>NW_027133034.1:15072500-15545000 GCF_026122565.2 Emydura macquarii macquarii
GTGCTTGGAAACATTGAACAGACAGAGCATTATATCTTAGTAGTAGTGAAAGCCCACGTTGCCTCAGGATGTGGCAGCTGGGCCAAGTAATCCACAATCTGTGCAGTCTCCCTCATACAACGACATTGTTGCATGCAAATTAAGTGTAGAGTAAGGTTGGTGATTGGATGAGTTATCTCAGATATCGCACTAGTGTTCCATTTTGAGGTAGACATCCCAATCTGCCCCAACCATCCTTTCTATAAAGGTTGAAAATCTCACTATAGCTTCCTTATTTACCACCCCCAACTTGAGTTGGAGACCCAACTGTCCAGAAGGAGACCACATATTATACCTCTACCAATACACTGTAAATATCTAGGTCACAGACTTCAAAGAACCCTGTCATCAAATCATGCTAGCAAATTCCTTTGTTTTTAATTTTATTTATTTATTTGTTTTGCCGAGAAGAGAGTTGACATCTGTGGAATGTGTTACACTTTCATTTCTGGCCAGTGATTAGAAATTTGTGGTTATCAGAAGCAAGTCCAGCAGACAGACAGTGAGAAGGTAGGGGCTGGCAGAAATGTTTGCTTCCAGAGCGTGCAAAGTGACATTTTACATGCATACAGTTATCTAAGTGATGGCACCAACTGTGAAAATATTTGAATATTTCTTTCCTTTCACTTAAATGTTAATTGCCATGACGTGAAATGCTTAGATATGTTTTACCTGTGACATTCCATGATATGCACGTAGATTTCAGTTTTACTGTTAACTAGCAACATTAACTTAAATCAAGATAATTCAGTCTTTTGTCTTCGGTTTTGATTTAACACTATGGGGCTTTGGCGCTCCATAGTATCTCTGCCATCTCCTGTCTTTGCCCAGTGGAGCTTAGGATCTCTGCAGGCTCCCCAATTCCCTCCCTGCTTCTTTCCACAAGGTGAAAGCATCCCTTGCTCTCACTGCTCTGCAGAGCTTCAAGTGCCACAGAGTAAATGTCTTCCTTGCTCTGTGCCTTGCTCTGAAGTTTGTCTCTTCACCAGTTCTTGCCTTATACAGACTTTGTAAAGTGTGCATGAAGTCGTGCAGAATTTTACAAGAGAGGAAGGTAGGAAGAGGGAAGCAGTTGGGATTGATTTTTTTAAATTTTTTTTTTTACAAGGCAGGAGGAGGGAGCAGAACAGGACCTGAGCTGCTGGGCTGTTTATAGGCCTGGAAACTCTGCAGCCCTCCTTCCCTCATCCCTTCCATGAAAAATGTATTGGTCCTGTTTCCTCTTCCCTACCCACAAGCAACCATTGATTCCTAGTCAACCCAGCTCCCTCTCTCATAGGCACCTCACTGCTTCTTTAAAGAAAACAAAGCAAAGGGTCTTCAGTGCTGGCTTGGCTCTGCTCCTTTACTGCTGCTGGCACCTGATTATATTGAGGGAAAGAGGGGACCAACATTAATTGCATTGGGGAAGCACCTACCATTTATTTTATCGAGGAGTGGGCAGTCCAGCATCAATTGTATTGGGAAGTAGCTTCAACCATTGTGACTGTTCGTCCTTCGCATCAGAAAATATCCACACAACTCCGGTTTTAATCCTAGAGTATGATGACGCCTGTGTGAAAATTCATGTATTTATAGGGACACCCACATCTGCTGTGTCTCTAAATATTAGAAATGTAGGGGGTTTTGTTGTGTTGTTAAAAAGATACTGTAATAATTAGATTTGAATTTCCTCAGATTTGGTCAGCTGGTCGTCAGTCTGTATCTTTGTATCACTTACATTCATGTGTAAACTGAGAGACTGTCGTTTTGGGTTAATTTTAAGGGCATTTTAGAGCACAGTCTCTCCTTCTGATGAAGGATTATGAAACTTGTTTCAATGAGGAATTTAAAGCATTACTAATTCAAATCACAGTTTAATATCCCCGTGTGAGGCGAAATGGAGTATCCATCATTGTATAATGTTATTTATATTGTACTTTGGAGAATGAAAACTCCTGAGGTGAGATCCTCATCCTGGTTTCAGCCACTTCACATATAGTCAAAGGGCCAGAGCCCTACGAGTTGCCCTCTGGTCAGGGGAGGATTCTCCTGGTGCAGACATGCTGTGGAAGAGATCTGTAAGACTGCCTTCTGAGAATCCCCTTGTAAGCCCTTCATACTGGGGGGAGACTGGAGCATGCAATGCCTATGGAGACTCCAAGCATTACTGAAGCCCCAGGAAGGCTGCTGTAATTTTAGATTCGGCCCCTCCAGGACTGCAGAGTAGCCCAGAATCTTGAGGGTGCAAAAAATGGCTAAAAGCCACCCTAGCTTCCCTGCTTTTCCTGTGCTGCAAGTTCTGTGTTTGCACCTGTAAGAGATGCAGCACAGAATCTCACCCCGTGTGTGTGTGTGTGTGTGTGTGTTCGTTCAGTTTGTATTGCATAGACCACTCTTTTAAAAATACTCGACGGCTTCCTGAAGTGTTTCTAATCGTGTGTTTAACTTTGTGTTTTGTTTCCAGTGATTTGAAGAAGAAGTACAATATAACAGCCATCCCCAAACTGGTGATTGTGAAACAAACTGGAGAGGTCATTACGGACAAGGGAAGGAAACAGATCAGAGAAAGAGGGCTAACCTGCTTCCGAAACTGGCTTGAGGGGGCAGATGTCTTTCAGAATTTTTCTAACTGAACAAAAATTGGGAGATACATGCAAGATAGCTAGACAAGGCGTGTGGGGGAACTTGCAGAGTTCCCAAACTATCACTTTCTTGAATTAGAACAAAGGGCATTATTGCTTGTGAGCCATTTTATTTTAGTCTAAACTATAGAAAGCAGAATATGCCAGTAGGCTAACATGGTTTGGAACAAATGCACTTACCATTTTATTCATGTTGTCTTGTTTACTATAGTTAGTACAAACACCAAAGCATTTGTAATAATAATCAAGAGCTGTGTGTTGTAGGGCTCTTCCAGACGGCTAAAATGGCAGCCCTGTGAAATCTATGCAAATGTTTTATTTTTGCAGATGTATACAGGTAAAGAAAATACTTATTTTTCTCAACACGATTTTTCTGGTGATTAGCATATAGTTTATATTTATTGATAAAACAGAAGTATACTTGCTTTAATAAAGTACTATTTATGCATTGCATGCCTTCAGATGTCTCCTTTGATACAATGCAAGTAAATGTGAACAGAAAATGACATGGCTCTTAAATAGGGTGCACTGTTTGCCCATGCATAAGAAGTCCCTTTTTATTTATGTTTGAAGTGGTCTTTCTTTGTGTACTTTACAGAGTCTCTCTCCCTTTTCTTATCCCCAGATTCTTTTCCCCCAATACCATAGTGTGAGTCAATATCTCCAATTCACAATCAGGCTTTCTAAAAAAATCAGTGTTTTGTATGGCCTGGTCTACACTGGTGGCTTAATTCGAATTAAAGTCCCTTAATTTGAGTTAATTACTCCGTGTCTACACTTGCGCATTGTTAATTCGAATTAAGGAGCCTTTAAAATTGAATTAATAAAACCACCTCTGCAAGTGGATTAGCGCCTGAAGCGCATCAGTTAATTCGCATTAGTGTGAGTGTGGACGCAATGGCACTTAATTCGAATTAATTGGCCTCCAGACTGTATCCCATGATGCCCCATTTCAGTACCCTCCCCCAAAGCAGTTCCAGGAAGATTTAAATCTTCATTTCCTGCGGTGAATGGGTTTAAAATCTAAGCTGTGATCACCTCCTCACACACACAACAAACCCTTTGCAGTTTTTCTCTTTAAGGGTTTGAAAGATTTCACCACCCCCCGCCCCGCGTGGTGAATGCGTTTTAACTGCCCAGCAAGCCCTTTGCAGTTTGTCCCTTTAAGATTTGTCCCTTTGAAAGTCTAGCCCTTTAAAGTTTGTCCCTTTGAAAGATTTCATCCCCTCCCCCCCCCCCCCCCCCCCCCCGCGTGGTGAATGCCTTTTAAATTTCAGCAGTGAGAGGAAATTCTTTGCTACATTGTTTCAGTGGCCAATCATGGAAATTGATACTTTCTTAAGAGTTTATTCACAGTGCTACATGTGGATACATTATATCAGGCTTTCCATCAGTGAAATGGAAACATTTGTATCACTGTATTAATATACTAACTGACTCCGTTGTTGTTTATCTTACATTCTACAGACACCTGTAGAATCAAAGGCAAGCAATATACAGGGGGTTGTGGGGGGAGCATAAAAGGCAAACAGCATATAGTTCTAAAGTAATCCAGGATAAGCTGCGATGTATTTGTCACGGTCAAAATGAGAGCATAGTTCAGCTGGCTCCATGTGCCTGCAGCAGTGGCGATCGAAGGGTAAAAAAACAGCATAAAAATCCTTTTCCTGTTTGTTTGGGGGGGGGGGACGAGGAGGGGGGAAGCAGCGCTGCATCCTGGGATGATGACACTCGTCAAAACAGCCTCTATGGTTAGTTGCACTGTGGGATAGCTTCCCACATTGCACTGCTTTCTAATTCGAATTAAGGCTGGCCAGTGTGGACGCAAGAAACCAGCACAAACACTGTAGTGTGGACAATCTGCAGCACTTTCTATAAATCACTTTCTGTAATTCGAATTAAACTAATTCGAATTAGTGCTGCAGTGTAGACATAGCCTATGTGTGTTTGCAACGGTGAGAGGAGGAAAGGAGGAGAAAGGCAGGGATATTTAGGAGGCGTGGATGTGTTAAACAAGATGCTAACCAAGTTGGTGTCTTGTATTTCGAGCACAAAACTATGGGCCTGATTCTCCTCCTGTACATCAATGTAAACTTTTGACTTCAGCAGATACATACTGTCCATACTGGTAGGAGTGAGAGGAGAATCTGGTTTTATATGCCCAATTCCTGGATGAACTGTGGCTGTGGATGAGGATTGTTAAACACATCTATCAGGGTGAGAGGTAATTCACAAACGTGAGGCACTTTGCCAGCAGGATTCTCAAGCATACTCTCTAAATGAAATATACACACTTACCATAAACATGCGTTCATCTCTGGGAAGCCTAAGTAAACAATTTACCATGCTATAAACAGGGAGGAATTAGATGGGAGTAAATGGTTTATTTTAATATTTACTGAACTTGCTGATTCACTTTCTTGGAATGGAGGAAAAAATGTTTTCTCCGCAAAGTATGAAATCTACGAGGGTTCATATCTAGTCCTGGAAAAGAAGGCAAGAAACAAGAGCTCCAAAGATATTGGGGAAAAACAAACAATATTAGATCAGTGAGGTGATTAAGTATACTTTGTGAGTCAGTGACTCCAGAGCTGGGTTCTTAAAGTGGTATTAAGTAATGCTGTGGCCATTTTCTGATCTTCACTATCTCACCAGTTCTTTATTTTTCTAAAGAATACTGAGTTATGCATTCGTTTTCTGAAAGGCCTTTATGCAAGCACTATCTGCTGTTCTGGGACTAATTGATGATGAATGTAGTTTGAAATAACAGTTCAATGAGAAAATGAAAAGGCATTAATAGAAAACATTTTCAGTCCTTAAATATATACAGCTAATATATTGCCTGAAATATGGATCAACTCATAATAGCGCAGACACCAGTTGTAGCCTAATGGATATCTCCTCATTTAGATTTCATGTTCAATACAAGATAGATGGCCATTTGGTTGCCTGATTCTGTGTATATGTGTCTACAGGTAAATGAAAAACTCGTACTACTTAAAATTTGATTATTTTAGGCGCCAGTGAATATACATTGACTATGGATGTAAAAATGGGCTGCGGAATCAATGTGTCTCAATCTAGTCTCAAATTAAAATCAGGGGGGTTAACAGAAATACAATTGTGATGAAGTAAAAGAAGTATTAAAAAGTATATAAGCGCCTACTCTGTGGGGGGCGAATCTACCATCTTCTCACATCAGTATATTGAGTGCCTTAAAAAAATAATTACCAGCCTGGCTTGAGTTAGTTATGTTTTTTATGGTATTTCATGTTCCAAGTATAGGGAGTAGGGGGTAAAGGAAAATACCATTGTGCAATACATTCTCTTTAGCAGCTCCTACTGCACATAGAGAAGTTTAAGGAGTAACTTGCATTTAGGCTACAGAGGGAGCTATATGTATAATTCCCTCATGTAATGATAGGGAACTAAGCTCATTTGCATGTTATGCTTGAAATCATGGGCTTTTTACACCTTTCTTTTTGCTTTAAACCTAAACCTTAAATAGGCCTTGCATTTGTTAGCAATTTTTCTACCATCCTTCCTTTTTTTCTGCCATGAAATGCCATGAATTTAATTGGTGGCCAGCTTGCTTTCTTGATGAGAGAGAATGATATTGTGTTCCGATATAGTTATATGCAGTAGCATGAATGATATTGATAGATACTACACACTCAAAAGAAAATTAATGAAAAACTGAAAGGTGAGGGTGAGCAGTGTCTGGCTGCCTTTGCTGGGATTAGACAGGATATTATTCTTTATTAGTAGCTGACTTAATGGGGCCAGCTGACTTATGGCACATGTAAAGCAATATCTTACGGACTCTAGTTACTAGCCAATTTACAGCAAAACATTTCACTAGGAAAAAATGACGAGGATTGTATGCTGAAGCATTGTGAGTTGATCCATAATATAATTTTGAGAAAGCATAACTAGCATTTATGTTTAAACAAATAAGTGCCGTAGGCTCTCTTGTGACCACTGAACATATCATTTGGGAAGAAGTGAAGCATGGAGCTCAGAGGAAAAGAGTGATAGATTCATTAATGAAGTAAACAATATAAATGCAAGTGAAACCAGCATTTGAGGCATACAGTGTATCTCTTGCTTATCTTTCATTGGCTGAGATCGTTTCCCCCCTCCAAAAGACTCGATTGCATATCTAAGCATTCTTTGTTCCTTCTTAAGAGTCGCTGTTGTGTAGGTATTGTGTGAGGATTTTTAATGAGAAAAGTAGTGTTAAATTATAATGCTCCGTTATGTTAGTAAGATTCTTATCTGGAATATTTGCTTATCAATATTGTAATCTGATCTCTCAAAAGATCTATTTGTCATGCATTTAGTAGACAAAACATTCTGAATATAGTTGTTTTCTTTAGGATAGCTAAGACTAATAGTGACTCTTTCCCTTCATCCCCCTCCTCTTGGGAATGTCAATTGATGGAGTGAGTGGAGCATGGATTAATTTCTAAATCTTCAAGGTCTTGATTTCTTTGTCACCTACGGTTACAACGAGCCAGTCATGCTTAATCACCAAAACCATGTCCGTACTGAATAATAGGCCTTTGACACAGAAGCCTTCTACAGTTTGCAGATACCAGCCTCTTGGCTTCCTCTCTAGGGTTTAATTTATGTGTATATATCTTCTAGTTAGCAACAGTCATCTGTGCTGTGCAAAATTACTCATACTTCTGTTCCACTTTTCTCGTGTAATATCAGCACTGCAAACTGCCAAAATTGGCTGATCAGGGAAATATAAAAACAGACAATTGAAGATTAACAGAAAGGAAACGGGTATAAAACATTCTACATGGAGAGTTGTCTATACAAATAGCCATTCTCTCAAAAATTAGAATCTGGAATAAATAAAATAAAACACATTCTACCAGTAGTGTTAGCATATCAGTCCATAATTCAGTAAACCACATAAGCACATGCTTACTTATAAATCTGGGCTTAAGTCCCATTGAAGTCTATGCGATTTGAACACATGCTTAAGTGTTTTGCTGAATCAGGGCCTAACTGGAGAACATTGTCAGTTTAACAGGTCTAGTTGGCATGTGCAATAATGGAAGATTATTGCTACAGAAAATTACCATGTTTCATTTTAATCTGACACATTTCATGTGCCAAAATCTGGTCCAAGATACAACATAATGTAATCCTAAAGAGGGAAAATACCAAACCAGATTAAAGTTAACTGAAACAGGTTGGAAAATAATGATAAAATGTCCAGAAAAGTGAAGGAGAGTCAGTGAGCTAATGATGTGTGTTTTTCCATTGATTCTTTGGTGGATTTCATTCTATTTCAAAATGGTGCATAAGGAAGCAAAATAAAGTCGTGTATAATAGGCATGGAAAATTTTTTTCAAAACTATATTTAAGAGGCTGGAAAGGGAAGAGCAATTTATCTGATATTCAGGAGAACAAGTAGGTCTGACCCTTTTTTTTTTTTTTTTAAAACACCTAAGGGCATTGGTATATTTACAGACCTAAGAACTGCAGCACTGCGTGTTTACTCTTTCCTCCTATTCCCCATGTTAAGGCCAAGCTTGTTCTTGCATATCTATAATTTGCATGAGTTCAGTCTAACAGCCGATCAGGATCAATCTGTGGACAGTGATGGTCATCTTAACTGTGCATGTGCTGTATGGAAGAACAGAACTCATGAACCTAGTTCCATAACCATGGTTCTCACTCAGTTGGGCTCCAGGAGAACTTCTTTAGCTGTCATTAGTAATGGGCTTGTTCTATTCTCTTGAGGCGTACCTCTAGCTAGCTGAGTAGCTCTAACATTCTTTCTGCTAAAAGGCAATAGTGCCCATGCACAAAAGCATGTGCACTACCAAGAAAGCACCAATCTTACTATATAAACTGTGCTAAAAATTACATTTTTCTTTTGGGATCAGGTCCAAGGTCGGGTTGGTTTTTTTTGTTTTTTGTTTTGCCTTCCAAGATTAATAGTATCCCTTTAAAAGACAGTGTCATGTACATTTTGAAAGCTTCTGGGTATAAACTTCAAACGAGAGAAGTAAAATTATCTGTATTTACTCCTTCACGTAACAGTAAAATTTATGGAAGGAATTTTTGCCTTGGGCCTTTTATCTAGAAAACTCCCTGGGAAACTGTGGGAAGAAAATTACCATTCATATGCCAGACTGATGGGTGCATAATAAATGCCTAGATAGAAAATAGTGATATTTATTGGAATTTGTAAATGTTCACTGGGAATAGAAAACTAGAGATTTACAAATGAACTATAATGGCCAAATGTATGATTTTTTAGTGTTTGTAGGATATAGATCCAAAATGGGCAAAACCTAAAGATTATTCTCATTAGGTAATGCTTTCTTCAGCATGCATTTTAAATATCAGTTTAATTTTTCATTTCTGATCTCAATTTACAGCAATACAAAGCGAAATAACAGATCTCTGTAGGATGGGGGTAAAACTCTAGGGTCTAGGCCTAAAAGAAATGATGCTTTCTTGTAATAAGGAATAATACAGAGCACGTCTAGGCCACATAGCTATAGTCAGCCTCCTAGTCCCACTTTCCACAACACCTGGGTCCTGTGGTAGATGCAGCTATCAGATTACAGCGTGTGTTGCTTTTGCTCATTGTGAGACTGAGTTGCTTGTCAACTGCAGATGTTGAAAAACGTTAACTCGAGCACTTATCTGTACTGTGCGTGGGTGAAGGGTTTTAGATGTTACTTGATGCGTAAATATGTGGGCAGCCTTAAAATCTCTGCTGTCAACTGCTATGAAGACAAATGTATAGATGGGTGAATCCATGATAGAGAGGGATTTACACTCTCCATCTTCTCCATTTTATTTAAATTATTTCAAAGCAACCTCTCTGCAATCTGAATGGTGTTAGGGAAAGAAGAATAGCTACCTGTTGTTGCTTTCCTTTCACTTTAAGTGAGCTACGGATGTTTGCAGGGGTGTGCATTGTAAGATGCAGAGTTTACTTAGGTAGGTACCTTTTTTCCACACACTGAAACCCAAATTTAAGCATCATATTAAATTCCCATGTAAATGGTTTGAATGCAGTTTTGAATAATTCATCATGAGTATTCATTCTCAGTCTGCTGCAGCAGAGGGAATCCAGATGTGAACCCTCAAGCATGCGCTGACATCTCAAGCAGATAAACAAAGCTGTTCAGGCTGGTTGTATGGAGGTGCATGTGCTGCACAGGAAATGTTTTGAACTGTTCTATTACAAAATTGACTCTAGCGACAACTAGGGGTTGTAAACTAACTCCTACTAAGGTTTTTCCCAGCTTGTAGGAAGACTTCCTGATCTGCAAAACAATAAAAGAGTGGCATTTCAGTGGGCAATACTTTACATTTTTTTATTCATTTACAGTACACAACAAAAACTTAAAAAAAAAAAAAAATGAGTGCATTTTCTTACGACTGCAGTATAATTACACAATTCCTATGTAAAGATATGTTAGCATTGCATCAGCATTATCATGCTCAGATCAAAGTTCTTTTTAAAAGAAATTATTTACCCAAGGAAGCCCACCTTTTACAGAAACCTGAGCTTTTTAGGGAGGCTCTGCTTTTTTAAAATCCAGTTTTCCAGCAGGGTTGGGTGAGGTACAAGGAGACTGAATAACTTGCCTCGGATCAGAGTTGACTAAGTGATCAGCCTGGTTCAGAATCCTAGAATCTCTGGGCTCTCTGTGTTTCAATCTGTTTTGTGATCGAGAGCACAGGAAACTGAAGTTCTCTGCTGAACAATTAAAGAGCAGACAGTGACAGTGCAATATTCAGATCAAAGTGTTTCAACCTTTACTTGAAAGGGTCAGCTCTAACGGTGAGAGGGTCAATACAATCTCCAGGCTCACCAGTCCTTGGCGCCTCTATTAACAAGGCAGTGTAAACTGAAATGGTAGTTTTTGCCTGACAGATAATCTGTTCACTAAGGCCATGCCTACACTGACGTGCAATTCAGACTACAAGGGTGTGTACAGCAGTGTGCCCCAACATGCTGTTCTGTAACTAACCCATGTGGAAATTGGGGTGCCAACTGAAGGTTTTCTAGTTTGCATTAATTATAGTCTGGTTTGAAGAAGATTGTTATTGTGAACTAGGAACCTTTTCATTCATGCCAGCAGCATTCACACTGAGCGGGGGGGAACAGGGAGGGAGGGAGTTGTTGTGCGCTGCTATTCACACTCCAAAATGTGGGGCAGTGTAGACAAGCCATAAGATGTGAAGTGGGAGCACGTCAGCATCTCATTTCATAGGTCAATGTACAGCCCATCCAATACTTGCAACTTTTGGTTACTGTTGGATACTGTTGTCAGATTTCAACGTTGAAAGATGTGTTGTGAGTATGAAGTGCTTGAGTTTTCAGCTGACTTTGACATGCCACAGGCTCAGTAGCCTTGGGCAAGTCACTCAGCCTCTCTGCCTCAGTTTCCTTGTCTATCGCAAGGACACTTGTGTGTTCTGAGAATTGATTAATGTGTGTAGCGTGCTTTTTAGGTTCCAGAACTGCTTAGCTAGCACCAAGCCATACCCCCTTTAGGCCCCCATAATGGGGGGCTTGCACCGTGGTATCTTCATTAGCATAGGTTACATTACTGCAAAAATCCCTAATGTAGATGTGCCCCTAGTCTAGACGATGTGTCCACAACACTAAAGCTGCACATTTAGCCCAAACTGATATCCTCTTAGGCAATCTCAGAGAGGTCAGTAACTGGTTGGGCATGGAAAATGAACAAACTACCTTCTCAACCCCAGAGAGACCTGTCCTGGGCCTCAGCCCTGACTTGGTGATCTCTGTAGGTCAGGGCTGGTACAGCTGGGCATGATTTTTCGAGGAAGCATGCATTGACATTGTCAGTCCAGTGCCGCCTGTATGGATAAATAAGGCTTCATTTCTCTAGTGCCCTCAAGCCGTCACCTTTCACCAACATTACATTCATATTAATATATATGTATTGTGGAGAAATTGCTAAAACTAAATACTGCTATTACAGATAGCAAGTATGGTGCACTTACTTTTTATAATATATATAGCATCAACTGAAAAAATACAGCAAACGAAGTGCATCTCATTCCATGTCTGTGCTATCTGCACCACATGGTACTTCCATTTTGAAATAACCTAAGAATAACTGATTAGATGAACTGTGAGGCCAGGTAGAATGTTCCATAGTCACAAGTCTAGGAATTGTTTGTAATCTTCTTACCAGATTTGCTTTAAAAAGATTTGACCTTTGGGAGAAGATTATTAGTTTGATGTATTTATTTTCAGTCCCCCTTGGAACATTGCCAACACAGAACAGTAGCGGGAGGCTTTCAGGTGACTGGAGGATGTACCGAAAGCACACTAGCATATTTGCATTTTTTAGAACTCAAAAGAAAGATGAACATACTCCAAACTGTATCAATCAAGTGCAATCTGTGAATGCCACAGCGCTTTCCTGTCTGAGGGCCATGCTCTGTAACGAATGACTTGTTGCTATATCCCAAGCTGATTTGAGTGATGACATAATCTTCTAGTTGTTAGTTACTTATCTGAGGAAGACATCCCCTGTGAGACACATTATTCTTGCAAGGATCATAGGACGCATTATTTTAATCCCAATAGGCATTATCCTTTGCTAGACACGTATGATTTCAGCTAATGAAGAGAATTGACTAGCTCAGCAATCTCATGCTGGTTGTCAGGGTACATCCCTTGAATTTCCTTGTGTTTTCCCATTTCTCGTGTTCATATTTTGGGATTTAAATCCTTCTGAGCCTTGAGCATTGGCAAGAGAAAAGCGTGCATTTAAAAGAGAAATGAAGCATTGTCAAAATACTGTTTCATGAGGCTTCGATATACTTAGCTACCCCTTTCCGATGTGAGCAGTTAGCCATAAATTCAGGGTCTAGCAGGTTGTTTCCGTTAGGAGAAATTGGTGATGGAGTTGGGTATTTTCCTAATACAATCATGTTTGTTTACAAAGAATTTACATGAAGTCGTATTTCCCTGAACACTGCAGGAATCAAACTGCATGAGGCAATCTCTTTGCTCACAATTCCAAGGTCCTTTTCGACCAGCATCTAGCCCAAAACTTCCCTCGCTAGGCTTTTCTCAGGGCCATGTTCCTGGTGCTTGTTCTGGCTGTGTCCTTGGCTTTCTTTTGCTTCTCTCTCAGCAGCTCTGTAGAGCTGATCAGGAATTTTTCAACATTTTTTTTTTTTTTTAAATGCAGCTTAGCCTAAGCCAAAACTTTTCATGGGGAGGTCTCAGGTCCAGCTACACTTTCTTTGGGAAAAGTTTCTCAGATCTAGCATGGAATTTCTGGTCAGAGAGAGCGTCCCTCCAGAGTAGCCAGTAGCCTAGGGCACTCACCTGAAATGTAGGCGCTCCTGGTTCAAGTCCCTCTTCTGAAGCATAATTAACATGTGATGTCATATCTGTCAATTATGAGCTTTAAGAAATGGGTTGATATTTGTCATTGTAATCTACATACAATTTAGTTTGGGGAGCATGCATGTGTTTTTAAAGAGGTAAAAATAAATATTGTTTAATAAAGCTTGATTTCAGATGGTACCACCAAAATTAAGACTGAACGGAAGTGATACATCATTATGCCTTACAATGTCAGTACTCTACAATGATCCTATAGTATGCTTATTCAAAGAAGTTGTTTATTCCAGCTGAAATTTATTTTTATAGCATTCCTGTAGGAAGGTGCAGTGGCCTTCCTCTGAGCCGGGGCCCGAAGAAGGGCCACAACCGCGGGTACCAGAGGGGCGGAGTCTCAGCCAGGGCTGAGCATACAAAAAGCAGGCCCCACAGCTTAGAGGGGAGGAAGCTGCTGCCGGATGCAGACGTGCGGCCCTGCCAGCTACAGCTGAAGCCTGAACCGGGCCAGGCCGCTGACACAAGCGAGTGCCTCCCGGGGCAAAGACCCTGGGAGTGGCCCAAGCAACCAACTGCTAAGACGGGCCAAGGCCTACAGGCCCCCAGGACTGGGCCAAGCCCATAGGCCCTAGTGATTGGACTGAGTACCCTGAGCCGGAGGGCTGGGAGACCCCTCCCCTCCCCCGAGGCCGGACCTGACCTAGAAGGAGCCACCTGAGGCCGAGCCATCCCCCGAGACGGGAGAGGACCTAGAAGAGCTGCCGGAGGCCGAGCCATCCCCCGAGCCCTGGGACCTGGAGGAGCTGCCCCTCGCCGAAGAGCTTCCTGCCTTGCTGCCTGTGGACGCCGAGGGACTGGCGAACCTGCTGCGGGCGGTCTACCCCAGTGACTCTGAGGATCCCACAGATGCAGGTACCTGGGGATATGGGGAGGAAGTAGCCCAGTGGCAGCCATAAACGTGGCTGAGACAGGGGCAAGCCCTGTCGGCGTGTTGTGGCAGGAGCCCCACCGATTTAGTGGCAACGCCTTTGCCACTGCTAGGGCCCTGGGCTGGGACACAGTGGAGGTGGGTGGGCCTGCGTCCTCCTCCCCTCTCCCTTTTCCTTACCACTCAGAGAGTGTGTACCATCCCCTGCATCCTGATTCGAAACCACTGCTTGCTCGCCCGTCCTGCCTGAGGGCCGGGTGATAGACTGTTTGCCTGCCCACCCTGCCTCAGGGCTGGGGCACCAGGCTCATATCCACAGCGAACATTCCCCTTGTAGGAAGGTGTAGTGGCCTTCCTCTGAGCCGGGGCCCAAAGAAGGTCCACAACTGTGGGGCCAGACAGGACCCCATGCTACAATTCCCCAAATCTTCCCGGGAATGTACACTGATTCTTCATGGACATTTTTCTTTCAATAAATCATTTTATTATGGCTTTTTAAAACATAAATGTGCATACTCTTTTGTGAAATAAATTAAATAAAAATTAAATAAATGCAAACATGCATTGATCAGACAATATAATGTTTATACTTAAGAGTTTGTACCTATAGTCCATGACAACAAATATACAGTATCTTTAGCACACCCAAAAAAGGCGACAATGGGCTTGATTGTCTTCTCACTCATACTGGGTTTTACTGGTGCGATCCCATTGACTTCAGTGGAGTTGCTCCTGGTTTACACCTGTATGAGAGGAAAGCCAGGCAGTGTCTTCTGCTACATCTTGGAAAAATTGAACTTGTATTTGAGAATCTGCTTTTCTGAAAAGCAACATTGAAGACTTTTCTATGCCACTAACTTCATCTATCCACTCTCAGAAGGTAAGTGAAACAAAAGTGTAGATCAAGGGGCCGAAAGACATTGCAAGAGATCCAGCCTCTTTGGAGAGCTGATCATTTGTATGGATGGTTGGATAAGAGATTTCCCAGTCTTTTCTCATCTGTGTCATTTGTAAGAGAGAGGGGATCTATGATTCCTTTTTCCTTTCAAACATTTTCTGCACAGATCTCCTGAGGGTACTATGGAATCAAAGCTTTAACCTTATTCCTGGTTGCTGAGATTTTAAAATGATAAAACAATACCATCAGATTTTAACTAATTGCTTTGACACACAAATCTTATTTCATGCCAGGTAATTGCTAATGAGAAAAAATGTTTCCCAGAAGAGTTCTAATTTCTTCCATGAAATATCAAGGACTTGAAAATAAATCTAATAGTTGCATGAAACTCCACATTTTTTAAAATTCTCCTAATTCTGATTTCAAATTGCTGAAAGAAAAATGTGTTCTGCAAACACATACATTATTTGTCCCTCATTTTGGACTCTAGATGATAAGTAATTAAGCAATATCATTGACCCTTGCTTTACAAGGTAACAGTCTGACTCCTGTGTGAATAAATTGAATGGTTCATCAGCCTTCTAGTTTATTGTAGCAAGGGAATCTGATTACTGCCGTGTAAGACAAAGGAACAGCTATGACAGTGCTATTACGTTTAATATCAAACTAACATTTTACCATTTTCATTTCAGTCCCCCCATTTTCTCTCTAGTTCAGAATGCACAATGACGTGCTGCGCATTATGTACATGTCTGAAATTGCTTGAATTGATCAGGAAGATGATGAGGTCACTACTATATCTCAGGTAAGGGGGGAGTTTCTAGATCAAAGCACAGAGATGTGGTAATGAGTACACTTAACTCAGATTTATTGATCATGTCTGTATTGCCTGAATATTCACACAGCATTGATTAGACTTCTATGGGGAAATTGTCCAGAATTGTCCAAAAACCAGAACCAGAATGAAGCCTATTCACCATGTACGTCCCATTTAATTCTCAAAACAGAGTTTAAATGGGACTTAAGCAGTGCCAAGCTTCTGCAGAGAGGGTGAATTTCACTCCCCCATGGACTAGGGTCAGTATAAACCATGGGAGGTATCCTGTAAGGAGCAATCTTCACCAAGTGTTCCAAATTCCTGGTCAGGAGCAAAGAGGGCCCCAGGACTTCAAATTAGCCATCATATTGTAGATTAAATATACAGGGTCACTTCCACTGCATGGAACTGTGGACAAGACTCACCCTTTTTATTGTTATGCCTGGAAATAAAATCTACATGGTTGGAACTGAGATTCTAGGCTGCAAATATTGTGACTGTGGATCTATGGTCTTTTTGTATTTTCCACCAAAATGGAAATCTTCCAACAGTCTGCTACAGAATGTAATAGTCAAGGAATGAGAGGAAGTCAACACCAGCAGCAATAATAGAAGCACAATGTTCCCCTCTGAGCACTTGTATAATGGAAGAATGAAAAGCAGATCTTTTGTTCTACTGTGAAATTAGCAAGTAGCAGGGCCCATGGTAGTCTGTAGGCAAGAGAAAATTGCAGATGTTGTGGGGATTTTTTAAAAGTTGTTTCTGCTGTTTATTTTGCAGAATCTTATCATTCAGTTAAATTCTTTACTTCATCCACTATAAAGATGATGGCCAAATGTATAAGTGGGCTAAAAAATGAATTATATAAGTTCATGGAGATAGGTCCATCCCTTTGCAAAGAGAAGCCTTAGAATAATAGTGTCAAATATATGGTCTAACTAGAAATTGCTAAACCAATTTCTGCCTTCATGTGTCTGCTTTTTCCACTTTTGATTTCTATAAGAATGCTATTTTCAGCATATTACGAAAGTATATTTATTAAAGAGAAGGTGATTAAGTGAAGGGAGAGAGAGAGAGAGAGGACATGGGGGAAGGGAATAGGCTGACTCCTGCAAACACATTCCCAGCTATACTCATGTTGTCAGTCATAATGTAGGAAACGTGCAGGTAGGATTTCAAGTCACTGAAAGTCCCTGCTAATTCCATTTTAAAGAGACAGTAACATCAAAGCATCTTCACTTAGATAACTAGCTATTGTGTCTTTTGCTCTATACACAACAACATAACAGGAAGGAGCCATAAAGGCATTGTGGGGGTCCAAATAACTGTGTTTACTAACGATCTACAACATGAAAGGCCTAGCTGCATATACACACTGCTTCTCTGGCAGGTGCTTTGAGGTTTTGGGAACCCAGGAGACAGTGAGGGCTGCTAGATGGCTCTCAAACTATTAAAGGAACACTATCCAATTCTGTAGCAGTAACTGTGATATTCTGGTTTAGATGGGGTGCAGCTCCAACAGGAAATGTTAATACTGCACTGCCTATTATCTACACACAGGCAAGGCTGACAAGATCTCTCAGACCTGGCGTACACACACATTACAGTGGTTTACCTAAATGAATTTAACATCATGCCTTTTAATTAAACTGATGAAACGTCTATGTACATAAAAAGAGACCTGAATCAGTTCAAAGTTCACTTCAGGTACAGTACAATCCTCATTCTTCAGTTTCCATTGGACACCAAACTTAGGCACACCTGACTTGCATGTACCCCTGCTATTAGTACAATTTGTTGTCCTTTTAGTTTCTTAGGCACCCATTATCTAACACAATGGGTATAGATATTTTTTTCCCAGCGTGCTTTCATTCTGCTCTTTATGTTGAACTGAAGGGAAATTTCTTTGCATGTTGCTTCTTTTTGTGTGCATCAATCTGTTAGACAGTCCACTTAGCTCCCATCTTACCTTTTCCAGCACATTGGTAAGTAGCGATACCATCTTCAAAAATGTGGTTGCTCTGTGAATCAGGTATTGCTTAAACAAAGACTCAGTTAAATATAGACTCCTGTTTCCTCCTCCTTTTCTAGCTGTTGATCATATATTTTCCCTCTATTTCAAAATAATTGAGATCAAGACAGTTAAAAGAGGAATGAGATCTTGGTGGAATTAAGACTTTAAAAGATGGCTGTATTTCCTAACCTAAAATTTTGAAGGGACTTGGAAGTTACAACTCAAAGAGGGTTCTTTATTAAACTTGAAATGCAATGTTTTTAAATTAGGGTTGTGAGGTTTTTTGGCTTTGTTTCTTTACAGCGTTTCCCCTACTCTCTTCTTAATTGAAGCTGGGAGCTGGGAATGCTCTTGACAATGTCCTCGCAGGAGTCCATAGTGGAATACTCTCATAAGTAACAGACATTTTCACTCCCTGTCTCCCCATTTAAGAGTCTGGCTCAAAGAGTCATAGGCAGACGCGATGTCCTAGGGCTGTTTGGGAAGAGAGCATTACTGATGGTTAAGTGGCCATTCCTAAGGGGCTATGCTGGGCATGAAGCAGGTTCAGAAAAAATTCTGAAACTTTTTCAGTGCTGGAACTACAGAAAGGAGCTAGCTCCTTCTCTGGGCCCCACAGCATCTGCATGTTTACAGCCTTCTTGTTGAAGAGGAGCCAGCGATGGAGCACACTGCTCTTGGCAGAGAAAGGAAGTGGACAGATCAATCTCCTGCCAACACTTCCAACCTTGGCTGCTCAAAGGGTTAAAGGCTCGTCTTATTGCACTGCCTTAGTCAGCAGTCACCCAGACCTTCAGGGAGACTCCCTCCTTTTGCTCAGATCCTGTGATTTGTGGCCACTGCCTGGGGCGCTATTTGTGAGCAAACTGTCCTGCTGGTGACCTGTTAAAGGAGCACACCCAGTTCCTTCCTTCAGTCAGGAAGTGGAGCTGAGGCCTGTAAATCAAAATAATCCACACTGGCTCTATTTTCAAGGTATTTTTAATAAGAAGTCTTACGTTCTTTTAGAACTGATAGAATATAAAGCTGCATTAAATCATTATTCCCACCACCACCACCTTAGGCATGTTCACAGCTTCACACCCCCATTGCCAGCTCCATTGCCTCACAACAACAAACCCCAAACAGAAAAAAGGAATTCACAATAGCTGGGTGTTGAGGTGTCTACCCCACACAGGTGCACAAAGGGGTGACAGGAGTCAGTGACCTCGATTAGCATGTGGGCCACACCTACGAAATGATGAAACCCAACTGAGGAGGGGGTAGGTGGTATAAACAGAGGAAGTTTGGAGCAGGAGGGGATCAGAGAGAGAAACCTCACCTAATAGGGAGTGAAAAGACCTGTAAGGAATAGGAAGTCTCTGGTAGGAAAAGGACAAAGGCCAGGGAAAGCCTTGGTAAGAGAAGTCCAGAGAGGTGGCAGCAAATTGTCTGATAGAGTAAATGTTGACTCCTTGTCCCAGGTCCCTGCGTACCTAGCGTAGAGTGGGGAGCTGAGTTTCCCCTACCAGCCACTGGTAAGGAGGCGTGAAGCCCCTGAAATGGGGATATGGACTACTGGAAGCCCTGAGAAAAGGGTGTACAGACCTCTGGGGTGTACACAAGGATGGCAGACAGGATGGAGAGATCAGACATTTGGTCTTGTGAGTTTTTTGCTGGACTTCCTGTTACCCCAGAAGTGGTGCAGACTAAAGCATGAGCTGTCTGGAGGGCCAACTTACAAGAAGAGGCAAGCTGAGGGAATAGTGGCAGGGAGCACTACATAGGAAAGAACTGCTATGCCATGCCCAGCCATAAGAGGGTGATCTAGAGCTGAGTCTACCCTTTTACAAGCTGACATGAAAAAAAGAAAAGACTAATTTCCCAGCAGCAGCCTGCAAGGAACCAGATGCAACTCTCTGATTCTGGGGCTCATTCTACACCAGATTACTTGAGAGCAGATTTCAGGGTGTTGTAAAATATTAAACATCTTGTAACTGCTCCAAGAGAGCCATCCATCAGCTAGGGATTTTGGAAACACAATGCGTTTCAGTCATGTCCATGCCCTAGTCCTCCCTCCAGGCACCAGAGGGATTTTGGGATGGGGAAATAGGAAGTTAGGAGCTGGCTATGTTGGCTCTGTGTTCCTTGTGGCCTCCACAAGGCTAGGGGAATCTCTAGTGAAGGAGATTTATCTGCTTTCCAACTCCTCCATGCTGTGAGCATAGCGCCAAGATTGCTGGATCACAGCTCATGCAGCTGGCCCAGAATGCCTGATTAAAGATTCAGCCTTCCAAGATAGCATGCCTTCCAAAAACCAGAGTCCTGTTATTTATTTTCATAGTTTAATTTCCAGACCCTTCTTACAGGCCACAAATAGTTTCCATATGTTTCCAGATAAAGCCCCGCTTGTTCTGTAAGGTATAAATTGTTCTCTGAAGAGATGCAATCTGAGTAAGGTTAGACATCTGTTCATTGGCATTAAAGAAAGTGTATTAAAAAACAAAACAATACTAGTCAAACTTGACTCCCAAGGGCCTAATCCCATGGGGCTGGAAAGGTATTTGAATCCTTGCAGGGGGGGAAAAAATTGTGCTGCATGATAGAGTTCAGAAGGCTAAAAAGACACTTAAATGTGCTCATTTTTTTGAGGGTACCAAAGTCTCTCTCTCTTTCTCGCTCCTTTCCACCAGTTCCAGGTAGTCTCATTGTGAGTTAACAGAATCTGCACCTTCAAAGAGCCCAACATCTTTCAGGAAAGTGGCTGGACTCCAGACCTTGTCAGTGAACAGCAGTACTAGTCATCTCACTGGCCTTTCTTTGCAGCAACCCTGCAAGATAGAGAGAGCCCTCAGCTTCACAGGAGCTAAGCATACACAGTAGTTTGCAGGAAGCGTTAAGTGCCTTGAAGGATCAGATCCTTAGCTTGCTGGAGTTTGAATCTCAGGTGACTGCTCACTGCAACGCTAGTTCTAAAGCTTGTCAATGTCCATTTCACTGGTTACCCACAAGAGGGCAATGTAATCCTTAAATTCAGTGACTGTTATGGCACCAAATACATTATACGCCTTTTGCATTTTGCTTCCTGGCACATCAACTTTCCCTCCATATTCCATTGATCTATATGCCCTAATCTAAACATATTTACCAAAATATTTGGAAAATGTCAATAACTGAAGTGCTGTGGGTATGAGCATGCAGCATTCATCAAGGGGGTAGTTATGTTGTGCAAAATTAAGCACTCGGGACTTTTTCAAGGGGAAAAGGCAGTATGCCACATTTATTGACAAAAACTAAAGTAATAACTAACTTAAACCTACACATACACACACATACACGCGCCCAAACGTACCAGAAAGCGTTCTATAGTTATATATAGCTACCAGTCCTGGTCGTGGCTTGAGATCGTAGCTAGGGCTCGTTGCTGGAGTTCGTGGCTCGTGGCAGCTACCTGGCCAGGGAATCTGGGCACGAGGAGAGCAGGGTCCTTGTCGGGCGTGCACCGACGCTCTTCTTTAGATGATGTGTAGAACGCTGTTTTTCCCCCAAAGCCTTGAAATCTCACCCAGTCTTTTATAGGTTTTTCAGTTCTGCTGTGTCACGTCGCTTCTCTGTGACCCTTGATTGCTGGTACAATAGCAGACGTGACTCTCAGCTTGTTCTTTGATGTCTTTGATTAAGTTTGATTAAGTTTTTCTGGGGTGGATCCTTGTTTGCTTTTTGGGGCTATGTTCACACTCTTCAGCCTAGGATGGACTTCACACTTCATCAGGACAACTTCATCAGGACAAGCTGGCAGTTTGGGTCTGACTCACACACACATACACCCTCCATTCATACCTTGTTCAGATAACTACCTTATTCATCTAAAGGTTTAGAAAGGGTTTGACACAAGATGGAGTACATAGGGTCAAAATGGGGTTTTACATTCACAATATGGAGTATGACTGAGAGAAGTTCAAATGTTACATGATTTCAATAATAACCATATAGAGGTTGACACAAATAAGGGTATGGATTTAAAGCTATGAATTAATCTACAGGGTTACAATTACAATTTTATTCCTACAGTTACAACACTAACAGTCTGTGTCATGAGTTTACTTGTTCTGCTGAGAGCTTTTTACATACCATCTAAATACTTTCTGTTTAGCTGAATAAAATAGATTAGTGGCTTAAGGGTCTAATAATAAACCCCAGAAAATAAAATTCAGGGCTGGCACTCCTTCCTTAAATCAGCTAATGTGGTGCAGCTAGTCTTCAATGTTTGTTGATCTGGATCAGAAACACAAATCTGTAGTTTTGGCTGTGTAGGTTGCTGTTTGTATTTGTTTTTGTGTAGAATAGCCTTAAAAACCAAACCAAACCAAACCAAAACGTACACCCCAGTTCCTAGGTATGTGAACGACATAAGATGGTTCATGAGGAGTCATGCTGGTCCCTCCAGTAAATGCTTGCAGCTCATGTAACAGGACCTTTTCCCAACCACTCTTCGTGATAAAAGCTACCACCTTTTGCATATGGGCTGGACAAAGTAACAACAAAGGTTCTCCACAGGCCAGCTGCCATTTTGCCATAAGGATGATCCTTCAGCACTCTGTTCCTCCCTATGGTTCTGATGGCTTTTGGAAAAGGTGGCCTTTGCTTTCACTTCTCCTCAAAGGACAAAGAGAGCTAGGACCTCCTGGCTTTAAGCATCTGCGCAAGGCACTGTAGAATGCTAATAGAAGAGCACTGCTGGAATGCTGAGGTATGCAACTTGAGGAGCAAATGGACTAATCCTGGCTTTGTGCCAGCATTTAAATGGGGAGGTGACATCTGGTCAACATGACTCCAGAGCAGTGGAAGGCACAGAGGTAGATAAGTCAGCCCTGGTGACATGCAAAGACTGTGGAATTGAAGTCAGAGGACTGCCAAACTAGTGTGAAAGCAACATGTGCACATGAATATTAGGCTGCACTAACTCAATACAGAGTGATCTTAAACTGGATTATAGAATATGTATTACTTGGCCAGTTAGTTAGAATTGTTATGGGCATGGAGGGCATTTTAACACACACAAACTAAAGTTAGTGCACAGTAACACCTGCCCCCTGGGAGACGAGTAAAGGAGCCAAAAGCACTCCATGCAAGAGACCTCATGAGAAGTCAATGGAAGTGGAGGTATCTTAGTACTTCACTGGAGGTGCTGGGCATCTCTCAGGATCAAGCCCTACGTGGCTTACCCAAGGGAGTCCATATCACATCCAGGGTCAGAAGCAGGACTTCCTGGCTGGCTTCCAGCTTTGGGTACAGACCCAGCTTTCTCTAAAGGGAACCTGCTGTGCAGGATAATAAAGGGAACTAGTGGTATTACATGAAATGCACAGTATGATTTGTTACTCCCTAGAACAGAGGTCGAAGCTCTTAACATTCTTAAATAAAAACCACTTTAAACTAATTTATAAGTCTTACTGCATTTATACCAAAAGAAAAAAAATTCAAATGGGAAGTATTTTTTCTCTCAAGACACTTACGAAATATGATCACCTATAAAGCTTTTAGGATCAGAAAAGCTAAAACGTTTTAAAGTCAATATTTGATTTGCTGAAATCTTTTCATATCATTTGACAATGATCTCAGAACATGCCTATGTGGCATGCTTTTTGTTGCTTTGTTTTCTAAGTACTATAGATTTAGTATATTCTCTGACGTTTACAAAGGTGCCATTTTTCATTTTCCTAGAATGAAGCTGCTCTTAAGTTCTCCATTTTGTTGACATGTTAGACCATGGCTACACAGGGACACTCGGGAAGTTAAGCAAAATCAACTAAAGATGTGACGTCAATGCACATCAGTTACATGAAACCTCTCTGTGGATGCTCTTACACAGCAGTAAAGTAGCCTTACAAGGTATCCTGTAGCTTCCCACCATTGCCTTACAACGGATGGTCAAATACAAATAAAATGGAATTCCAGCAACCAAGGCTAAAGTCACAAAATAGAGCCAATCATTAAGTCTTCCATCTCTAAGATAGAATCCAATATCTCAGCACATGATTTCAAGATATATCAATGACTGAGAAGCCTACTTTATAGCTCTCATTTTGAACAGTAGGAATCTTTTGGCATTTTGCAGCAAGGGGCAGGAAGACCATTTCAAGGAGTCCAATGCACCACTGCCATTGCATGGCTTGAACTTAAACCTGACCTAAAACTTCTCTGGTTCTTGATGTGCAAGTTTTGTCCTTTAAAACGTAGCTGTTTTGTTTGCAGAATTGCGTCCTGTAGTTTATAAAACCTTGGGCTATTTTGAACGTGGGACATTTTTGTGAACCTTGTTTGACTGTTATGCAGTTTTCTCTACAAAAATGTTAGATTGCATTCAGTTCTCCATTTGTATAAAATCATTGAGGATGGTGGCTATGGTGTGAGATCCTCTGCACAAGATTTGACAAGCTGAACTGGTACAAACACACACACACACATTGATCAGTCAAACATAATATTATTACAGAATATTATTCAACCCCGGCCATTGTTAGATAGCCTTTGAAATAAAAACTACGTGCCCTTTGAAATGCGGTGCCCTTTGAAATCAAATGACTAATTGCGTTGTATCCTGTAATCACTAACCTGTGTGTTGTTGAGGAAAACGAAATCTTGATAAACACATTAGACAGGCTTATTTACACTGAGCCAGATCCTCAGGTAATGTAAACCAGGGTAGTTCTATTGTCTTCAATGGATTTCAACAGAGCTATAGCAATTTACAGTAGCTGAGGGGCAGCCCCCCACCCTACTATTTTTCTTGTTGTTGTGTAATACTGGCATAGGAAATAATTGTTCTGGAAATAAAAGTTTTTAAAAATTTTTAAAAAATCAACAGATGTTATTGAATAGAAAAAAGGAAACTGTTTGACAAAAGGTCTGTTGGTCTGTACTGTTTCTATAGCTCCATCTTACAGAAAGTACTGAGCTCTGCTACCTTGTTTCTTTTTATGTACATAAGTAGTTGTTTTGGGCTATGAAGCGGTGTATAAAACCCTATGTCAGGTAAGACTGAACACAGTGGATACGTAGTTTCAATAGCTTCTTCAACACCTTTGAGTCAAAAGAAGATCCCTACAATAAATCATTCCACCTGAAGCAGTAAGGAGCTGTTTTGTTGTTCTAGGTACACGACTTCTCCTTAAATGCCACCAAGTCTCGTAGCTCGGAACCAGTGCCCTGAAGGATTAAAGCCTCACTGTGGTGTCGTCAGGCGTTCCTGTCCTGAACCAAAGAGGAGCAAGCAGAAAAAGGGGGATTCTTTGGAAAATCTCTCTGTTTTGACAAGAAGCACTGCTGTGCCATCTGAGACTCAGCTCCCCTGTCCTCTCAGTGCCATAGTCTGCTCCTATGCCTGGCCCCAGAAGAGGGACTGCTGGGGCAAGAGGTTACATGGCTAGAGCATTGACGCTCTTGGCTAATTCTCAATTGGCAGATGGTTGTTTAAGGACTGTAGTCAACTGGCATAGTGTAGAGCAGTCCCTAAGCACTCTCAGGATTGGGACTGTGCTGGTGGAAATGTCATCTGGATTCTGCTCTCTGACCTAGTCTTGTCAGGACGTCTTTCAGGGTTAGGATAATGAAGGTCCAGGATCCCAGGAGATGATGGAGGTGGCAGCCAGAACGGTGAATCTTGCTTCAGTATCTTCTGTTTGTTCTTCCCATGTACTTCCCTCTGTTCTTCTTTTTTTCCCCCTCACTCTGTTCTTCTTTCTTCAAAGAACCCAAAAAGGAGTGATGGGTGGAATAACCATAGTTTGTCCACCAAAATATCCAACTCACTAATTTTCACACCTTTTGTTTTTACCAAGCACGATTTCAACATAGTCCTTCACTTATATTAATGTGGGGTTTTTTTGGTTTGGACTAATTGAGTTTCTGTCTAGTTCTCTTGAACCTGTTTATTATATTCATTATTGAAAGAAACTTGAACTATTATCCATCAATATTTGTAATTATAGGTTATTGTATTATCTTATAAGCTTTTACATACTTTTTACAGTTAAGCTCACGGTTAGAGAAAATTTGTAGTCCCAATTATCACAACAGTGACCACCCAAATGAAAGAACTGAATGTTGATCTGAAGTGGGGGCAGGTATTTTCTGCTATGTATTTTCAGATATATGGGGCATAGTATAACAATCCTCCACCATGCCGTGATATCAACCAGAATGGAAAGTTAGCAGCCTTAAAGGATGAGAGGGAGGGAAGGATACAATGCACAAACTATAAAGTATGAACACTTTTTGTAAACATTCCATTGATCAAATACTCATCGTAGTTATATTTATTGCCGATTCAGAACAGTGTTTACAAGTCCAATATTGTTGTCCATATCGATTTGTACATTAAGCTGACTAAAAAAAGAACAAAAGCTTCCATTTATTCCAGAATTTTAACACCAGCACTGGTATTAAATTGCTCTGAGCTGGAACTGGATTATTTCCACTGAGATTTAAATGAGCACACCAAAACTTCCACTTTGCATGTAGACTTCTTATATTTACTGTTTCCTTAAAAGTTTCTAAAAAGACAGAGCAAGGTTTTCCCAGACCTCATCTGCAACCACAGACCTTTTAGATTTACAAATCTGTGCATACAAATCTGGGATCTTGCTGGACTATCTATTTGTAAAATGAGGTTTCAGTTCTGACTCTTATGTAAAACTCACTTCAGTAGAGCGTAAATTTTGTTTATCCTGAATTAGACTGGAAGTTCTTTGGGGCAGAAGGCATGTGTCTGTTTGTGGTGCAATAGAAACAATATTCTCCTCTTTATTGCTCAGGTACTATGTTGAGACAAAACAAAGAGCCCAATTCTGATCTCCCAGGGTGTGTCTACACTGCACCCTTCTTTTGGTGGCATGTCATGTACACACATGTAGTCTCCCTAGCAGCTTAAATGGTGAATCACGGCTTAAGCAAGTAGAGTAAAAACACACCTGAAGGCGCTATTTGGCTTTCTACTTGCCCACTCCATGCCGCCATGTCTACACTGCTATATTTAGTAGTGTAGTGTCTTGCTGCCTCCGTGCTGTTGGAGCCTTCTTCAACTGCAGGGAAAGATTCCAGTGGCTCCCTACTGCTGGACCCCTTCTCCTGCCACAGAAAAAGATACTTGCAGTGGAGAAATCTCCCCTGCCAGAACCTTTACTTGCTATAGAGAAAGGTTCTGGTGGAGGGAGCTGCTTAAGTCTTTCCCCACTGTCTCCCCTCTGCTAGTGCCTTGCGCTGACAGTTGTGCCTACACAGCGCAGTGGGGACATGGTGTGCTTTTCACTACGACATCAATCTACACTTACACTACATGCCGCTGCCACTGGTGTGCAGTGTAGACATAGCCTCAGTGGTGACAATCAGGAGTAACTCCACAGAAGTCAGTGGGAATGCCACCATTGTAAAACTGGAGTGAGATTAGAAGCAGACCTCCCCCCCCCCCCCCCCGCATCCCCAGTTTCTATATGTGTGGCAAATGAAATGAAATGCATCTGCTTGCCTCATGTAACAGCTGTTGTCTAAATCAGATTTCAGTTACAGCCTGTCTTGTACAATGTGTAACTTTCACACAATGTGGAATTATACTCTGCAACTCATTGCTATAGGATGTCGGTGAGGTCAAGAACCTAGGAAGACTCAAGGAGGGATTGGATGTTTGTTTATACTAATAAAAAGAATATCCAGAGATACAATAGTTAATAGTGAAAAAGCTTTGGAAGGGATATAAAACTTCATGCTTCAGAGTTTGAGACAATTTCTAGCTATCATGGATTAAGATGATTTTGGGGGAGGCGGGGTAGATTATTTCACATCTGCCTACATCAGGGTCTTGCATGTTCCTCTGAAACATCTGAAACTGGCTATTGTTGAATACAGGTTACTGGCATAGATGGACCTTAGGTGTAATGTAGTATGGCCATAACTATCTCAATTAAAGAGTTACTATAATGTGTCATGTCTATAGATGCACTGCATGTCAGGTTTCTCCCCTTTCCTTTCTCTGAGAGGGAGATGTACGTCTCTGAGGAGTCAGCCATGCTACTGGACTAAAACTGACTAACGCAACGGGTATATTTACAAGAGTTCTGTAACACTAAGTTAAAAAGGGATAGCCAATAAATCATTCTCCTTACAATGATAATGAGGTATTTGATAGGTACAAGCACAGTGTTCCTCCATAAATGTTGCCAAGTCTCATATCTTGGCAGCTATCTAGATACACTTCTCTGGAGCCCATGCATCCAGCACAAGCATTAGAAAATCCCTTCCCACTCCCCCCCTCCAAGAAAGATTCTCTCTGCTGGTGTGTAGAGGAGAGTCACCTATTAAAAGGAATCTGAACCTGATTTGGTGCATGGCTGCTAACAGATGTTAATCTGCTGAAGCGAAGTCTGAGGTAACAATGTACTTCTGTGTATAACTCAGGGTGTTCCTGGTCTTCAGGGCTGCCTTGATACGAATGTCACTGTTAGTTGGAACAAACAATATAAACGGTAGGGGTTGCCTAGATCAATCTGGAACGGGGCATTTAGGGCCCAATCCTGCAAGGTGCTGAGCACCTTGGGAGAAGTGTCAATGCTTTGGGGCAGGGACTATCTTTTCATTATGTGTGTGCCCAGCACAATGAGGGTCTGATCTCTGATTAGGGTCTGTAGGGGCCAGTGCACTACTGCTAATAATTTTACTCCACTGTGGACTTTAGAACAGATTAATTGTATTTAACAGATCTGAGCAACAGTGTTAACAAAACATGCCTGTGTGACTTAACAATTTATAGGAGTAAAATGCCTCCAATGTTAAGTTGCTGCCTTCACACAGAAAATCACTTTCATAATCTGGGCTGTACAAGCATTCTAAATATAGTGTGGATACACAAAAGCGGTGTCATGACCTTTATTATAGGCAATAAACTACCACCCATCTTTCTCATGCACTTTTATAAAGCAGTGAGCTCATCCTATTGTGCTACCTCAGAGATCTGCAGATAGTGTGCACTCCCACTTGTTTCCTGCAGGGAAGAGCTATCAGCTGTGAAAGAATCACTATAGTTTAAAAGTTACCCTTGAATTGGAACACACGCATCAGACAATTTCTGCCTTGCTTGACACATCCCAGGATTGCATTAGCCTTTTTCACAGCCTCATAGGCATCCTGTGATTAACCAATACACCCTTGTCTTTCTTGTCCTTGATCACTTCCAAGTGATACATCCCCAACTTATAGAAAAAATTCTTATTAGTCCCTAATGGTTATAGTAGTTTTCAGGAAGGGATATTCAACCTTGTCCTTCAGGATTTAAGCCAATCTCTAACTATTAAAGACCAGGATGAGACCTACTGAACTGGTCTTGATTCTTCACTATGTTGGCGCTGCACTTGAAGGTAATTGAAGATGGAAGTCACATGGAGCCACTTGTGGTTCTCTGATCCTTGCCCACCCCCACCCCAGCAGAAGTTACCTAATCTAAATTCCATCACTGGCCTAAGGTTTGCTCCTCTATTCCCCCTCTTACCCATGCACAACCCATCCAGCCTTTCAAAACATACCAGGGCCACTGACATCACCTCTACCATATTTCCATCCACAGAAAGTTCTCCTGCACAAGAAGAATTTTTCACCTGATATCTTCAGCCAATTTAAGGCTTCTTATGCCAGGCAAAGTGGCCATAGCTGACTTGGGTTTCAAACTTTTTAGGCTGCGTACCCCTTCCCAAATAATGTAGTTTACCACGTACCCACATCTGAAATAGGACCATAATATACCTATGATTAGATTGCCAAATCTTACTAAATAAAGTGCATTGTCTGCCATTTCAGGATTTTTCTCACAGACCACCTGATGAGAGCTAGCGTACCCTCAGGGGTACACATGCCCCAGTTTGAAAATCACTGCTGTAGAGATAGGGAAGTGTTATTGCCATTATACAAGACACTGATGAGACCTCATCTGGAGTACTGTGTGCAATTCTGGTCTCCCGTGTTTAAGAAAGATGAATTCAAACTGGAATAGATGCAGAGAAGAGCTATTAGAATAATCAGAGGAATGGAAAACTTACCTTACGAGAGGAGACTTAAGGTGCTTGACTTGTTTAGCCTAAAGAAATGAGGGCTGAGGGGACATGTGATTGCTCTCTCTAAATACATCAAAGGGATAAACACCAGTGAGGGAAAGGAGTTATTTAAGTTAACATGTTGATGCAAGAATAAATGGATATAAATTGGCCACCAACAAGTTTACACTTGAAATTAGATGAAGGTTTCTAATCCTCAGGGGAGTGAAGTCCTGGAATAGCTTTCCAAGGGGAGCAGTGAGGACAAAATACCTAACTGGCTTCATGACTGAGCTTGATAATTTTATGGAGGGGATGGTGTGATAAGGGTGCCTACAATACTGTGTGGTCCATCTGTGACTGCTAGTAGCAAATATCCAGCAATGGCCAGGGATGGGGCACTAGATGGGAAGGGATCCTACAGAAAATTCTTTCCCAGATGTCTGGCTGATGGGTCTTGCTAACACGCTCAGGGTCTAATTGATTACCATATCTGTGGTCAGGAAAGAATTTTCCCTCAAGTCAGATTAGCAGAGACCCTGTTTTTTTTTTTTTTTTGGCCTTCCTCTGCAGCATGGGTCACTTGCTGGTTTACACTAGAGTAAATGGTGGATTCTCTGTAACCTTAAATCTTTAAATCAGCGGTTCTCAACCTTTTTTTTCCCCGAGTACCACTCCGGTCAGGTAGAGTCAGGTCGCGTACCGCTTCACCTGACTGTACCTGGCCAGAGCACTACTCGGAAAATGAGCGCAGTAAGCACTTTCAATCAATACCCTCCGCCGAAACCCTACAGCCATTTGCCCATTTTCGGCGGCAGCAAGGGGGCATGATTCGGCGGGGGGAGGGAAGAACGGCAGCGGCGGCTTTTCTCAGCGGGCGGGGGAGCAACGGTGGGAGGTTTTCTCGGCGGCGATGGGGGGGGAATCGGCGGGGGGGGGGGGGGGTTCTCGGGTTTCTCGGCCCTGGGGTGGGGGGATCGGCGGCAGCGTTTGTCGGTGGCTGCGGGGGGGGGGAATCGGCGGCGGGGGGGTTTCTCGGCGGCTGCGGGGGGGGAATCGGCGGCAGCATTTGTCGGTGGGGGCGGGGGGGGGGGAATCGGCGGCAGCAGGGTTTCTCGGTGGTGGGGAGGGGGGGATTCGGCGGCAGAATCGGCGGCGCGGTTTGCCTCGCGTACCACCGAGCCGGCTTAGTGGTACGCGTACCACCGGTTGAGAACCCCTGCTTTAAATCATGATTTGAGGACTTCAGTAACTCAGCCAGAGATTAGGGGTCTACTAAAGAAGACAGTGGGTGAGGTTCTCTGGCCTGCAATGTGTAGGAGGTCAGACTAGATGATCAAGACGGTCCCTTCTGGCTTTAAAGTCTATGAGTTAGTTATGATCGCTCCGGATATTATTGATATCCGTGCGAGATCATTATGATCTCCCACATTTAGTTTTAAAAATGTGGGAAAGAAACAAGCTATCTCCTTACACTGGCAGCATTTACAGCTTTGATTGCTAAAATAATAACTTTGTAAAGCTACAGCAGTTAGTTTTTCATCTCACTTACAAATTGTAGTTGGTAGTTTTTTGTTTTTTTTTATTATCATAACCTTTGAGAGTTACAGATAATCGGTAGAAAGGTACAAAATCCTACAGAGAATAAATCTGCAAAACCGAAATAATTTACAATAGCGAACACATAGTCGTATCTTTTAGTATAACCATGGTCTCTGTCTTCCTGTCTCTGTTTATATCTGAACAAGGTATTTGTCTTGCCTCCCCTTTTCTACCCTTTCTCTTTCACGCTACCTTCCTCCCACCATAAGAAAAGCAGTACTTAATCAAATTAATGTTTAAAAATAAGCCTAGCATCAGTGCCATTTCAAAGATGACATGCTGTCATCTCATGTGAACTGAGCATTAGCAGAAGAAAGAAATGGTTTGCTCCAAGAATGCTGTAAAAGTAAAGCAGAAGCCAAAGCAGTCAGATGATGAATCTAGTTTCATCTAAAGGACTGAATGGAAATTTTGTATCCCAACCACCAGGGAGGAAACTGATCACTCTGGGTGATTAATAATCATGCAGACACCTCAGTCTACAGGTGGTGGTCCCAAAGCCTTGTATTTATTCGCTAGGTCAGTAGGACTTTCTTTCCTCAAATGTGAACTATAGAGACAGAGAATTGGACTTTACATTTAATATTTTTACTTATTCATATGCCGCTATGGGGCCTGTTACCCTCTGGACCTTAAGCCTGCAGACTTAAGATGCACGTCAATTACCCCCATAAAGGAACAACTCTGCTCAAAATAAGTGCAGGGGCTGTAGCTGCACCACACCTTTCCTCGTCTCCTCTGGGCCAAAGGAAAAAGGCCTCCCCTTCTCTAGCAAATCATAAAAATGTAGGACTGGAAGAGACCGTGAGAGGTCACCTAGTTCATTCTGCTGAGGCAGGACTAAGTATACCTAGACGGTCCCTGTCAGGTGTTTGTCTAATCTGTTCTTAAAAAACCTCCTCTGACGGGGATTCCACAAACTCCCTTGGTAACCTACTCCTGTGCTTAACGATCCTTATAATTGGAAGGTTTTTCCAAATATCTAACCTAAATCCCCCTTGCTGCACATGAAATCCATCACTACTTCTCCTACCTTCGGTGGACGTGGAGAACAATTGATCACCATCCTCTTTTAAGAACCCTTAATGTAATCAAAGACTGTTATCAGGTGTTTCACCCTCACTCCCCTCCATCGTCTTTGCTTAAGACTAAACATGCCCAGGTTTTTTCTTAACCTTTCCTCATAAAGCAGGTTTTCTAAACCTTTTATCATTTTTGTTGCTGTCTTCTGGGCTCTCACCAGTTTGTCCACATCTTTCTGAAAGTGTGGCACCCAGAACCAGACACAATACTCCAGCTGAGACCTCACCACTGCTGAACAGAGTAGGGCAATTACCTCCTGTGTCTAACGTATGACACTCCTGTTAATACAACCCAAAATGACATTAACCTCTTTTGCAACGGCATCACATTGTTGACTCATATTCAGTTTGTGATCCATTATAACCCCAAGATCCTTTCCAACAGTACTACCGGCTAGCCAGTTATTCCCCATTTTGTAGTTGTGAATTTGATTTGTCCTCCCTAAGAGGTAATACTTTGCACTTGTCTTTATTGAATTTCATTTTGATTTCAGCCCAATTCTCTAATTTGTCAAGGTTGTTTTGAATACTTAGCCTCTTCTCCAAAGTTCTTGCAGCTGCTCCCATCTTGGGGTCATCTGCAAATGTTATAAGCGTACTTTTCAATCTATTATCCAAGTCATTAATGAATATATTGAATACCACCAGGTCCAGGACAGACCTCCGTGGGACCCCACTACATACACCCCTCCATTTGACAGCAAACTATTGATAACTTTGTGTACAGTCTTTCAACCAGTTTTCCACCTATGTAACAGTAATTGCATCTTGACCACATTTCACATTTGGGACTGTGTCAAAAGCTTTACTAAAAGCCCCTCTATCCACTAGTCTAGTAACCCTGTCAAAGAAGGAAATTACATTGATATTCTGTATCATCCCAGTATCTTCTAGGTGCTTACAAACTGATGGTTTAATAAATTGTTCCAGGATCTTTCTAGGTATGGGAGTTAGGGTGACTGGTGTATAATTAGACCTGGGTGCTCTTTGTTCCCCGTTTTAAGATGATAAGTACTATGTTTGCCCTTCACCAGTCCTCTGGGCCTTCACTGGTTCTCCATGGGGTCTCAAAGATAACCACTAATGGTTCAGAGATTGCTTCAGCTAGTTTACCCTACAGTGAATTTCATCAGGCCCTGCCAACTGGAATACATCTCACTTATCTATATATTCTTTCTTGTGTTTCTTTCTTCTTCTGGCTTGTGTTCCTTCCCCCTAGTTAATATTAATTGTGTTTTAGCATCTGGTCACAATTAATCTTTTTTAGCGAAGACTGATGCAAAATAGGCATTAAACACTTCAGCCTTATAGATGTCATCTGTTATTAGCTCTTCTTCCCCACTAAGTAATGGGCCTATATTTTATTTTGTCTTTCCCTTGGTCCTAATTTATAGAACCTCTTCTTATTGCCTTTATATTTCTTGCTAGATGTAGCTCATTTTGTGCCTTAGCTTTCTGATTTTATCCCTACATGCTTGTGCTATTCTTCTGTATTAATCTTTAGCAACTTGCCCATGTTTCTATCTTGTGTAGGATTTCTTCTTGATTTTTAGGTCACTAAAGAGCTCCCGATGGAGCCACATTGGCCTTTTACTGTTCTTCCTGTCTTTCCTTTGCATCAGGAAAGTTTGCTGTTGTGCCTTAAATATTGTGTCTGAGAAATTGCCAGTTCTCTTAACATTTTTACTCCCCTTAGATTTTCTTCCCACAGGTCCTCTGTTTGTTAAAGTTGGCTTTTTTGAAGTCCATTTTTCTTATTCTACTGTTCTCATTACTTCCTTTCCTTATTAATCATAGCCTTCAACTTTAGAATCAAAGCTTTCAACCTTCAGATTCACAACCAATTCCTCCCTTTAGTAAGAATCAAGTCTAAAATGGCTGCCCCCCTCCAATTGCTTTCTCCACCTTCTGAAACAAGAAGTTGTCCCCAATACATTCCAAGAACTTATAGGAGATTTTGTGTTTCACTATGTGACTTTTCTAACAGATGGCTACATAGTTAGAGTCCCCCATTAGTACCAGGTCTTATGTTTTGGATATTATTTATTTGGTTTAGAAAGCCTCATCCTTATCTATAGTAGACCCCTACCACAACGTCACCTGTTTTCTCCCTTTTTATCTTCCCCCAGAGACTTTCAACTGGACTGCCTCTCTCCTCCTCCTTGACGTGAAGGGGCACAAGAAGGGTTTCTACAGGTATGTTACCAACAAGAGGAAGGTTAGGGAAAGTGTGGGCCCCTTACAGAATGGGGGAGGCAACCTAGTGACAGAGGATGTGGAGAAAGCTGAGGTACTCAATGCCTTTTTTGCCTCTGTCTTCACAGACAAGGTCAGCTCCCAGACTGCTGCACTGGGTGGCACAGAATGGGAAGGAGGTGAACATCCCACAGTGCTAAAGGAACAGGTCCAAGACTATTTAGAAAGATTGGACATACACAAGTCCATGGGGCCAGATGCAATGCACCCGAGGGTGCTGAGGGAGTTGGCTGATGTGATTTCAGAACCATTGGCTATTATCTTTGAAAGCTCGTGGCAATTGGGGGAGGTCCCTGATGACTGGAAAAAAGCAAATATAGTGCCCATCTTCAAGAAAGGGAGGAAAGAGGATCCGGGGAACTACAGACCGGTCAGCCTCACCTCAATCCCTGGAAAAATCATGGAGCAGGTATTCAAGGAATCCATTTTAAGGCACTTGGAAGAGAGGAAGGTGATCAGGAACAGTCAACATGGATTCACCAAGGGAAAGTCATGCCTAACCCACCTGATTGCTTTCTATGAAGAGGTGACTGGCTCTGTGGATGTGGGGAAAGCGGTGGACGTGATATACCTTGACTTTAGCAAAGCTTTTGATATGGTTTCTCACAGTATTCTTATCAGCAAGTTAAGGAAGTATGGGTTGGAAGAATGGAATATAAAATGGATAGAGAACTGGCTAGAGCATAGGGCTCAATGAGTAGTGATCAATGGCTCCATGTCTAGCTGGCAGCTGGTCACAAGCGGAGTGCCCCAGGGGTTGGTCCTGGGTCCGGTTTTGTTCAACATCTTCATCAATGATCTGGAGGATGGGGTAGATTGCACTCTCAGCAAGTTTGCAGATGACACTAAGCTGGGGGGAGTGGTAGATACCCTGGAATATAGGGATAGGATACAGAAGGACATAAACAAACTGGAGGATTGGGCCAAAAGAAATCTGATGAGGTTCAACAAGGACAAGTGCAGAGTCCTGCACTTAGGACGGAAGAATCCCATGCACAGCTACAGACTGGGGACCGATGAGCTAGGCAGCAGTTCTGCAGAAAAGGACCTGGGGGTAACAGTGGATAAGAAACTGGATATGAGTCAGCAGAGTGCCCTGGTTGTCAAGAAGGCTAATAGCATATTGGGCTGCATTAGAAGGAGCATTGCCAACAGATCATGGGAAGTGATCATTCCCCTCTATTCGGCATTGGTGTGGCCGCATTTGGAGTATTGTGTCCAGTTTTGGGCCACCCACTACAATAAGGATATGGAGAAGTTAGAGAGAGTCCAGCGGAGGGCAACAAAAATGATTAGGGGGCTGGAGCACAAGACTTATGAGGAGAGGCTGAGGGAACTAGGCTTGTTTAGCCTGAAGAAGAGAAGAACGAGGGGGGATTTGATAGCGGCCTTTAACTACCTAAAAGGGGGTTCCAGAGAGGATGGAGATAGGCTGTTTTCAGTGGTGGCAGATGACAGAACAAGGAGCAACGGTCTCAAGTTGCAGGGGGCGAGGTCTAGGTTGGATATTAGGAAAACATTTTTCACTAGGAGGGTGGTGAAGCACTGGAATTGGGATACCTAGGGAGGTGATGGAATCTCCATCTTTAGAGGTTTTCAAACTGCGGCTTGACAAAGCCCTGGCTGGGATTATTTAGCTGAGGTTAGTCCTGCTCTGAGCAGGGGGTTGGACTAGATGACCTCCTGAGGTCCCTTCCAACTCTATGACATCAGAACAAGTATACATATTCTTGAGGTATAATGCAATCCTCCAACTGCAGCTTCCTTTGCTCAGATCTCTCCCTCAACCTCTGCCAAAGTTTTCACTTCTCCACTTTCTCCCACTCTCCACTCTCAGGTTGTAAAGTCCATCCTTTCCTTCTTTCAGTCCACTTGCTGCCTCTGTTTCTCTTGAACTCCATAGGATGTTGGCCATCTCTGCTTCCTCTACCTTGGCTCTCCACTACTTGGGCACCATGTGCTCCAGTGGAATTCTGCACTGAGGGAGTCCCTGCTCTGATCTCACCTCTTATCTATACTTTCCCTTGAGGCCACCAGCTACTCCATGGTGCTGCTGCATTGAAAAGGCTAGAAAATGCAAGCCCTACCTCTGACCCAGATTGTATTCCATGGTCTTGCACTAGGGAGGCTTATATTTTTAAAGGGAAAAAAAGAGGATTTCATTAGTATAGCTTAGTCCTTTAGCTTCTCATTACTTGTCACCAATCTGCTTAAGTTGTTTTCTTGATCATAGGCCACTGGTATTGGTGGAATATTAGTTTGTTTTCCCATAGACAAAGAGCAAGACATTTATTTTTTTCAATGTAAGTGATTTTAATTTCACACTAAGGACAAGAAACAAAGAAAGCACAATTATAAAGAGTGGATGAGAGAGTGAGAGCAAGCATAGTAAACTTCTCTGTAACATTCTGCATCTGAATCTGCATCTAAAATACCAGACTACAGCTGCCCCCTATGATAGGCAGCGATTATATAATTTAAAGGTGCAATACACAATAGAGAATCTCTCTTTTCAGTTATCCCTGCATGATATCCACATAAACAAATAGCCTTACATTGCACATGAAAGATGTTATTTTCAAATCATATAAATCAGATAGCTAATTTAAGATTCATGTGGATTGAGGATCCTGCAAAACGTGTGCTGATTAATTGGAGCATTGGCATTGAAATAAATAAAGCGCGGGACTCCAGAGTTTGTGGAAATTGTTTCTTTAGTACAAAAATTTGTTCAATATACAACTGTGTGTTTATGTCAGGTTCTAAAACATGTTGTTTCTGCTGTTTGTAGTATGATCTAATCTTCCTCAGACTGTACTTTTTGAGCCATGCAGTTCTCCTTGAATCACAAGGATGTGAGCATTCCTCTAGGATGTGGAGCCATGTGGCCAGGAAAGGGTGGAGGTGAAACAATATTAAAGCTAGAAAAGTTCCTGGTTTCAAACTCCTAACATCCCAATGCATTGTGTCGGTTGTGGCATCATGTCAGTTTGTCAGGGTGTTGTGTTCAAACATCACTATGCTAACCCAGCAACTAGAGCTGGGCCCAAACTGAAACCCCAGATATAACTTCCTTCCCTACATTCCCACTAGACTGTTTTTATATAACGCAGTAGATATATATTCACATAGCCAATACTTAATTTGCTTGCAAAGCCGAGAACTGTCATTGTTTGCATATTTAAACTCTGAATATTGTTAAGCCCACACTGAACTTAATAAGCCTTTGTTGATTGGCCAACTGCGGAAGTTCTTAAAGTTTCTTGAAGCTCTGACCCATTATTATTCAGCAGCAGGGGTCATGTTAAAACAAAGCGATCAAGTCTAGGTCAGAGGAATGGGAACTCCCTCCAGCTCGAGAGGCGCCTGTGCAATTTGTTGCAGTATAGTTACTCATGCAAACAAAAATTCCCTTTAGAATACAAGATGAGAGTAAATCCTTGCCAGATGTAGTTATTGGACTTACAAGAAGTGTTGGTTGGATCGAATGTGGTGGATTTCTTGTTGGCCTGGCTTTATTGTGCCAGTGATGTGTCCTGACTATGCATCACTCAGTTTATATTTTGGAAAACTCGTATCAGAGAAATATTTACATAAAACACTAACATGTCTTGGTTGTTCTGAGTATTACGCAACATTCACCATGCTAAAAGAATCTTTTAAGAGTCATTTATTGAACAAGGACAAGCTCTTTTTAAATGGAGTATTTAAAATTCAAGCAGGTCTTATTCTGTTTCAATATAATTTTCAATTTAGCTGACAGAGGCATGGAAGGTTAAGTGATTTGCCAAAGGTCACACAGTAAATTAGTGGCTCAGATGGGATTAGAAGTTGACTCTTGGTATCTATTCTTTAACCATTAGATCAGCCTGCCTGAACAAACAGTCTACATGGCTTGGTAAAATGGTGCAAATGTCAGGTTAAGTTTGTGTTAAGATGTTTGAAATACTCATGGAATGCAAACTCTGTGATCAAGCTCATATTTAGCTAAAAGTCTTCAAATGATTCAATACCAGCACATACATAATTGCACAAGCAACTTGAAGCTGCATTAGACTCACAAGCCAAACATGTGGGAGTCCCTGATAATCTTCTACTGGACCCTCTAGAGCATTTTGCTGTAATCAGACAATGGACATCTTGCACTCTCACTATAAAAATCTAACAAATGAGAATTAATCAATCAGTAGTTCTCTTACACTGGACAGATTTTAGGGGTATGTAAAAATCAAACTGCTTTATTAGCTATTAAAAATGTTTTAAAGAATTCATGGAGTTTCTGCAATTTAGCAGTACTATGTAACATTTCAGAAAAAAAATAAGACACATAGTAAACAGCTTGTTTGCCAAGTCATGACAATTTCCTCCAAAATTTAGGTGTGTGAGTTACCCACAGCATGTGCTTAATCTGCTGTAGGAAACCACTGCACTTGAGTTGGAAAAGTTGCAAAGAGTAAGTGTTAAAAATGGAATTAAAATGGAATCCAGGTCCTCAGGATGCAAAACATTAGCAAATGGGTCATTTCCGGTTTAAGGAGAAACAATGATGTCCATCTAGACAAAGCCTAAAAGTAGTTCTTCAGAAACACTTTGGTCCACCTTCCCTAGTGGTCCATCAGAATGGGGTGCCATGTGGTATTAACTCTGGTTCAGGATGTAATTTGAGGTCTCCTCTCATGAATATGCAGTTTTGGGCATGTACTTGTGCCTGTTTATGAACCTAGCCCAGATCCTCAAAGGTATTTAGGTGTCTAACACCTATTGTAATCAATGGGATTTAGGTGCCTAAATATCTTCGAGGTTTGGGGCACTAACTCCGGTGCGTGCAATTGCTAATATATCAAAGGTACAAATAGGGGTCAAGTTTGTCCACATCCAAAACAGCAGGAGCACTAATAGAGGAGGGGCTAATAAAAATAAGACCACAGCTGGTGTCTAAATTTAAAAGAAATCCCTTTAATTATCCCTTATTATTTCCACTACAGTCTCTGCTCCTTACAATATAAATAGTCAAGACCGACGAAGGGTAGGAGAAAATGTACACGATTAACTCCACTTAACCAATGAGGAACTGAGGCACAAAGAGGTTGTCATGGAGCTTACGGACTGAAGGGGCCATGGGATCATTTAGTCTGACCTAAGAAGGTGGCTGTCTATTTCCTTATAAAGGCCAACTAAAGAAGTTTACCAAAGTCTATCAAATTATGATTTAAAGCTAGTCAAGAGCTTTTTAATACTGAAACCTAGCTATCTTATGTGTAAACCACAATGGTAGCTAATTATAAAGCTTCCTGCTTAGAATTCAATTCTTATACAAAAGCTAAGCCTTTATTTCCTGCCCGCAGCATTTATATTACAATACAGACTTTATCAAAACGCTCTTGAGAAATGGAAGTTTGACAGCTCTTATTTACCAGAAATTACAGATGGCAATTTCAAGTTTCTTTGGAATTTTAAATATCGAACATGGATCATTTTTTTGAGTTTAGGAAGCAGAAATCAGTCTCCCAGTAATTATGGGAAGTAATTATGACATCAGAAGTAAGTCATCCCTAGAACTGCTTTTAAACAAACATGGTCACCAGTGTGTGACTCTTTTGCAATTGAAGCATTTGATTTCACTGATCCAAAATCTCCTGCACTTTAATAAATATATTCAATGGCTTCTGAGCAGCAAAGCTTTTTAAAAAAAATGTTGTTAAAAATAAGCAGAACCAACTGCAGCCATTAAAATCTAAAGCTTAGTCACCAATAAACTGTGGTAAATAAACTAATAGGGAGACTGGAATTTCCCATGCTTGCAAACGTCAAGGCACTCTCCTGTCAGACAGTTTTTCATGTCTAGAACCAAACCAAACATTACCAAAAAAGGGAAGTTGGAGAGAACAGTGGTATTAGGAATGAGAGATCTCTCATGCAGCTGTGAGCTTGGTCAATTTTATTTTATCAAAAACCTAGATGGAAAGGAACCAAAAAAAAAAAAAAAAAAAAAAAAAGGCTAAACAGAAACTCAGAAAGCAGGTCTTACTTTCTTTCAGTGATAATAAGTTAACACCTGACAGAAATTGAAACAGGTAATTTAGAGAATGAAGTGCTAGGTATCAAAGGATTATTGTAATGCAAAAATACATAAAGCCTCTGAGTATTGCTACAGTACACGCTAGTTAAGATGATTTATTTTGATCTTGAACACACTGGAGCAGAAGTAACTGAGAGGCAACCCTTGTAGAGTTACATGAGATCCAAAATATTTCAAGTGTTAGAAAAACAAACAAACCAAAAATACAAACCCTAAAGAAGTTAGAAAAACAAACTTAGTCTTAGAAAAAGTCATAAAGCAAGGTAGGAAACAACAAAAGGCAAGTGACAAAAAGTACAGCCATATATATATATATATACACCTATCTATAAATAATAACCAGGTAAGAAAAAGGATTAACTATATAAATGTTTGAATTTAAAAAGTTACAATCAGGCTAAGAGATGCCACCTTCTATAATTCAGGTCTTCCATGAATGTATTTGTGAACACTAGAAAGGAGGCCAACCTAGCGCCAGTTGTGCTATTTAACTTGGCTATTTAAATTCTTAATTTGACCACCTAAGCAACTAATTATTTTCTTTTGTTGCTGTTTTTATATAACACAGACTGAATCTGCTCACTTACACCTGTGTACATCTGGAGTTATTCACTGAAGTCAGTGAAGTAACTCTGGATTTACATTGATATAACAGCCTGCAAAATATTTACCGTTGTAGAGCTAGTTTGTGCAACTGGTTGCACAATCTAATCCATAGTAATCTAAAGGTGCTAAATTAGCCAGGAGAAGTTGTTAAAGAATAAAAGAGGGAGCTCATTCGTGGCTGTCATCACAGATCAACATTATGTGGTGATAGCCCACAGGAAGGGGGATTAAAGGAGAAGAAGGATGGTCTAGCAGTTCAGGCACTGGGAATTGAGATACCTGAAATTCCCTGCTCTGCTATAGCATTCCAACGTGACCTCGGGCAAATCACTGCTTCAGGGGATAATAGCACTTCTCTACCTCACAGGGATGTTGTGAGGATAAATGATTGCAGGGTGCTTAGATACTATGGTAATGGAAGCCATAGATGTACCTAAGATGACTAGAAAAGAGTCATTCATAGCCATCCAAACAAGTGTGTGTGTGTGAGATACAGCTGGTCAAAATTTTCTGGTATAATATTTTTCTGTAGGAAGACACTGATTTGTCAAAAAGGAACCATTTTGCAGAAACTTGAAAATTTAGACAAAATTTTATTAGGCAAGAAACTGAAAAAGCATTTTGAGGAGATTGAAGCAGAATGTGTTGACCTTTTGGAATGGAACAGTTCAGTCTTCTGTTTTGTGACCACTTTTAACTTCTATTTACATGCTATAAAATAAAGTCAAAATCCAAATGAGACATTTTCTGTTTTATCAAAACAAAATGGATCAACTGAGCCAAAACAATTTGTTGAGTTTCTTTGCATGTGAAATTTCAATTTTTTTTCTTCCAACAAAATATTACCACTGGCAAGTTATGTCAGTTTAAAAAACAGGCACCGAAAACACCAAAACCCGTTGGTCCTAAGTATACATGTATTTTCTATAAGACCTGCACGTCAAACATATAAAAACAGAGCATATGCCAGCATTAACAGTGGGAGAAAAAGCAGCCACCCCCAAAGCAGGTTACCCTCCGTTTTATCTTGTTACAATGCTGGGCTCCTACCCTCCTCATACACAATAAAGTCCCTGATGCTAATGCTTTTTCCTTCTAATGAATCCTGGCCTCCATCACCTAAGACAATTATTTTCTCAGCATAGTCCAGATCTTTCTTCATCCCTCTTCCATACTCTTTGTAAAGCCATAGAGCTTTATTTTTAATAGAAGGATGTTAGCCCATCTGTGCTGCAGTATAACTCTCTTTGCTCTCTGAGGAGAAAATATTTAATGAGGATGACTACTCCAGTTCTCCTATGCTGCTATTCTTCTCCTCATTGCTGATGTGTTTAAATGTTTCTCTAAAACCCTAGATCATGGCATTAACCTAATAAAGTCTATTTTGCCTGCTTGTTTAGACCTGTTGCCAGGAAGGGAATGAAGACACAAGTTATCTTGACAGCTTTTACTTATTCTTATCTTCAGTGCAAAATCACTTTGTAGCTTGATGCAGAAGGCTTATTTAGCAGACAAGGATGCTGCTGGAGAACATTAGTGACAATACATTTTAGAAAGAGACCGTGTAGGATCATCATAAAAGATAACACTGTAATAAGTTAGCCATGTCCATCCATCACTGCCACAGAATGTTCATCAGGTAAAGAGGCATTCATGCAACCCCAAGGGAAAAGAGCTGGTAGCCTCTTAAAATAGCAAGCAGGATTTTATCAGAACTGACCATGAGCATGTGCAGAAGGAATTAGCTCTGCAGAAACATATGTTACTTCCTATTTCATTTTCATTTAGTTTAGACCCTGCTGAAGTGACTAGAAAATAGCGAGTCTTATTATACTTGCAACCATGCAATTATTTATTTAGCTATCTTCATTTTCACAATCATTCAGAAAAAGAGAAACATACTCCATTAAGAAGGATTAAACTCATGCCTGCACGAAAATAACTGACTGCATTGAACCTCTCAAACACTTCAGGTCAGATCAGGAAAGCAGATGTAAATTCAGTCACTCCAATTAAGCCGATGGAGTTCTCTGATTTTACACCAGTGTGACTGCGGGCGGAACTCCTTTGGCTTCAGTGGACTTATTCCAGCTCAGCAGCAGTCAATTAAGTTCAGAAACTGGGCTCTAAACCCTTTAGAAAGCAAAGATATTTTTCATTGGGGATCTGAAAAACTTTTTAACATCTTTCAGAGCTGGAGATGATGATCTGCGGAGAAGATTGCATTGCAGAACACAAGGACTTTCAATGGCAAACAGCTAATGAATCTTTTATTCCTATGTTAACTCCCAACATTACTGTACACAGTCTGAAGGTAAGAGTATGTTGATGATTGTGTACTATTGATGCAGGATGGTGGATCTGAATGTAGCAAGCTTATAAAAAATTAAACCGGATGACAACAGCAGCTCTCTGTGTCCCACTGAAAATAGATTGCAGGTTAATATTGTGAACGTTGACATTATAAAGGTAAACTAACTTTGCCTTTGTGAAAACATATAAGGGGATTTATTCTCCTCTCCTGTACATTTCTCTATCTCAGGAGTAATCCCACAGACGTCAAATGATATATATAGATTTCAACCTAGAGGGTTCACAGCCAGCTCCAGGAGAGCTATCGGTACTAGCTCTGATCAAGCCAACACCCTAAAAACGGAAGTTTAGCTGCGGCAGTTCAAGCAGTGGGAGTGACTGGCTGCCCCAAATTTGTACCTGAGGTCTCAGATAGGTACATACGCCGGGCGACTAGCCCTTCCCATTGCTAGTGCTGCTGTGGTTAAATTTTTACTTTTAGCATACCAGCTTGATCAAAGATAGTGCGGGTATATTTACTTGAGCTAGGAATTACAGCTCCAGGTCAGAGTGTAGACATACTGAGTAGAGTTAGTGGTACGAAAACTGGTGTCATTGAAAGTAGAATCAAACCAATACATTTTAACTGTGCTTTTTTTCACCTGCAAATAATTGGATCTGTATTTCTGAACCAGCAATAAAACTTCTAATTAAAAAGCTAGCTGGGCACACAGAAACTGTCTATGGAGTTTTGCATTTCTCAGAGGTGCTGTGGATGTTTACTGAGTACTATAGACTTGTATATTAAACAAGAAGTAAATATTACTCTATTTTAAAGTCACGATTGCAGTTAGCAGTATTCATGGTAAGGCTATTTTATTACAAATTACTGCGCAATTTTTTTAACCCTATCACCAGTGCACAAAAAAAATGTGCATTATATACTACAGATCTAAAAAGGGGTAATCAGTAGCAGTTTTTCCTGATGTCTGTCCTAAACTTTCCTATGCTTGATGAATTGATTTGAATCATATCCCATAGAACTACCCTAAACAAGTCCTCTTCTTATTTGCAGGACACATGCCATTTCTTCTTTGACAATCAACAACATTTTTTGTGAAGGAATCGGAAGCTAAAGATGTTCTTTTGAAAAACAGGATGTTTTGCCCAACCGCTGCTGCTGGGCAAACTCATGGCATAGGTTTATCATGGGCAAACTCTACCGCATTATACTGCACATGCAAAAAATACATAACTGGTGAGGTGTTCAAAAGCAGATCAAATACAGTCCCAGAGTTTTGATGAGGGACATCCAGAAGGCCATGATGCTTGCATCTTAAAATGAAATTGATTTTGATTAGTACAGTTTCATTTGTGGTAGAAATTAGGGCTGGTTGAAATTTTCTGTGGGAAAAGATTGATTTTTGGCAAAATTTTCTTCCAGGAAAACCAAAACGAAATATTTAGGGCAGGTTGCGTTGAAAGTTTTGAGATTTCAGCTTCTCATCCCAATTCAGGACAAAAGCATATGTTAAAATACTGAGTTTCCTGTGGGACAGAAATGTCATATTTTGATCAGATAGTCACAGGGCTGACCCTTTGAGTCAGATCCCCAGCCTCTCTGTGAGGGGCTCTACTGAAGGAAATGAGCCAACCCAGGTCCACCTGGGGCTAGTTAACTGTCTAAGTAGATAGAAGGTAGTTAAATAAGGAGCACCTGGACCTAATAAAAGGCTTAGAAGAGCTCATTTGGGAAAGCTCCCAAGGAGAAAGGAAGCTCCAGAGGAGGGAGCTACCAGGGAGACTGCTAGCCCATAGCTTTCCAGGCAGGGAGGCGTGGGAGAGACCCTGAACAAACAGGGGAGAGACTGCAGAGCTCTCCAGGCAGCAGAGAAGCCTGAGGTCTTAGAGTAGAAGGATCTGCTGCTGGAACCCAGAGCCTTTGTTTTGTGATTTAGGTTGCATCTGGTCTCTGAGATCCTAGCCTTTAAATCGCTGTACAAGTGTTCCTGTCAGAAGACTTTATTAAAGAGAGATGTACTGCTGTAAAGTAGAATGCTTGGCTTCTCCTTGACCAGACTGCTTAAGTGAGCACATTACCCCATTGAGGGGGAATCTGAGGTAGGCCACAGCAGAACCCCCCCACTGAGGTGCAAGGAGGTGCTTGGAAGGCAGTAGGGTGCTCATTCTACACAGCTGTAGTATAAACAGCCTATGTTCCAAGTTTGATTTTTTTACCCATCTTAATTAGTAATATTACTACCAACAGTTGCAGCCGATTTATGAGAATTAGCATTTCACAGAAACCTATTGAAATACACTTCTAACATGGAAAAAAAGTAGCCGAATAATTTAGTTTTAACCCACTAGTTAGATAAATATACAATATAACATTTTAACAGAGGCTATGCATCTGTTTTCTATTAACTTTGTTTGAGATAAGTAAGGAATCAGGGTTTCCTGTGGTTCAATTTGAAAGGCAATTTGGATTTCCTGCGCCTCAGCTGGAGGCATTATTTATATGAGACCTAAAAAGGCCATAACTGTCCTAAAAGACTCATGTTTCACGAAGAACAACACCTACAAAAATTCCTGCAAGCTGTCAAAGTTTTTTTCGGGGTTCTTAATGCTTTCCATGTTTCTAACGTTGATATTCAAGTCAGAACAAAACTATACCAAATATTCATGTAATTTCCCTGCTTAAAAAAAGACCAATTCAGAAGAACCACCACTTAAGTTAATTGGTCAAATAAATATTAATCAGTTGATATGATCACTGGTGTTTATCCTAATGGATTCATTCTGAGTGAGGTCTATGTAAAGGTCAAGTAAAAGATTCCATTAGGATGACATCACTGATCACACCGTTTGATGGTAGTTGTTTGGTCTACATGCTAGACATTATTTTATCAGATGCTGATGAACCTTTACGTAAGCCAAGATTTTCAAAATTGTGATTAGTGATATTGGGTGCCTCAGTTTTTAGGTACTAAATTTGAGATATCAGAAAGCCCTGAATGTTTTGTGAGAATCAGGCCCTTTAATATATCTCAAGTTGGGCAATTAAAAAAAGAGGCACCCAAAGCTGCTAGTCAGTTGTGAAAATCTTGACTGCCCTGGAAGAATGATTAAAACAATATTGATATCATTAAATATTGATATCATTGATATCATTAAACATAATTAGGGAGAAAATGGCCATGTTGTATCCTTTTATCTTTGCAAATTGTGCATCACTCTGTCACTTTGAGATGCTCACCTATCCAATCCGAGTTGTCAGCTTTCTCTTTTGGTGAATGTTATCTGCATCACTTGGACTATTCATTTTGGGTGAAATTCTGGTCCCATCGAAGTCAATAGGAGTTTTGACATTGCTGTCAATGGTGCTGGGATTTTGCCCTTCATGTCTGATTCTATGACAATAAGAAGACTAATATAATGCAGGGCTTGAAAAACCTACTCACACACCTGCGAATGGTGAGAAGGAAATTTTCCTTTGTGATTGTGCAGAGGCATAATACACCATTTTCTGCACAATCAAAGCTTTCAATAAATAACAGTAAGGGTCAGATCCGTGGCTGTGGTTAAAGAGCTCTCAGTGTGGAAGTGGGTGCAAAGACGAGCTTAAGTCATCCTTGACTCCTTTCATCCTGGAGCCATCATATGCTGGTCCTGTCTCCTCTTCTAAATTGTGCTGCCAAGATACATTGGGGCAGATGGATATCTCATGTGGCCCTGGCTCTCCCATCCCATGCCATCCTTAGGGACGGATGGTGGTATAGTAGTAACTGTGGTGGCTCTACACCATAGGAGGATCCTTCTGTGCTAGCTAAATCATCCAGTGGCAGAGTGGGCCAGCTTTAGAGCAGTTTTGTGCCAGTGGAGCAGTGTCAATCTGCCCTACCACAATCCAGTCTCTGGCCCTTTGTCTCTTTAACTGTATGACTATACTACTATATTACAGTCAGACTCTAGGTCTACTCTGCCTTCAGAGGTCATTGTAATCTATTATTTAAAAATAAAAAAACCAATAATAATTAATATGGGAAATTAGAGCATCTACTCCATTCCTCTGACAATGCAGAAGTATATTTGTTAATGTTTCATCCAGGTTAAGTTTCTCAGTCATTTACATGTCTTTAGATTTTTTGTCAAGAGCCCACAATTGTCAAGCATTTAACAAAACTTCAGATATGTCATTTTTCTGTTTGTGATAAAGATATTGAACCTAAGAGCAATTGAAGCATTGTTCAAATCACACTAGCATTTTGTGAATGTAAGTATTGGACAAAATGTGAGAAGGGCTAAATTCAGACTGTGTATTAGAAAAAAAAGCTAAAACTGATTGCAAAATAGGAATTTTCTCAGTGCAAAATTGACTTTTCATCCAAAAATTCAGCTGAAAGCTAAAAGGTTTTGACCAAAAACTGACATTTCCTGCAGAAAAAAGGCTCCCAGAAAAGTTACATTTTGTATAAACCAAGTTTTCATGAAAAAACAGTTTGAATAGGAAAACTTCAGTCAGGCCTTAAAAAAAAAAATGCAGGACTGCTCCAGATGAGTATATTTTTTAGTGCTTTCCCCCCCATTTTAAAATGTTTCAAGGGATAAGGCTTCCTGTTTAAAACTGTTCCACAGTCTTATCAAACTCATAATTATGACATTTTTAATGATTTTCAACCTACATTTTCATTTGCCAAATGTTGTCCATTACTCCTACCCAGTACCACTTATTGTAGTCCCAGAAGAACCTCTATGCAGCCTCTGTGAATTTCACCCCAGTGAGTGTGTGTATAACCTTCTAAACATGGTACTGAAAATGTATCTTTTTCTGCTCAGTAATGAGTAATAAGGGTCACTATAATGGCATAACTTTATCACTCATGAAAATACTGGTTGAGGTAGTTTGGTGGCAATGTTGATTACTTGTATCTGTGGGGTAGGAAAAAGGCAAAGAATGTGACAGTGAAGTGATGGTTTTATTTAACACTAATCGCTCTTTATCACTAAGGGTCTTTAATCAGTTAAAATCGGACACTTTCCCAGCAGACATTCCATCAGATTGATGAGGCGTAATAGATCTTTTTTATATGGCAATATTAGTAGAATATCATTCATGACTAAAGCACAACAGAATCACTTAGGTAACCAAAGCAGATCTTCTCTTACTGATACAGTCTCAAAACCACAGGGGGGGAACAGTGTCAAGAGGGAACATATCACTGCTTTTCTGTGTACGCTGTTTTATCTTTTCACAACACCAGATGCTTCTGAAACACCAAATGTAGGTTTGATCCAGTTGCTTTGTCCATTTCCCTCCAGTGGTTGGAATTCTATAGTATTTATTGTAGCTGGTTCTCTCTATAACTGAAATCTGTAAACAACTTGGACAATACATTCACCGGGAAGAGTGTCTGACTGTTGAAGGACTTCACTGTCACTATTTTGGAACAGGAAAAGGCCTCTGTAGTCTAAGCAGGAGACTGGTGCTTGCATGAACTTTCCTGACCTCTCTCTAAAATTCTAAACTTTCCAAGTTTTGAGCATTCCCCAGGGGATGGACGTCATTTGTTGCTGTCAATGAAACCCTTGACCTTGTGTGTTTTGGGTGACTCTAAGATGCATTGTTGACATGCAGCCGTTATTAATATTACTGAAACGACAAAAGCAGCACTGCTCTTTCATACGGGTTAATAGCTATTTAGAAAAGAGGCTTGCATGACATATCCCATGTCCAAACCTGTATGTTGTGAGAGTACCATGTTTCATGACAATATGTCACAGTAATCTTTTCCTTTTCTGCCATTTTTGAATGTTTTCAAATATTTTTTTTTTATTAAATCACAAGGCTATTTGTGGCTGCTCTGAAAGAAAAATGGTCAAAATCCAAATACAGATGTAATGACTAATGTGAGATTTTTTTTTTTTTTAAAGGAAGATTGTGTGTACAATTTTAACATGCTAATGACTTCCTGCAACAACTTCATGGCACAGGAAATGCAGTAATAGCTGAGCTCAGAAAACCATTCATCTCTTAGGCTATGTCTACATTGACGGTTGTGAATTTGCAAATTCGCCACCATCAGATTGATTTTTCTGGTTTGATTGAGCGGCAGTGAAGACATGCTCAATCAATCTGGAAATCGATTTAATAAAACTCTCTCCCCAAAAAGCGTAGCACTGCATCGACGGGTACGCATTTCCCATCGATGCAACACAGTGGGGATGGCGCACTAAACAGAAGTTACGAAGTCGACAGGAGTTACACAAGCTACTCTGTGTAGCTTGTGTAACTCCCATTGACTGCCACCAAATTTCGCCAGGAGTGTAGACCAGGCCTCAGTTATTAAGAAAATGCAGTGCTGCCTCAGAACAAGAGAGGGAATAATCCAAGGCTCACTGAAGTCGATGAAAAGACTCTCTTTGACTTCTGTCTGCTTTTGATCAAGCCCATAGAATTTATCTGTAGAGACAGATTTCTTCAAATACCAGAGTTCCCTGAATTGTCTGCATACATTTAAATCAAAATTATATATTCAATTTGTTTATACTGAAGAAATCAAACAGTAAAGAAAAGTCTTTAAAATAATGAATAGTTATGTATCACAGTGCTATCTAGAATACACAAAAAGATATTAGCCACAATCCTGAGCAGTGCTAGAGCTCAGCGAAACTATATCAGTCCTGGCATAGTCTGGTATAGAACCAACTCCAGAATCAAGGAGCTAGAACTGGCCCCTTCACACCCCTATCTTCAGTCAACCTGTGGAACTCATTGCTAGGGGATGTTGTGAAGGCCAGAAGTATAACTGTTTTCAAAAAAGAATTAGATACTATCATGGAGAATAGATCCATCAATGGCTACTAGAAGCTGAGACTGGACAAGGGGTGGATCACTCGATAATTGCCCTGTTCTGTTCATTCCCTCTGAAGCACCTGGCACTGGTCACTGTCAGATGACAGAATATTGGGCTAGATGGACCATTGGTCTGACCCAGTATGGCTGTTCTTATGTTGTTCTATTCTTATGTTCTAGCTCCACCATAGCTTAGGCTGAGATGAGGTTACTGTATTAAAGGTGACTCTTTTTTCTTCTCAGAGCTATAATAGTAATAGAGAATGTGGCAAGATACACTGAGGGCCACACTTTCAAAAGTTAGCACTTAAACTGCACATGTAAGAAGTGTGGGTTGCCTGGTGGGTGCCAGTTGTGTGCATATTCTTCTGTACATGCAACTATCTGCCTTGAGTGCTCCCTTTGCATTTGGGTTTTAAAGGCTAAAGAAATCAGTGTTCATGCAGATGTGAAAACAGTTTTGTTTTGTATAATCTCCATTATTTTCCCCATCCAAAAATACTAAAACGTGGGGGGACAGTTGCCGTTGCTGCTCAGTAATAGCTCTGATTTACATTCTGTGAAGATGTGTTTAAGAGTGAGAGAAGAATGGTTAATGGCTGTGAAATAGTTAAATCAGTTAGTACAAAATTCTATGTTATACCTTCACATTTGGAGGAATATGACAACTATGAGTATTGTCCATACAAGTATACAGGCAGTGAAGTGAGACTTAAAAGGAAAGAATGGTTATAACAAATCTTGTTAGTAATTACCATTTACTAATTTAAAAGAAGAAACACTTGGTGCCTAAAACTTTGCTAAGTCTGTGTCACATATAATACTGGAGGAATAAAAAAAAGGTAAAGAAGGCAATGGACAAGCCTTTGTCTCATAATAGGATAAAACATTATGTTCCGAAATCTATAGAGCTGTGCCAATTTATACCAGCAGAGAACTTGGTCCTTTTTATTATGATACCTTATCTTTTTTATAACCAGTGCTTAATTAAAAGGATCCTCATTAGCTCTTATGACTTCCTTCAGAGCCTATTCAGTTTGTGTGCACACATCCATATATAACACATCATATACTAGACATATTCCCATATAATCTTTTGGAGGCTGTTATGTCTGTGATTTATATCCCTCTACACCCTCTCTCTCTGAAAGTATATATAATCCCACCCTCTGAAATTCATCATAATACTATTGTTTACTTTATACACTTTTAATAAAATCCAGATTGCAGATTTTTGTAGCAACATAAGGGTTGAGACTCAAGATTTTTGGAAATCCAGAGAGAATTCCAACAATGAAAATAAATGTTTCAAGCATCTTAACAGTATTTTTGAGAGAAAGGGGGAGAGAAAGTATGTGTACACAAAATATAATCCTTACAGTGTGTTTTAGACAATAAGAGGAATTTTGGACTACTGTGAGAAAACTATCAAGTTTAGATTAAAGATGGCCCTCTTGTTTGGACATCACACCCATTTGAGGTTTAAAAATATATGGAGAAGCAAACATTGCTCGCTCTTAGATTTTCTGTGGGATGTATGCATCTCAGTTATAGCAAAAAATAATCCTGAAAATTTTTGAAAAATTGATTCGAAGACCGCTTCATAAACACTTCAAACTCCTATAAGAAAACTGAACATTGTCAGTATAAGGCAGGCAAATAGTATTGCTCCACAAATTATATGTAACTGACAAGGAGAATTGAATAATTCTATTTAGATATTTTGAAGTTAATTTAAGTCCAGGATTTCTTTGGGAGGTTTGCAAGTATAAGTAACCACCTAGAGTAAATCTTGACTGGTAACTTTTTATGTCCCACATTAGAGTGTGCTCTGTGGTCGAAAAGAGTTGCTTTGATGAAATGAAGCAATGATTGCCAAGTAGTGTCACTGCAGTGATAGGTTACTGTGGGGATGCCAAAGAACTGCATTTGATTATTTCTTTAGGGTTAAAGCAGCTGCCAGCATAGAAGTGAATTTGGGACACACACACAGAAAAACTGTTTGTGTTTTGAGGAACTATAACTAAGTACTTAGTCTGAACTATGTTCACTGAAATGTACGTTGATTTAGAGGAGGAAAAACAGATATTTGTTAGATGCCAAAATGGAGTATATTTGCTGGATACTTTATTACTGAACTGGAAGGTTATTTGGCAACTATAAATCATTATAAAATTTTCTGGACTTCATTAAACACTTGAGTACATTGCCAATCATGCTGTATGTTGATTGGCAATCTATTGAGCAAAGTGACATTTGAAACTGGATGTATGCCATGTATGCAGTTGATATCACAGTGAATATAACCAAGTTGTGCTAATCATTACTTCCTGAAGATACCATAAAGTGTGGGATGGAGGGAAGATGGGACAGCAAAAAGGACTGGTGAAATCATGATGCTCAAGTGACAATAAAACACCGATATGCAGCTGTCAGGAGGTTTGAAGACCTAATAAGCTAGGAGCTAGAACATCACACTGAGACTGTGGTGCAGACAACAGGTAACCATTGTTATTTTTAAACTATGTCTTCTATATGTTCTTAGAATTCATGGGGATAAAGGGGAGGGCTGGTCAAAAATTATTCATTGAAATCTTTTTTGACTGAAAATTGGGTTTTCAGTAAAAAATGGAAACTTTCATGGAACTGTCTTGTTCTCCTGGGGGAGGGGTCTTTTTTTTTTTTTTTTTTTTTTTTTTTGATCACTAAGCAAAAGACAGAAAAGTGAAAGATTTTGGATAAATGAATATATTTGAAGTTTCCAGTCCCCTTCCTCTGCAAAAAAAAAAAAAAGGTCAGCAGTTTTCTGTTGAAAATTTTTGGTTTTCAGTTGCTGAACATCAAAAAATCTTCCATTGGGAGTGGTCAGTTTTTCAATGAAAAGTCAAAATTTTCTGGGATGGGAAGAGGCAAAACACTTTCCAACCAGCTTTACTAAAGGAAGTGGGAAGTTTGCCATACAGTGATCATTTAAATGTTAGAGGAAATTATTAATATGTGACTCTTGCTGTCTGAAAATATTATGACACACCAAATGGGAGAAATCCTGAACTTATTGAAATCAACGAGAGTTTTGCCATTGTCTTTAATGGCACTGGGGCCAGGATTTAACTCAAGGAGTTTAGAAAGATTGCTTGTGAGCCAGGTATGTGATATGGACTTGAGAGGCTGGTACCTGAGGACTGGCTAAAGATTCTGGAGCCATCCAAATATGTTTATGCTGCCATTGCTTGTTGAAAGGGGATTTAGGATCATTCAGCTTCTGTTTAATTGTGAGTGAAGCTGAGCAAATAAATTGCAATTAATAATTTATTCAATGCACTTCCTTCTTCAATGAACTGAAGCAAATTAATTTGTCCTTCAGAGAATAATTCAATCTGTCGTGTTGTGAATAATTGTAATTCACAATTTCCAGTGTGTTGGATAGTTGCAGACATTACATGATGTTTCTATTTCCTGAATGGACGACCTATGTTACTAACCAAGAACATGATGTTGGGAAAAAGAAATGGGATTCTATGGAAGACACCTAACCCGCCTGCCAACAATTAAAAAATTAAACAATTAAAAAAGGTAAGTGTCTAGGTTCCCTGTTCCACATCTATTGTCAGAGTAGTTAAGTGGATAAATACCAAAAACCCAAAATAAAGTGAAACAAAGAACAATTTATTTAGAAGATAAACAACAAGTAAGGGGTCACTCAGGGATTTAACAAGGTGAAACTGAACTCCAGGTCCTTTCTCAAATTAAAACCAAAACTACCCAGGCCCAAAGCCAAAGTGATGTACTTATGGTCTTTTTTCTCCCTCCTAGGGTGCTGTTCACGACCTCTCAGGATGACGAGCCTTCAATTCAAGATTCTGTCGACGGACTCCGGAACCACTGCAAGTTAGTAAGCTGGTCTTCTGTGTGGGGACTATCCATGATGTTATTCTAGAGACTCCTCTTCTTTTCTTCACTGCTCCTATACATGACGTTACCCGCTGCCTCTAGGACAGACGGCCCTGAACTGTCCGACTTGCCACAATTTATATAGTTCTGTTGCTGGGCAGATTTCGACTCCTTTCCTCCTTTTCCTTTCCCACCTTTATCCAAAAAGGGTGGGAACAGCTAGGGAAAAAGACCTCCAAGATGAAGTCTCAGTTGTCTTTTTGCCTTTTCAAAATGGCTATTACCCTACCTCATGTTATTAATTAACACAAATGATCACTAAAAGGGGATTCTATCAATAATGAATAGGGAACATAAACACAAGGGTATTCTTAACCTAACAATGAGTTTTGTTGTCAGATACAATGTGAAATTCGGTTTCAGAAAATATTTGAGCATTCCAAGTTAAAATGAACTTTTGGGAGTTGTGTGGTCTTGGAGGTGCTTAGGTGCATTCTGGCGAGTCTTGGTGCTTTCATAGCACTTTACAGATGTTGACTATTTAACTGGTACAACCAATATGTGGAGTAAGCATTATCGTCCCAATTTTACTGATGTGAAAACTGAGGTGCAGAGACGCGAAAGCTACAATTTTCAAATTTGGGTACAAGTTTAAAAAATATTATTGCCTAATGGAAGGCTTCTCAGTTAGGTGCCTACATAAATGTGACCTGATTTTTCAGAAGTGCTCAGCCACCAAAAGTACCCATTGATGTCAGTGTTAACTGCGTGAGTTCTTAGCACCTTTGGACCTAGATGCCTAACTTTAGGCACCTGCATTTCAAAATTCTGACCTATGTGACTTGACCAAGGCCACAGGAGAAGTCAGTATCATGTCTGGGATTAGCACATTGCTCTCTGTCCTTTGCTTTGTCCACTAGCCATGTTTGCCCTCCCTGCAGCCACAGGTTATGCTGGCTACTCACCAGAGGATAACTTGGGGCAACCATCATGCCATCAGTAATAAGCCACGCAGAACTAGAGCTGTGAACGGATCTTCAGATCTCCCCTCTCACTACACACACACAAAAATCTGGAGATCTGTGGATAACCTGTGATCTTCAGGGAATACTGGTATCGTTGATAAAATGTCACTCTCTGTAGTAGGTTAGTATTCAATTGCATTTCATTTAAAAGATCTGAGATGACCAGATCTCCAATTTGGGGTAGTCAGTAGCCTTGCACTTTGCAGGTCTGCATAGGTTAGCTCTGGCCCACATTAAAGAATGTCTACGACATGCCTGACCGCATCCACATCGTCAGTCTTTCTAAATGTCCACAGGAATGGATATCCAGTGCATATGGTGTCTTTCACTAATACTGAATTACCTGTGATCTTCATTAAACTTGTCGATATTTGCTTGTGCAACCCTGCCAGGGATTCCTGGACTTAGAATGGATTTAAAAATGGTTTTAGTACTGAAATGAACTCAGGGATGGTGGAAAACATCTAATTGTGTGGCTACTTGCAGTCCCTCTTTGGAGCCAATAGAATGCAAAACGCTCTGTTTAGCATTTTATTTGGCACTCTGCAAATACATGTATAAACTGTTTAGATCATAGCTCAGAAACCAGGTCATACATCCATCCATGTCATTTTGGAAACCATTATGTTTACATCTTCTGGGCAGACAGCACGGTAGGGACACTGAATTTCCAGCCAGCTGAACTGACTTTTGTCTGGTTTACAGTGTGCTTTCCCTTCCACATATTTTAATTGACCTTTCCCACTAGGAACTGTGAGGGGCTTGTGTAGTGCAGTGTGTGGTTTGGGATTGAGAGGCTGTAATAGGTTCTGCTCAGCAGCTATTGTGGCTATGTTATGCTTCAGGGAAGATTAATGTGACCCGTGACGTACAGGGAGCTAAGGAGAATAGCATAATATGAAACAGCACGTACCGTTGCTGTTGCAATCAAGGGCTCCTGTAATTTTCCCCCTTTACATTGATATAAAGGCATTGAAGTAGTGCACCATGAAGCAGCCAAGTTCCAGCAAAACAATATGGATTTGTTGCACTCTTCTCATGTATCCTTTTCAAGATTAAATAGTCAGTTAAGTGGAGGTACACGGTGAGATGAATACACCCCAGAAAAGCGAGACTAAGGATGAGAGGACGGGATGGGGCTTACAAACTGCTCTCTTAGACCAGGGCAGGGGAAAGGCTGGAGCAGTACTGATCCAGGAAAGCTCCGCCTCTCAGGCACAGCCACCCATGCTCCTTGAGAAAGGAGCAGTATAAAAAGAGCTCCAGGAACCCAGGCTGTTGGGAGGGGAGAAGAGAAGCCATTTCTCGGAGGAGCGCTGTCCTGAGATAGGAGGAGATGGGGCTCTTACTGAGGAGGTCTGCCTGTGATTCTTCTTCACTCCCTTTACTCCCCCAGATATCATCCCAGAAGTAGGGAGAAGCACATGCAGGGGCACTAGAGGGTCACCTGCATCAGCCCTGAGACTGAGGGTTTGGAGCAAATGACTATAAGCAAACAGCAGCCACACCCCAAACTGAGACTTGGGGTGAGGTAGGAATTGGCCCCATATAAGGGGAACAGGAGGTGGACCAAGCATAGACCAGCCAGAACTGTTACACTTTCAGGACCCTGGGCTGGGATCTCTGCCCACCCCAGATTCCCTTACACATAGTCTTGGGAAGGGCAGGACCAGGGTTTTACTGACCAGGAAGCTGACCCAGTTGAACCTCATCCAGAGAACCTGGAGGCATTGGTGAAAAGAGAGACTGGGGCAGCAGGTCCTGACCACTAGGCCTGCTGATCAAACCATCAACCCTGCTACAGAGGTCAACTGACAATTGCCAAAGCTCCATGTAACCGAGGGTATTTCATCTATTGCCTGGCCTCAGTCACAGCATCCAATGGTAAAAATAAATGTTCTTCTCTGCTGACAAGACCTGACTGGCAGGTCTTTCAAACAATGCAGAAACAGTCTGTTTGAAGTGGAAGCCTTGTATTGCAGCACTGTTAAGCTCTTTTACAGTAAAACGGTCTTTATGAAGGTCACACCACAGCTGACTTTGATTAATGCAGGGTAGAATTGTTCTGTGCCTCATTGGTATCTTCCTATGTCCTACATTGGTATCTTCTTAAGCTGACTTTTTGACCAGTTTGGGGTAAAAAAACAGGGTGATGAGTAGGTTCTGTTTATCTTCAGCAGTCCCGTTTTTTTGTTTGCCGATAGTGTGCTCTTTTTTGGGGGAAGGGGGATAGTTTTAAGCTAGCCTCAATAGTTGATATACCTTGGGATCAATAAGCTTTTCTTAGCCAAATACTTTCCAAATGTGAATTTATACTGCACAATATTTTCTTTCTTTATTTGACCCCTGGAAAAGAGGGGCTTGTAATGGAAATGTGGAGGGTACCCACATTATCAGACAGAACTAGTAAAAGGGGTACAACATCAACCAAACGCTCACCTTGCCTCTTGACCTGTAAGGCCACACTCTATTTATCATCATAAGCCCCAAGCCCCCACGGTATCACTTCCAGGATCGAGACTGACGAATGACCAAAAGCAAGGGTAGACATGTGACCCCTCTAAGAATTCCTCCGACTGCCCTCTACCAATTGGAGTGGCTTTCAACCCCATAGGACCTTCCCGTGAGCAGATTTGACCGACTGGGACAAGGTCTGGGGCAGGTGATCTATCCGGAAAAGGGTCATGTGATCCCTCTAAGTACTCCCCACCATCCCTTACCAACCTACAAGATTTTCACCTCCTTAGGCCATCCCAGAAGGGAAACGTGTACCAGTCAAAATAGGTGTAGTGCAAGGTTCTAGGCCGGACCCATCTCCCTCTCTGATCTCTGGAGCTCAGTAGTTGGCCGAGCAGCAGCACTAGCCTAGAAGTCCCAGTCCCAATGCTGCATGGAAGAGGCTATCTCATTTCAAGAACATATTTTTCAGAAATCGTGGAAACACTGAGAGGAAACATGAGATTTTTTAATTTGTTTTTAGCTCTGAGGACATTTAACTGCCTGTGGAGAAAGTGCTACATCAGTGACAGCTTTGAAGAGGAGGAGGAGGAGGGAGTGGCCAAAGGGAGCCCTTTGGCCCAGCCATTGATGGATACATACCTGCCTGTTTTTATTGTAGTGTGATCTGTTTAGCCTAGAAACAGTAACTTCAAGCTGTATTTCACCAAGACAAGGTAAAATTCCATTTTAACTATGGTGTGCTTAATACTGTTTTAGAATAAAAAACAAAACTGGTATTAAACAGGTTGTATTGGGGTTTGGTGCATTTGGGGAATAATACTAACTACAATTTTGCTTGTTCTTTAACCCAAAGGCCCAAATACACATGGGGGAAAACAGAATAACCATGTGCCAGCATCCTTTACCCTATGATGAAAGGTTTTTAAATGTGGTTTTTAAACGTGTATTTTTTAAAAAGGGTCTTTAAAAAAGTTGGTTTTGATATTTAAATTGTTTGTGATTTAGGGGCATATGAAGGAGATTGTTGTGGGTTTCTTGAAAAGTATTTGGTTTTAATGACTTTGAGTTGCGGAAAGACTGACCCAATAGCTTTCTACAAACTCCTGAGGTTTTATTTCATTTAATATTCATCAGAGCTCACTTCCCCCCACCCTCCACCACCTTATTGTGGGTGAACGCCCATCAAACCTAATTGCTGAAAATTTTCCAACCCCATCAGAACCTAATATCTATAACCCTGATGGAATATTAAGGAAACATGGAAGTGTGATTACATCTTAAGGCAACAGTTCCATAGACCCTATTCTTTTATGAGGTTATGGTTAAACCAAATGCAGTTCAACAGGGATGAGTCAGCTCTCTTGTACTCAAGAATGTCTCGAACATCCATGTTCTTTATAAACTATAGGAGCTTATTTTAAACATTTTTTTTTGTTTGTTAGTATTTCCTCAGGATTCTACTACAGTCATTTCAACTTTTTGCTGTAAATAGGTCTCTTTTCTCAAAGACACAATGGCTGGTTTCTCACAAACTATTTTTATTTAAAAGACACAAATTCTTGAAAACAAACTGAGATTCCCCATCAAAACTTTCATTTTGTTTAAGGGCCACATAACAGACCTTGTAACAGAAACACAGATAGTCACAAAGAACTTTTCAATAGATATTTTTATTTACAGATACCAAGTTTTATTATAGTTTATATCACAAGCTTGTCACCTCACCATTTTCTAACTTAATACTTTAAGATTTTTTACAAATAGTCTTTTTCCTAAGCAGGGTTCTGTAACTTTTTATGCAGACCAGATGGTCGATATAACACACTAAGTGGGTATCCTTCAGTTTGGTCATTTTTTCTTTAAAACACTGTTGGGGTCTAGAGTGCTTTGCACAGCATTTACCAAGGTCACCTCTTGTGCTAAATTTTATTGGGTTAAGCACAGACGTTGCATTGCATAACCAATGGCCATAAGAGTTTAATAAACTTCCAAACACAGGCCAACACGCAGGTCCCAGAGCATGCAGTGTCTATCCTTTGAAGTCCATTTCACACAGTTATGATATCACTGGCCTGGCACATCTATAACACAGCCCTCACAATCTTCAAAAAGCTTCTCTCTAACACAGGGATTAAGGACAACATAAACAGAAATGCATACCATAGACTGTATGACTCTTTTCCACTCATGACGTGGCACTGGCTCAGTTGGTTCTATGCCAAGATCCTTCCTTAAATCCATATAGCCATCATCCTCTTCACACACAGTGTCCTCTTGAACAAGTTGTCTTGGTGTTGAGCAAAACCAATTTGCTCCGTATTCACCTTTGCTTTCTGACGCAATGCTGTCCAGGGCCTCTGAGTCCTCTAGAAAGGTGTCATTGAGCTGTTGAGAGATTTTCAGAAAAGAAAAATCTGTAAGCACCTCTCTTTTTATATTTGCTCATCCCCAGGTCGTTCCTACCCCATTAAACCCCATCTCTTGACTGTCACTTCTCTGTTCATCTTGTCCACCAATGACTCTCATGAGCTGGGGTCGTCTTGCTCCCTGGGGGCAAACAATGGAGGCCATCACACTCATCATTCTGCCTCATTAGCACTTAGGTCTCAGGGTCAGGTTCTGGTGTATCCATCAATGGCTAGGCCAACGGGCTCCCCTTGACTGCTGCCTCCTCAGAACTATCATTGATGTAGCGCTTTCTCTACAGGTGACTGAACGCCCTTGGAGCTCAAGCAAATTCCGAAGTCTCACAGGGGGTGGTGAAGGAATCTATGTTTCCTCTCAGGATTCCCACGATTTCTGAAAACACATGTTCTTGAAATGAGATGGCCTTTTCCACGCAGTAACAGGACTTCCAGAGTGGTTCTGCCAGTCAGCCAGCCAACTGTTGCATTCCAGGGATTGGGGGGTTCTGGCCTAGATCCCTGTGGAACATCTATTCTGATTTGTACATGCTTCCCTTCTGGGATGGCTGAAGGGGGTGAACCCCTCACTGATTTGTAGAGGGAGGTGGGGGGAATTCTTAGAGGGGTCACATAATCCTCTTATGAGTGGGTCATCCACCCAGACACTTGCCCTGATTGGTCAACTCCATTATTAGGGCAGTCCTACAAGGATGAAAGCCATTCAGATTGGTAGAGGGCAGTGGGAGAACTCTTTATAGGGATCACATGCCACTCCTTGCTTCAGATCATGTGTCAATCTTGCCCCCGGAAGTAATGCTCCAAATGGTGACAAATGGTGGGCCTTAGGGGTCAAGAGATGGGGGTCAATGTTTGATTGACATTGTACCCCGTTTTGCTACTGACAGAGTTCAGCTCTATGAGGCATCTGTTACTAGGTAATACAACAATAGACATGGTCTAGCTCAGTCACAAGTTTGCAATCTTGGTACAGGAATTATTGCGTGACATTCTGTTGCCTGTGTTATACAGGAGATCAGAGTAGATGATCATAATGGTTCCTCCTGGCTTTAAAATCTATACTATAGTACAGAAATTCCTGACAAAATAAGCATCTTAGCAAAACTGACAAAATATGGACTGTGATAGTATCTCGTTTTCACTGGCTTTGACAGTACAACTGAAGGAGAAGAAACTCTGCATATAAATTTTGGGAACAAAAAATAAGGGCCTCATTTTACAAGGTGCTGAGAGCTCTCTCTGGTTTCAGTGGAAGTTTGAGATACTCAGCACCTCACAGGATTGGGTACTTTGTTTCATAATCTGCCCTCCACACATCTGCACCTTTTACCCTTCATGCAACACAAAACAAATTGATTGGTGTATTCTTGGCATCTTTCTGGATATAATAATAAATAAAGCTTTTCTGCTCCTATACTTTTTTAGCATGTTTTCATAGGACTTCTGATTTCTGTAACCATGGATATCAGTTTCATTCTGCTCCTCAGTATGAAGCTGAAAGAGACAAATGAAACTTGACAGTCTAAGATATTTGGGAATTTTTAGCATCTGGGGGGAGAGTAAATTTTGAAGTGATGACTTGCAGACTTGCTGAATAGTGAGTGGAGCTATGTCAATTTATACTGATGAGACTCTCTTTCCCACACGTCTAATATTTCTGGGGCTGTTAGTAATTCAAGCAAAACTCTTTTTCTAGATAAAAATAAATGCCAAATATAATAATGCAATAAAGAATGCAACCTAAACTGTCTTGGCATTGCACAAATATAGTTTTATCCAAACACAAGATGCTCCTAATGAGATCAGATTAATTCTAATTTAAAAACCCACTAAAGTAGGGTTGTCTTACACTTCCAAAGGGGTAGATTCAGACTTATTGTGGGGAAAAGGCATAGAATTTTGGATAAGGAAGATTTCACAACCTATCTATAGAATAATGGGGACAATATTTAATACTTATTTACTGTACCTATATCACACAGGTATGCGGCTCAATTCACTAATATTCATAAAAACACTTTAATATCCTTATGGATGTTATTATGGATGGACGGTGCTATAGAAATGCTAGGTATTTATTTAATTACACCTTGCAATATGGAAATACTGATTAATGTAGTCTTTCCAAAAATAAAGTAAACAAAATCCTGCAGTTCATAATCTCTCTTCATACTATATCACTCAACCACAGTTACAATAGGCATAAAGACTCTAATTTGGAAGAAAGACAAGCTATAATATTGGCTCATCTAAAGTAGATGATATGAGTTTGTTCAATGTATTATCCCCAGTCTATGTTAGACTGATCAAATACTTATGCACCACTGAATACCTAAGCATAGAGGCTGGCACAAGAAAGTCGTTATTCAGTCTGACATTTCCAACATTCTTTAAGTTGGGGGTCCCTTAACTGGGAGCTGTGACATGGTAATGAGCTTGTAGGAAAATTTAAGTACGGTATTTGTGTAAACACATTAAAGTAACTTACTAGTAGTTGTCAAAGTATGAAAATGTTTATATTAGAATTATTATACAGTAGAACCTCAGAGTTACAAATGCCAGCGTTACAAACCACACACCTCATTTGGCACTGAAGTACTCAATCAGGCAGCAGCAGAGATAGAAAAAAAAGCAAATACAGTACAGTACTGTGTTAAACGTAAACTACTAAAAATAAAGGGAAAGGAGCATTTATCTTCTGCACAGTAAAATTTCAAAGATGTATTAAACTTTGAATAAGCTTTTGAAGTCTGCAATGTTCAGTTGCAAACTTTTGAAAAAAGAGCCATAAAGTTTTGTTCAGAGTTACACACAACCTCCATTCCCGAGGTGTTCGTAACTCTGAGGGTTTACTGTATAATAATTCTAATATAAACATGTGAAATCTTAAGAATGATAGTTTTCCAAGCTAAAAGATTGTGGATGGTAAGATTTCTATTTCAACATTTTGGATTATCTAATTCTTTTATAAGAGTTCCTGTGAAGGTTCTTTCAAGCTTCTCTTTCTGCATACTTAAAGGGCTCAATTTTCAAAACTAAATTGCATCTCTAAAAGTTGTGCAAAGGCTAGATATGAATATGCAAATTAGATAATGGATTGCATAAATTAATTTGTATATACACTATTATCCATTTGTAAGCTCAGTTACATGGTTTACAAGTGCTAAATGCAGACTTTGGATTTGTGATATTTTACAGACACACATCTGGGGGTGCAATTTAGGTTCTGAATTTAGAACATTTTGCCCAAAGAGTATTTAATTGCTAGATTATTCAAACTAGTAAAAAGGAGGAGGAAAATGACAAGCAAAAATAGTTTTATTTTCTCCCCAAGCAAAAGATTTGGATGATTGACACTGATCTGAAATTTTCCAAACCTCTCTGGTCTGAAAACTGGGCTAGGAATCTTGTGACAAAGACTTTCCTGCGATGTTGCCAGGACTTCTTGGGTTTGGCCCATCTGAAAAGACCAAATCCCCTGCCTTGCGGTATTTTGGTGTATCCGCTTCGGAATGAGAACAGGAAATGCAAATTAAAAAGATTACCCCTCCAAATATTTTCAAACCTAAAAAAAAATTCCCAGGATCTAGTTTTCAGTTATGTGTCTGGGTCAGCTTTTATATGATCTGAACCAGTTATCTCACCTCTGGTAATCACAAGTGTTCATCTTCAAACAAGAGAGCTTTCTCTCATTATTTGTCTGTCTCCCTATTGCACAACCTTTCCTTAATACAGCCTTTTCTAAATATTTCTTTCCTTTTGTGAGTATGAACAATTGGGATCTTAACGAATTAGGGCAATGCAGCTTCAGGATTCCCTCAGCATAGACTACATGCTGTTTCATTCAGAAGCCTTTGATACCCCATGGGTTTTCAGAATATAGCCTGTGGGACAACTTGTTTGTTTAACTCATTGTGTTCTTGCATACGGATAATAGAGCTTTGTCAAGCCTTTATTTCATTTGCCTCTTCACAGCGTTGTGTCTGACAATTTTGCAAAACAGTAAAAAAAAAAAAAAGATATCGGAGAGCAGCCATTTCATGATTTTCTTTATGAATAGACAAAGGACAAGTTCTATGTAGGCCAAACAGCTGCCACTGGGGAGCTTTCTGGGTGAGAAATTGCTCTGTTGATTCAGCCTCATGATGACCTCCCCTCTGTCTACCTCCAGCCTATTGTTCATTCAACCAAATAAAAGAGTTAAGTCAACTAGAGGATTCCTTTCCCGCATCATGCTAACTTGCAGTTATGGCCCATGTAACTGTCTGTGTGGAATCCTTTGTGAGATATGATCTACCATCACAAGCATGACAGTGTTATTAACTTGTCAGTCACCTGAGTTCTGGACTGTAGTGGGGCTGGCCACCTGCTGTGGCACCCCCTTTTGGCCTGGGCTCATGCTACAGGCAGCCTGCTCAGTTTCCCCCACAAGGGACTTCTTAAACTCCACCTAGGCTTTCCTTGTCCATTCAACACCCCTTCTCATGAGTCCAAGTTTAGTCACATAAATAAACGGCTAAAACAAAAGAAAGTCCATCAGTTTTACTGTCTTATCAGGTCATTCCCAGGCTTTTCCTACCTGTAGTCTCAGTAGAGAAACCCCATGGCCCACATCTTTCTGATAGAGACTGCTAATTCACAGCAGTCTCCAGGTCACCCTGCTCCCATGTCTTCCAGCTTGGGGTCTTTTCTGCTTTGTCATGCCACTCCCCAGGCCCTACTCGACTGGAGCCGCAGGTTTTTGGCTCTGGTTTCCAAACTCTCTAGTGTTAGGGATTTCCCTGCAGGAGCCTTTATTACTTCCTGAAGTGCTCTGGGCTTCCCCCTTCATTGCAGCCATCTACTGCCCTTTATAGGCAATTACCTGATCCAACCCAGGTGTGCTTCTTTAGTAATGAGGGCTGGCTAGCTGCAGGCCCTACCGCCCTTATGGGGCAAGCCACCCTGTTACATGGACATTAATAGGAGATACTCATATCACTTTTATCTTTGTTAAAGTGAAGGGTAAAATGCAGCACTTATTATTTTGTAACTAAATTATTGTTTTCTTCAGATAAAATATGACAAAACAATCAACATGGGGGAGGAATCATCTAAAAAGAAGTAACAATATTAAGCTTCAGAAAGTTCCAAGGTGATGCTCTCAGTGGTACAGATGACACTAGGTTGTTTTTGGTCTAGGGTATTGCAAGCTTCCCAGGCCATATCTGCACTAGACTGTTTCGAACACCTGTTCAGCTTCATGGGTGAAGCACCATTGGGACCACTAGTGTGTAGTGTAGGTGGGTTTTCAGCTGTGAGCAGCACTTTAAGCTTCATGTTGATTAGACTTGCTCTGAAGAGGGTGAGGTGACATAACACTTATAATGCTGGCAACGTATAGGACTTGTGTAGATTAGGAAAAGAGGCTGGGGTTAGACTGGAATTAGCTAACATGAACTTCCTCCATAGTCAGTCTCAACCAGCTAAATCAAGGTAAAGTACTAGTGTTAATTAACCTGCATCTACAGAAGGGAACAGGTCAAGCTAGCTAACCCTGACTTAACCTCAACCTAATTTAAACAAAATCACAGCAGTCCATCTACACCAGGATCTTGTCTACATGGAGTGGCTGACCAGCATAGCTAGTCCAGTAAAATTTAACTATTCCAGAATAACTCCTCCATGTGGACACTCCATTACAGAATAAAAGCGGTATTCCAGAATAATCACTCTACTTTGTGAGCAGAATAATTATTCTGGAATAAAGTCACTTTTATTCTGGAATAGACTGTCTAAATGGAGAACTATTCCACAACAGCTATTGCAGAATAGTTACTCTAGAATAGCTATGCTGGTCAATTTCCTGTGCAGACAGGCCCTAGATCTCCCAACATTGCTAACCCTGATGGAGTTGAACAAATGGTAGTAAAAGTGTGATATTTCACAACATGTCCTCTGTGGAGACAAAGCTCTAAGCATGCCTCTCTGTGCCATCTTTATCCAAAACATGTCTATTTGAATATTATATTTTTGTACACAGGTATCCAGTAGTGCCCAACATATTTGTAGTGTTTTCACAATGCATTTAAAATTATATATAATTAACATTGCTCCGAGTTCCCACCAAATGTCTGATTGTGCCCACCAAAATTATTTCACACATACTATTTCACAAATTATCAAGGTTATAATATAATGGACAGCCAGATTTGGGTATCAGTCTCTGGTTGAACAAGAATTTTGAAAAGAGCTTTGTACCACATACTATTGTTGACTCTGCAGATAACATAAATTGGAAGTGACATGTAACTGACAGGAACTTCATTGAGTTTCCTATCACCACAATGGAGCTGGCTGTAATTGTTCAAACAGTTCTCTTCATATCCAAATGCCAGAGGCATGAATGCACCCATCTACCAATGCATTTTGAATGGCTCTGACAAAATAGTGATGCAATAGATATTGCATGTCCTCACAGTAAAATCAAAGAACTTTTCTTAAAACAAAATGTTTAATCTCAGAAGGAAGTGAAGATACTATTGATATGAACTTTAAAAAAAAAGAAAATAAATTACTCAGAAATAGAAATTACTTTTAAAAATTCAGTGTAATGAGGAGATGCCTAAACACTATGGCTATCAAGAGGGAATCATGCCATAGGATGACAAACATCTCATAATTCAAATCAAATCAAATGTCACAATATTAAACAGAATAAATACGGGTATGATGCAGTCATCTTAGACAGGCATACTGTTAAATAATTCTGCTACCAGTGAAAAATGAATATGTTGCATAAATTAAGTTATGCATATTTGAAACCATCATTTTAGCAGTATAAAATAAAACATGGAAGGACAAAGGAAGACCAGATGAAGTTTTAGGTTTTGTTTTAATGTTAAATATCATGGAATAATTTTGGATGTTAATTTTTGCCATGAAAGACTCTTTTATGATTTGCTAGTGAAGTTTTGGATCAGGCCACATACAATTGAATTATGCATTATTGTTAGCTATATAACAAATGAAGAATTTCAGCCCAGAAAAAGCTATTATCCACTTTGAAGTGCCATTGAAATTACTTGAGCGAGACAAGGTGGGTGAGGTAATATCTTTTATTAGACCAATTTCTGTTGCTGAGGAAGACAAGCATCTGAGTTTTCAGACCTGATGAAGTGTTCTTTGTGGCTCAAAGCTCGTCTCTCTCACCGAAAGAAGTTGGTCCGATAAAAGATATTACCTCACCCACCTTGTCGTTCTAATATCCTGGGACCGACGCAGCTACAACTTCACTGCATATTGAAATTACATGTCCAATAACATCAAATGCGCATGTGGCACTAAAGAAGCATGTACAGTTTTTGTTAATTCCTGTGGTGGGGTATATAAGCGCCACACTGTGGCATCTTTGCTCAGGTGAGAATACCAAAGGAAATACTAACTGACCTGGGGACCAACTTAACTTCACGGTTAATGAAGTTTTGCATCCTTCTGAAGACCAAGGCAATGAAATACATTGATTTATCACCCCAAAATGAATGAGCTGGTGGAACGTTTCAATAAGACACTGAAAGAGATATCAAGAAAGTTTGTGGCCTTGGATGACTGTCACTGGGACCGGCTGATCTTGTCCCTCCTGTTTGCTGTCCATAAAGTTCCACATGCATCTATGGCATTCTCCGTGTTTGAGCTACTATACAGAAGCAGCATCATGGGATACTAGATCTCCTCCACAAGCCATGGAAGGAATAAAGACCTAAAATAACTAACATGGTATTAGATGTGCTTTGCCTGAGGGAAGAATTAAAAGCTCCAGGGGCTTTCGCGAAGGAGTATTTACCGATATCACAGCAGAACTGGGAATGATCCTACAATAAAGGGCCAGGTTGTGAGAATTCCAGCCCAGGAATAGAGTGGTGGTGTTACTGTCAACCTCACACTCAGAATTGTTGGGCAAGTGGCAAGGGCACTTTGAGGCAGTGGAACAAGCAGGGATGGTCAGTTATTAAAGCCATCAGCCAGGGAGGAGGAAAGAGATGCAGATATACCATGTAAACCTGCTAAAGACCTGAAAGGACCATAAGGACATCTTAACACCCTTCCCACCTGCGCCTGCAGTCACCAATAGTCCACAAGCTAGGCCTAATGTGAATGGAGGAGAAACTCCATCCTGAATAGAGGCAACAAATACAATGACCAGTTGAAGCCTTTCCCTCTGTGTTCTCAGCCGTACTGGACCTGCCTACCCTACCATCATGCAGACACTGAGCCAAGGAAAAAGGCCTGTGAAAATCTGCAGCCCCATCTGTGGAAAATGTGGGAGACAATCCACCGAGACCTACAGGCCATGTTGGATCTAGGGGTTGTTGAGGAGTCCCATATTTGTACCAAAGCCAGATAGGTCAACCTGTGTTTGGACTGACTTCTGGAGAGTAAATACAACGTCTAAATTTGATGCGTACCCTATGCCTAGAGTGAATGAATTGCTGGAGAAGCTAGGAGCTGTCAAATACATCTCTACCCTGGCCCTTACCAAGGGGTATTGACAAATCCTTTTGAGCACAGAGTCACGAGAAAAAAGCCACATTCACCATCTTGTTTGACCTATATCAGTGTGAGACCATGCTGTTCAATCTCCATGGGGCTGCAGACGTCTTCCAATACCTAATGGACTGAGTACCACAGCCCCATGGACCACATATCACAGCACAGTGATGACATGGTCATTTACAGTCCCAACTGAAATGCACACGAGGCATGTCACTGCAGTCCTACAAGCCCTTGAGCAGATGGAACTAATGGCCAATCCTGCCAAATGTAGGCTTACCAGCCAGGAAATGATTTACTTGGGCTATACAATGGAGCAGTGGTCCTCATACTTTTTGACCCCTGGGGGCCACGCTTACCCCTGTCCACACACCCCCACTTTCTCCTATCCGGGACTGGGAGTGGGCCTACAGTCAGGTGCTGTGGTTGGGGATGGGGGCCAAGGTTGTCCCCAGGAACTGCAGTGGCTGAGGGCCGTGGCGAGCCCTAGCAGCAGGGAGCCAGGCGCCGAGGCCACAGGTCGAAGTGGGGGCTGGGCACCGAGACTGGGGCACCATGGCCAGGTTCTGTGGCAGGGGATTGGGTTCTGTGGCTGCTAGAGGGGTGAAGCCAGGTGCTGTGGCAGGGGCTGGTGCTGGGCCCAAGATCAGGGGCCTTGTACTGCAGCTGGGGTGATGGGGGCCCAATACCAGGGGAGGGGGGGTGAGGCCAGGTGCTGCAGCTGGGAGTGAGGGCCTGGGGGTGGGGGCTGAGATCGCAGCTGGGCACTGTGGCTGCGGCTCCAGACCCAGAGTAGAGCTCGGGGAAGAGCAGGGCTGGGTGGTACTTCCTCCCCGCACCTCTCCAAATGTTCCTCCATGCTCCCGGAGGGGGCGTGCCCCACATATTGAATACATCTGCAGTGGAAGTAGGGAGGCGGAATATTATGGCCACTGGTTAGCAAAGTTAAAGCCTTAATACAGTGCCCTGTCCCAGCTACAAAAAAACCAGGTACAGTGCTTTCCAGGCCTGACCAACTATTATAGGTGCTTTATGATGAACTTTGCCATGATGGAGATGCCCCTGATGGAACTAGTGAGAGACAAAAGCCCAAAGAAATTCAGTGTCCAGGGCCTGTGACAAAGCCTTCAGAACTCTGAAGGACTAGCTGAGTCAAGAGCCAGTCTTCTTCCGCCCAGATTTTTCTAGGCAATTTATTCTGCAGACAGATGCCTCGGGGCTGTACTGTCTCAGGACTTTGATGGAGAAGAACACCTGGTCCTCTACCTCAGCAGAGGTTGTTCCCTAGAGAAATATCCTATTCTGTCATTGAGAAGGAGGCACTGGTGGTAAAGTAGGCCATGGACATCTTATGGTATTATTTGCTGGGGATCCCCTTCCTTTGATGACAGACTACACACACCCTACACTGGCTGATCTTAATGAAAGACATCAACCCCATGATTATGTGGTGGTACTTCTTCCTGCAACCCTGCAGTTTCCAAATACTCTGCTGAGTGGGGAAGGACCACAAGAATGCAGATTTTTTTTCACATGATGGGGGTGAACAAGGATTCCAGGGTAGCATCCCAGCTCAGTGGTTGAGGGAGAGGGTGTGTGATGGGGTATATAAAACCCAATACTGGAATAGAAGGGGTTAAGGAGCAGTTCTAGGTTGAAGTAGCCCCACCCTAATGCATATGCAGAGCCTGCTCCAAGTGGATGAGGAGCTTAAAAGAGGACCAGAAAGTTCAGAAGGAGACAGACAGGATAGGACGACAAACTATATTGGTTGCACCTGGGTAAAGGCACAGCTGGAACTCTGGATGCAGAAGGAGATGTCTGCCAGAAGTAGCTACCCCAGGACCTCAAAGAGGGACCAGATTTTTCTTAGTCCTAAGGAACTCTTCACTAGATCAACTGGTGGATCATTTGCAAGACTTTCTGACCCCACCCTGACTGGGTGGACAAGTGGTAGGAAGTGGCCCAGGAAGCAGCCCTGAAGCACTCCTGGGTGTATGATATTGCTGCCTCTTGCAAGGCCCTGCATTGGAGTCCAGTGGGGAGGGAGGGCCCAGGCTCCCCTACCAACCCTTGAAAGGAGCACAGGCACCCTTCTGGAAATAAGGAAGTGCAACAGAGATGTTGTAAACCCTGAAGCAAGGACACAGAGTCCCTAAGGGACCAGACATGGACTGAAGAGTCCTTTCCTTTGTGGGGGAAGTTGGAGTTATGAATTTTGTTGGACTCTTACCGTGGAGGGGGCAGATGAGACGGGTGACCTGGACAGCGGGCCAAATTACTATTTGCTAGAAAGGAGACTGCCACCATACTGGAGCAACCATTGGCAGGGGTGGGAAACGGAATGGGGGGAAAGGAAAACACTCTAGCAACTGGAGAGAATCATGACCAAGGTACCTAACCAGTAAGCTCAGCTTGTCACGCTGCCAGAGATTTTTAGTCCAATTTGGACAGATACAAAACAAACAAGCAAAGATCAGGCTGAGAATGAGAGGAGATTGTAACTAAATATTGAAAGGTTGAATGGCACTGAAAATTTCACTTAGCTTTCCAAACAAATGATATATACCAAATAACAACAAAATCATTCCTTATAGGTTCTCTATACTTAATCATGGCCTGTGTGCTGATAAGAAATATTTGCAGATGGTTACAAGCTGAAGCAAAGCTGAGACACTTGGTGAACAGCAAAAGCTTTTTATTGCCACTACATGACAATTTTTGTTAATTTATTAATTTTCATTTTTCGCATATAAGACACATGTAGGCGCTGAAACACTTATGTTCATGAGTAGTGCCATTGGGTTAATGCAATATCAGTTAACTGTATCACTCGGTCATTTTTGCCTCTACTACCACTAGAGGTCAGCTAATATATTATCAGCATGAATGGAGGAGGGAAACTTCATCAGATCCACTGACAGAATTGCATCTTCAAATATATAACCCAGAAAAATGATGCTGAAATGTTCAACCTTTATGCAAAAAATACCACCACCACCAAAATGAGCCAAACAAAAACAGTGAAATGATGGATCATAAGCATGACTCTGGAACCTTTTGCCTCCTAATGTTTAAAACAATCTCATAAAACTAGTAAGATATTTTAAAAGAAAAAACAACTTCTTTTCCACCTTCTCTTATTTTGGAACATCATTTTTTCCACTAAAAATATTTCTCTTTTTCTTTTGGAAGGTGTTAATGTTTTTGCGTTCCTGAAAGTCCTGTCCTCAGAGAACAGTTTTTTTCCCATATTACATCACCATGTCAAACAATTAATATCAATCATCAGTGACAATATCTATTGAAATCAATGGTAGTTTTCTCATTTATTTCACTGGGATCAGGATTTCACCCCAAGACTGTCTTCTGTCTCAGACAGAATACCACACTACTATAAATCACTGGCAGTTCCTCTTATAATATTATTCCTCCTCCTGCTACTTCCATGGCAGCACTTTTGAGAATTATTCCTTATAAGACGGCATCCAGGACATCGGTTGGTTACACAGACAAAATAGCTTCCTAAAATCTCAACCCTCTACAGCCTAAATGCTGAAGCTCAGCAAAGATCAGTCCAGCCCATCTCCATTAGAGAATTCACTAAAATGGAGTATGAAGTAAGAATTCTATGACCCAGAGTATCTTGCCATAACAGGAGTAAGAATGAATCCTTAAGGATCCAGCGCCTGCTCCAAAGCTCATTGAAGTGAATGGAAAGACTCCCATGGATTTCAATGGGCTTTGAATCAGGCCTCATTTAGCTTGGGTTTTTTGGTGTTAGTATCTAAATTATTGTCTAGGTGATTCAGTTTTTCTGTTTTACTCATAATAATTTTAAAATAATTACTCTGCATTTAAACCATGTCCTACTTTATCCTGCCTTAAAGAAATAGTTCTCATCCATTGACTGGAAATTTCCATTCTTTTAGGATAATTATGAGCTCGTTTTTGATTTACAAGGCATGAGGGAAACCCAGTATGTCTGCTAAGTAAGTGTTAGTACAACATGACTGCTACTTATATTCCAGTTCTGCTTCTATTTACATAACCACAAAAATAGCAATAAACATAATCCAAATAAACCAGCGTTATAGATTTCCAAGAATGCATTTATCCCCTTTTTTAAATATCTACATTATTGTGCTGTATACCATGTAGAGGGGGATAATTGCTGTTTAAAAACCAGTGAAAATAAGACCCCTTACATGGAAACAAGAGATACTTTTTGAAACATAAAGCCTTATCCTGCTCCTAATGGAATCAGTTTGGTTGCTGGATCCGGACTATAAAAATGAGGAAGAATGGTAAACATGATTGCAAGAGTCAGCTTGCCTGTGGCATGTAAACTCTTCAACAAGAGATCAAGGCAATACAGCAGAAACCTCATGAAGCCTTGTCTACACTGAAAAAAAATTCCAAAAAAAATTTCTCATTGGGAGATCTGCTGGGATCCCTAGTAGAGACAAGCTTACTAAGGTATGATCCATATTTACCACCATTTCAGAGTGATTTGCTGTCAGCTAAAATGGTGGCAAAATAGCTGTATAGTTAACTGAGCTATATACCTATATAGCTATATATATCTTGTGCACTTAATGAGGCACAGATCCTGCAGGAAATATAGTATGTGATTATGTAATACAAGACTGTGGGCCAAAGTCACAAGCTGGTGGTGCAAAGAAGCTGTAACCCAGCTGACAATACCTAGCAGAGAATTCCCCACTGGAGGTGAACTCTCTGCTGGTGCATCTGCCATGCAGCTGGGCCCAGCATCTCTACTATCCCATCTTCCAGCAATGGGATTTGTCAGGGAAGAGAGAGTACATTTTGGGGATGTTTTGAAAATAGGGAATTGGTGTGGCAGCACTCTGCTCTATCAAGACAATCCTTCACAGGTTTATGGTCCACTAAAGACTTCCTGGCGGCAGCTTTAAGTTGTGTCCATGACAGCGTTGGACCCAACAATCAATGCCCAGGATTCAGCTCATTGATGCCACCTCCCCCTGCTGTGCTCAGCAAAATCTAGACATGTTTTATAGTATGTATGTGCAAGGAGGCAGAGCAACCTTAACGTTGTCATTTCCTAGCCTGTGAGAGCTTCACTTTGCAAACGTTATATTCTGGTAATGGGAGCCTGGGGATTGCGGGGGGGTGGGGGAGTCCCCTACCATTTTGAAAAAGAGAAAATGAAGAAACAAAGAAATTCTACATTGATCAACTATCTGCAGACAGTAGAAGAATGCTCTGCAGCATGTGCAGGTAGTGATGCAGGGACCTTTGCCTCATTCTATACCCTCCTTTCTATGTCATATGGAAGAAGGCAGGCACTTTGGAGCCCTGCCTCCTTTTGTGTCCATCCCTGCCTATCATAGAGGAAAACACAACACTGTCCCATGTTTAAAGAAGAAGAACTCAAACTGGAGTAGCTGCAGAGAAGGGCTACTAGGATGATCCGAGCAATGTCTTATGAGAGGCGACTCAAAGAGTTTGGCTTATTTAGCCTAATTAAAAGAAGGCTGAGGGGAGATATGATTGCTCTCTGTAAATACATCAGAGGGATAAATATCAGGGTGGGAGAGGAATTATTTAAGTTCAGCCCCAGTGTGGACACAAGAATCAGTGGATATAAACTGGCCATCAGGAACTTTAGACTTGAAATTAGATGAAGGTTTCTAACCACCAGAGGAGTGAAGTTCTGGAATAGCCTTCCAAGGGAAGCAGTGGAGGCAAAACACCTAGCTGGCTTCAAAACTGATCTTGATAAATGTATGGAGGGGATGGTATGTTGAGATAATTTGGCAATTGGCTGATCTTTGACTTCTGGTGGTAGAAATGCCAATGGCCTGTGAAGGGATGTTAGATGGGGTGGGTTCTGAGGTATTACAGAGAATTCTTTCTTGGGTGTCTGGCTGGTGAGTCTTGACCACATGCTCAGGGTTTAACTGATCACCATTTTTGGGGCCGGGAAGGAATTTTCCCCCAGGACAAATTGGCAAAAGTTCTGGGGGGTTTTTAACCTTCCTCTATAGCAGGGGTGGGGAACCTCCGGCCCACGGGCCGGATCCGGCCCGCGAAAGAATTTGATCCAGCCCGCGGGCGGGCGGGAAGTGCGCGCCGTCGAAACCCTGCCGCCGAAACCCTGCCGCTGTCTGCCCATTTTCGGCGGCAGGTGGAGTCCGGAGGCGGTTACTGCCCCACGGAACCCTGCGGACACTGCAAAACTGCGCCGCCGAAAAGGCGGAAACGGCAGCGGCATTTCGGCGGCGGGCACCGCCCCAGACGTAACTGTGCCGCCGCCGAATCCCCGCCCGCCGCCAGGGACACCATCAGGCCCTTGGCAACAAAAAGGTTCACCATCAGGCCCTTGGCAACAAAAAGGTTCCCCACCCCTGCTCTATAGCATTGGGCATGACTCATTTGCTGGTGGATTCTCTGTACCTTAAAGTCTTTGAACCATGATTTGAGGACTTTAATAACCCAGTCATAGGTCAGGAGTCTATTACAGGAGTGGATGGGTGAGGTTCTGTGGCCTGCGTTGTGCAGGAGGTCAGACTAGATGATCATATTGATCCCTTCTGACCTTACAGTTATGAGTCTATGACTGCCTATGAACTTTCCTAAGCCCCACACACACAAAACGAATGGAATGCTCCCAGCCTGTTGATACATTACATTTATAAAATCCAGTGAACATGTGAAAATTACATTTGAAAAACCCGAACAACTTTGACAAATAACCCGTTTTACCCAGATCATCAAAAGCATATCTATGACCTGGGGACTATCTCCCGGTCATAGTTCTACCTTCTACCACTAACATGCTAGAACTGTTCCAAAAAGGTACACAACACATTTTATGATGGCAAAAGTGTTTTTTTCCTCCATGCCCTTCATTTTAAAATACGATTGAAACTTTTAAAAAAAAATCATTCCTGGACTGTGAATAAACCTGTCACATTTCAGCCAGGAAAATAAAAGATTGAAAAGATTATAAGCAATTGAAAACAACCCCTTAAAACAGAAATGTGTGTGCAGTTTTAACTATAGATATCACTATGTGTTTTGACTATAGTAAGTTATGCTGTAGCATCATGCTGCCAATACTGTAACCAACATGAGACTTGTGAACTACTGGTACAGAGACCAATCCAACTCCCCATCTAAGTCAGTAAAAAGACTCCCACTGCCATCAATGGGATTTGGAATGGGCCTGTAACAAAGATTAAATGTTTTATCCTGTTATTAACTATCCTCCTGAGTGCTAGCATACTGATTAATTATCAGTATCATTTGCTGTCCAACACAAGTCAGTTCCAGCTTTACTTCCATTTATAACAACAAAAAACTTGTATGGATCTTATCTCATTTCACATTTACAGATACTGATTTATCTGTAGAAATGAATGCTCATTTTCTTCCTGCCTGATTTTTACTCCAATTTGTATTAAGCAGCAGATATAATCTTACAAAGAGATGTGACCACCTCTGCAGAGTTTATATCATTTTCACCCATGTATATATAATTTTCCCTTCTGCTATGCCTGAATGTACTTGAGAAATTTGCCCTCATGTTGTCTTTCTAAATTCTAACCCTTCCTTTATTTAAAGGCATTTTCTTTGTGTGGTTAATCTTCACCATGCTTCATCTGCTTTCCATTCTCCTGCCTGTAGCCTAAGGCAATTACCTCAACCCAGCTGGGATAAAATAAGTAGAGATTCTTCTTTAACCAAGGGAATATCTTGAAACAATCACATTTCTTCCAAAATAAATGATAGTTTTCATGATATTAACCCTTCAGCACATAGATCAATCACAACTAGGTATTAAAAATTTGAAAATGCCCTAGATTTGTATTCTGTTTAACAAGCGGTTTATAATATCTTAACTTTTATTCGTTGTGTTGCATGGTGGTTTGTAAACTTTTTTTAGTGGAAGTAACATTGTCAGATGTTAATAGTTATTAGACCAATCAATGGTCAGTGTGGTAGAATGTCCATATAAAATGAATAGGCTAAAATACTTTTACAAGGATAGTGACACAGAATCATAGAATATTAGAGTTGGAAGGGACCTCAGGAGGTCATCTAGTCCAACCCCCTGCTCAAAGCAGGACTAACCTCAGCTATATCATCCCAACCAGAGCTTTGTCAAGCCTCAGCTTAAAAACCTCTAAGGATGGAGATTCCACCACCTCCCTAGGTAACCCATTCCAGTGCTTCACCACCCTACTAGTAAAAAACTTTTCCCTAATGTCCAACCTAGACCTCCCGCCCTGCAACTTGAGACCGTTGCTCCTTGTTCTGTCATCTGCCACCACCGAGAACAGCCTAGCCCCATCCTCCCTGGAACCCCCTTTCAGGTAATTAAAGGCCGCTATCAAATCCCCCCTCAATCTTCTCTTTTGCAGACTAAACAAGCCCAGTTCCCTCAGCCTCTCCTCATAAGTCTTGTGCTCCAGCCCCCTAATCATTTTGGTTGCCCTCCGCTGCACTCTCTCTAAGTTGTCCACATCCTTTTTGTAGTGGGGGGCCCAAAACTGGACACAATATTCTAAATGCGGCCTCACCAATGCCGAATAGAGGGGAACAATCACTTCCCGTGACCTGCTGGCAATGCCCCTCCTAATGCAGCCCAATATGCCATTAGCCTTCTTGACAACCAGGGCACACTGCTGACTCATATCCAGCTTTTTATCCACTGTTACCCCCAGGTCCTTTTCTGCAGAGCTGCTGCCCAGCTCGTCGGTCCCCAGTCTATAGCTGTGCATGGGATTCTTCCTTCCTAAGTGAAGGACTCTGCACTTGTCCTTGTTGAACCTCATTAGATTTCTTTTGGCCCAATCCTCCAGTTTGTTTAGGTCACTCTGTATCCTATCCCTACCCTCCAGGGTATCTACCACTCCCCCCAGCTTAGTGTCGTCCGCAAATTTGCTGAGGGTGCAATCTACCCCATCCTCCAGGTCATTAATAAAGATGTTGAACAAAACCGGCCCCAGGACCAACCCCCGGGGAACTCCACTTGTGACCGGTTGCCAGCTAGACATGGAGCATGAATCCTTCACAGTCATTGGGAAAACATGGAGTACCAAGAGCTTTTTAATGCTGTGGACTCACTATGGGCATACTGAACTCAGTGAAGTCAATGAGAGTTTTGTCTTTGACTTCAGTGGGAGCAGAATCAGGCCTGAAATAAATAGTGTACACAGAGGATATATTTTTGACATTTAATATGTGCAAAGATTATAGACTCCTTACTTACAATATTTCAGGGCAGCACTGATCTGTCTGAGACCTCATTCTGGTCATAAAGACTTAAGCATAATCTAGTGTTTGACATTAAACAGAACTCTCTAGGCTCTAAATGAAGTATCATAGAAGTGAAGATGTGTAGATTGATAGAGTGGGATGGTTTTAATTGTTTTGAAGTTGATTGATTTGTCTCCTGTCACACTCAACTATGCTTGGGAACACCACATGACCATGACTAGTTCAGTGCATTTTGGTCATCAGCTACCTTCACACACATGCACATCATTTTAAATGTTTTAAACAAAGCATGTGTAGCTAATCTATCTGAATTCCATCTTATATAGAGGAAAGCTAGAAAGTGAGCAGTGAATAAGTTGTATGAATAAATGACCATCAGGCAGAACTTTGACTATGATTTTTCATTCTTTCTCATGCTCATTGGAGTAAATACTATGCCTTAATATTCATCCTTGAGAAACTACAGCATGCTTTTCTTGAGTAAATTTTCATTTAAAAATGAAGAGAAGAAAGCTGCAATACAACCTGTCAAAATATCTAAAATATTTTTATATGATCCAGGATAGATGCTTAAACAGAAAATTGTCACCTTGCTAACTTTTGAAATACTACTCTTAAAAGAAACTTGACCTTAAAATCATAGTCACTGAGTTAATCCGCCCCATTCTTGGGTGATATTTGAATCTGGTAACGTGGAAGCAATTTAATGGCCTTAAACTCAGATGTAGCCTAGATCAGCATGCAAATGGAGGTGATAGGTCTCGCTGACCATGTCTACCATGCAATTAGACATCTGCAGCAGGCCTGTGCCAGCTGACTCAGGCTCACGGAGCCTGGGTTAAGGGGCTGTTTAATCGCAATGGAGCCCCTTCTCTAGGACTCTGTGAAGTGGGAGGGTCACAGAGCTCAGGCTGCAGCCCAGGCCTGGAAGTCTATACTGCAATGCAACAGCCTCGCAGCCCTGAGCCCCAGGAGCCTGATTCAGCTGGCACAGGCAAGCCACGGGTTTTTCTTTGCAGTGTAGACATGCCCTCTGACAGTTGGATGACTGGCTGAGAAGCACTCTTCATGCAGTAAAGCAAAATTTGGCTGTGGACGTTGCATGTTCCATGTGATTTTTAGATTCAATACTGTGAACCCTATAAAGTATCTGTTTTATAGTTGTGTGACTTTAACAGCATATATCTAAAGAGCTTCTTTTCAATGACATTGCTAAATTCTAAGATCCAGTATTTTATATCTGGCATCCCAGAACAAGGAATGTAGGCCATACCTATAGGACGGAGGACTCAACCCGCTCAGAGCAATGACTCTGAAAAAGACTTGGGGACCATGGTGAGTAATCAGCTGAACGTGATGGCTCTGTGGCTTGGATGTATAAACAGGGGAACAGAGAAGTTATCTGGCACTGGTGTGACTGCTCCTGGAACACTGTGTCCAGTTCTGGTGTCCAATTCAAGAATGATGCTGATAAATTGGAGAGAGATCAAAGAAGAACCATGAGAAAGATAAAAGGATTAGAAAGATGCCTTATAGTGATAGATTCAGGGAGCTCCATCTATTTATTTTAGCAAAGAGAGGATTAAGCAGTGACTTGCTCAGACACCATAAAAGGACCTACACGGGCAACAGAAACTTGATAATTGATGGCTCTTCAATCTAGCAAATTTTAACACGATCATATGGCTGGAAATTGAAGCTAGATACATTCAGGCTAGAAATAAGATACACATTTTCAAGGAAGAGCACAATTAACCATTGGAACAACTTACTAAGGATTGTCAATTCCTGAACATTTTAAAATCAAGACTGGATTTTTTCTAAAAGATATGCTCTAGTTCACCCACAGTTATTGGACTTGAAGCAGAAATTAATTCAAGAAAGTCTAATAGCCTGCAGTATGCAGTAGGTCAGACTACACGCTAGTCCTTTCTGGCCTTAAAATTTGGGACTCTAGAACTAAAAGGAAGAAAAAGTAAGAAAAGCATCAATTGCTACTAGTTATGTGCAATTTTTCACATATGGTGAAAACATTTAAAATAAACTAATTTAGGCTTTATAAGCAATCTCTGCTTTATACTTGATTAATTTTAGTGCCTTGAATAGCACACTAAAGAAATTATATGGCGTTGGATGGTATATTGTTGCTTGTTCAGCATGAAAATATAATTTCCTATAGTAAATTCACTAGTAAACTGGGGTGGGGAAGGAGGAGGAGCCAGGGGCCAAAAAGTAGTTTACATTATTAAATATTCTAACTGCGTGAAAGCAAAAAAGAACAGTGCTGGAGACAGAAAGGTGAGGAAATCTTCATTTTTGTTAAGAAGCAATCTGTCAAAACAGCTTGTTAGCTTGAGAGAGAGGGTCACAGTCAAAAGAATGCCAACATAAGTGTCATTTGTTTTAGAAAGCCAGAGAGTTCAAGCAAATGTTTACAGATGTACATGTTCTTTTCCCATCCGTTAAAACTATCCCGACTCTAACAAAGCCAGTATTGTTACATGTTCTTAAAAAGTGTTGGTTTGTCTCTTTGAATGTGTCAGTGGCTTAGAAGGAATAAAATGGTGTGGTTGTTTTTTGTTTTTAAATGATTGCATCTTGTATAAAGTTGGTTTACCACAGAGTGAAATTGCATAACATAGTGTAGTAAGCCTCGTTCTTACAGAAATGAACCCAGCTATCCTTAAGTGCTAGATAAAATTTTGTGACTGGCTTAGTCTCTAGTGAATATGGACAGCACCCACATGTTGAAAAACACTAGAGATGAGCTTGCTGTTGAGTTACATTCATTACCAAGCTTGAGCAGCATCAAATTGCATTACATCATCCTCCACTTAAAAAAACCCCCCAAAAACCATCTGTAAAGCTGTAATAGAAGCAGTAAATTGATGGACTGAAGTAATGCATTATACTCAGGAAGTTAACTTGCAACAAGTAAAACAAACCTGTTCAAGGAAGAAACATCCATATATTAAACACACATGTCCCATCTCTCCCACATTCCAATAGTTTTCAAGCAAAACCACATACTTTAACAGACTCAGAGTGAAAACTTAATCCAATTGAAGTCCATGGGAGTTTTGCTCTGGATTTCAATGGAACCAGGATTTCACCCTCAACTTTTAAAATATGGTCCTGAGTCTTTTTAAATAATATGAAGCCAAATTCTGGTGTCCCTACTGAATTTTTATTCAGTCCTTAGTCAGACAAAAGTCTCACTGAAGTAAATCTCAATTGGTAAATCTTTCCATGGAAACAGGTACTTTCCCATTACTCAATAGGCTGATGGTGTGTGGGTGTGAGCTGAGAAACTGGGAAACTGGATTCTGTCTCCAGAGGCACAATTCCTCCCACAGCTACCACCCCTTTACTTAGGCTCATGTGCAGTTTGCACAATCTGATCCTAATTCTGTAAAAGTCTTAAATATATAGCTACTTAAAAAATAAAATGGAAGTGCTTAGATTCTAGAGTGATGGGCATTACAGGAAAGGCTGAGACAAGCAGGGCTTGTGAAGCTAATTGTTTCTGAAATATGCTCTTATTCCTAGTGCTCTGTGTTAAACCTGACCTAACAAAAATAAATAAAAATTAAAGTCCCTCAGCCTTTGGCGGGTCAGCTGAGTTGTTCAAAGCCTTGCCCACGTGTCACAGGGGATGTTGTGCTTTTTCTAGCAGGCAGGGTTGTGATTATGGTATTTTCTGGGTACATCTGGAGAAAACAACGCAACAAATACTTTGGCTCATTTCACATATTATCACAACCTCAATTACATGCATGCAAGGTTACAAGTCATTATGTTCGGTTCTTTTTTTCTAAAGAAATATGCCCAGATCTACCAGAATGAGAGCCCTGGTTTTATGCTAGAGTGTAATTTCTTTGATGGAAACGGAGTTTTTCTCCACTCTCGGCTACCTGTTTCCTTGCCATCCTTCTCCTTCTGCAGACTGTAGCAATTACAAAGCTTTGAGGGAAACCTCTCTGATTGGCTCGTTCTCCTTTGCAACATATATTTTATGATTCTGATCCCTCATCTTTTACGGGTTATCTTAAAATAGATATGCAGGATTTTTGCTACGTCTTCTCAGCCACAAGTTTAGAGGATTTTGTGAACAAACTGCTTCTTGATGTGACTTATAGAATCTTTCTGTGCCCTCTTTCTATCTGCATACCAAGAAAAGTAATATCCACATATGGCAAGACGTTTCAAGCTATATTCCTTACAAAAAAATCCACATTTCCTTTCATAGTCACCTAGGCAGATGCTATAAAGGATGAGGAGGGACCACAGCCCTTTTAACTGAAGCAATTGCCAGATATTATATTTCTTGGTACATGAAGAAAATCAGTGTTTTGCAGTTACACTTTATAATTATACTGGCGGCTACCCTCACCCCCGCTCATGCTGGGCTCAAAGCTTCCCCACCAGCAAGAGCTGCCAAGCTGCTCTCACTCACAGGGAGCCGAGCTGCCACTCCCCTCCCCCATAGTTTAAACAGAAATCAGCTATTTAAACGTTTTAAACGGTTACACTTTTACATCCCTACTTGCATCATCAGTAGAATCCTTACCAAAGTTCTAACTGAAAAACCTTTATTGATTGTAATTTACAAGCCAGAAAGAACTGAGCTTGCCTTTCAGATTTCAGGTTGATTTGGCAGGGGAAAAAAAACCAACAACTTTTTGTATGAAAACTGAGCACATTTGATATAGAAGTCACTAAGAGGCAATAAGCAAGGACCCTCCAAATGCCATTTTTACAATCCCCTTTATGAGTAGAATTGCACTTTCACTCACAAGCCACAAGGTCACAAAACAGGATTACACAAATAAAGGGCAGATGAAATTAAACATAAAAGTAGTGTCTAGATCTATTTACTGCATCTTGAATTTTTAAATAACTCAATCCTGCAACATTTACGCTTAATACAACTGTAAAGTAAGCAAATGCATAAATGTTTACAGGATTGGGGTTTTGTTGTACATAACATTTTGTACACAAGCAAAGCTATGAACTATTCCACAAAATTGGAAAAGGAAAAAATGGGCCCCTCACAGCCAGGAGTATAAATTTTAGTACAAATTAACTTTTTTTCGTATGGCCAATTTCTGTAGCCCTGAAGAATCCAAAGTGCAACAAGAGAATGTGGTGGTTTGTTTCCAGAGAGCAGATTAAATCATTTACGCGCTGCCTCTAAAATAACCCCTAATTCATTTATACAAAATGCTTCAGGGCTAAGTACTGTCTCCCTGATCCCTCTGTGTCATTAAAACTGCATGTATTGATGATGATCACGACAGACTGCTTCCTTCCCTTCATCACTTTTCCGTTCCTTTAACTATAAACAGCTGACACTAGTTGAAGATATTTTTTTTTAATTAAATTTGTTTTGATTTATAACACACAAGAATCTATGGGCTAAGAATGCTCAAAAAGGGGAGATTATGAAACAAAAACAGACCTATCTATGTAATTATAAACTAATTTGTACAGAAAGAAAAGCACTTGTAACATACACATACTGGAAAAACCCACTTCAGGAGTGGGTGGGTGAAGTTCTGTGGCCTGCATTGTGCAGGAGGTCAGACTAGATGATCATATTGGAGCCTTCTGACCTTAAAGTCTATGAGCTCTTATTAAATGAAATATTCTTGCTCATCCCTAAATAAACAAATCTAGTGCTATAAACAGTATTACCACAGGTTCTTATTCTCCCAGATCATCCAGAAGATTTCTGGGTGGTCTAGATGTCTTCATGAATGAACTGGGAAATCAGCTTCATGGCTCACCCTTCCTTCTCTCTTGTAGTTTGAAAGGTGAGAAGATGTCCGTATAGAATTTTTCCTGTACCTGATAGTCAAGAAGTCTCTGACATTTTGGGAAAACTGTACAATTTATGAATTCTGTGTGAGATTATGAACTGTGTTCTATATAAATTTTTATACTGTGCTTATTACCATAGTATCTGTGGGCCTTCCTATAGTACAGTAAGTAAGGTGACTACACATCTGTTGTGTATGTGTTCCTTTCCCTATAGAGAGCATTGTATGGAGTGGAGTGTCTTGTTTTGGTTGGGTTTTTGTTGTTGTTGTGTTTGTTAAATATACCTGTTGCTGTATGTTGGTAATAGAGAAAGCAACATCAAAGAAATGCACCTTATACTTTGACAGAAAGTGGTGAGGTTTGTGATAATTCTTAGTTCCTGGGACAGTTCATTCTAGTCTCAAACCACCCCCAGAGAAGATTCTTTTTCCCGTACAGATAAGCTTTATTCTTATTGTTGAGAATTCCATTGTGTCAGAAGCGTGAAGTTGTTGACCATGATCTTCATCTCAGTGCTTTAAATGGTCTCTTAGGTATCCTGGGCCCAAGCCATGGAGTGCTTTGAAGATAAGGCCTGAGACCTTGAACTTGACTCAAAATTCTATGGAAAGCTAGTGTAGAGAGTGGAGGACAGGTGTGATGTACTCACAGTAGCCTTTGTTTCTGAGGCGATATGCTGCAGTGTGTTTTATACTAATTGGAGTTTCCTAAGTACTGAAGGTTGCATGCCCGGGTTTATCACATTGCTGTACTCCAGTCAAGAGGTGACAAAGACATGAATAACAGGGTAGGTCTTCATCTGCCAGGATGGAGCTGAGTGTTCTAGCCAGCCGGAGATTATAGACTGTGGACTGAATTGACCAATTGTGGATGTGAATCTTCTATCAAAGGAGACTGCACAGTTGCTGCAAACTGCTCAAAACACTTTCCTCTGCCCACTAGCATCACCTCTGTCTTGCTGAGGTTCAGACAGCTATTCCTCATCCGTGAGCTGCTCTCAACCAAGCACTGGTACATCTTGGTGGTAGTGGTGCAGTCATATGTAGTGATGAATAGGTCAAGCTGTTGGTTATCTGCATGTTGGGGGTGCTTGAGTCCAAATCTTGGCAATCCTCACTTGAGTAAGGAGCGTTGGATACGGTACATCTTGATTGCATAAGAGACAAATGAATAGAACTTTGCAGAGTCTAGAAAAGTTAGCTGGAATCCTCTGACATCAAAATCTTCAGGAAAAGACCCTCTTTCCCATGAAAGATAAGCCATCTTAAAAGTTTTGCTGTTTTTAAACTTTAGATAGGTCTATATAAATGCCACTTCTTTATAGGGGATGAGAGAATCGTTAAAATGAAAAAGAATTTTCCAACAAATGTTTAGTTATAAAAATTTTAGCTTTTAAAATGTAATTATTATTGCTTAGATATGAAGACAGGAAATAAAAAGTCCCATATTCCCCCACTGGCCGGGCTATATCCAGAGAAGTCCAATACATAGAGGTGCAATACTACACTGTGTAGATTGAGTCTTTGTGCTCCAGCACATTATCTATGTACCATGCAGTATGTCTATGAATATTTCTATAAGCATCAGTTATGTATTTTTTCCCTTGAGAAGTCCAATTTTCAAATTCAGGCATCTAAATTAGGACCACTCGTTTCTGCATTTGGGGTCTCATATCAGTATCTAGTCACTTAAAGCCGGTGTTCTTCATGGCAGGAACCGTCTGTATTTTGTGTCAAGTTTACCACATTAAAAATATTATGATTTTGGCACTTAAATGTGAATTTGAGGACCCAAATGCAAAGCTGATCCCCCTTATTTAGGCAGTCCAGCATGGAAAATGTTCTATGTAGATCTCGTTTTAAGGTTATGACGTATTTTCAGTAGCGCATGCCAAAGATCCAGGTTTTCAACAGAATTGTGAAAGCTGAAAGTTCTTTTGCCTGTGTTAGCTATTATGACATAAGGCAGTTCTTTGCTGGTGGAAAAGCTCTCTCCCCCCTAGAGAGAGTATGAGGCCCACTAATATCAATGGGAGTTCCATACAGGGTTCAAGAGGAATACTTAACATGAATGAATTGTAAAATGCTGTCACATCTACTTAATGAAATAGTTTTAAGGATATGCATTTTTTTTAAAAAAACCTGTTAATAAAATAAGAGAGGCATGTAAAACCTGTTATTACTGGTTTGTATTTATGATTTATTTACTCATTAATAAGATTCACTTTGAATACTGGGGAAAGGATGATTTTGCCTGAATCCAGTTCCTAACCAAGATCTCGCTGAGGTTAACCCACTGTTAATATCTGTGAGAATTGGGATGGAATTAAAAGTACAGTTTTGAGAGTGAGTTCAATGAGAAAAGAAATAACAAAAAGGGGAACTACCAAACCTGGCCTCCAGGGAATATTTTCAGTAAAATATGCCTCTACTGGGGCACACATTTAGCAGCTGCTCTAAACAGTTCAGAAAACCATATGTCCATTTCCACCTCAATAGAAGGAAAATAATTCCCTACAGAAATCAAAGGAATGAAACATTTTCCTTACCCCACATCTGAGAAGCTTTTCTATAAAATCCATGGAATGATTGCTGCATCGGAGAAAGCCCACATTAGGGACTGAATGCCTGATCCTGAACTTGCTTATGCCCATTTTTCAACTCTGTGACTACACTGACTTTAGGGAAGCTAATCCTAATTTATACTGGTGTGAGTTCAGAATCAATCCCTGCATGAATACAGCTTATTCCAACCTCTTCAGACGTAGGGTCAGTTTCTCCTCTTGCTGGTGTAAATCAGGCACAGCTCATCTTAACTCTACAGAGCTTGAAGCAGCATAAATTCCTTGGGACTGCTGCTGCACCGCCGTAGTGAAATGAAACAATAGTAGGGGGAAGAGGCCCTAGCAGCACGGAGGGGCCAGCACTCTATGGAGATGTTACTGTTTCAATGGGCGTAGGGCTTTTAAATCTCATCATTAAAGTTTCCAATTCAGCATCCCTACATTTTGTGGTGAAGCTCAAGAAAAAGGTGGCTCACACTTCCCCTCCTTATTTATCACTTTCTTAATAAATAATAATAATAAATAATAATTGAATTTAATAATAAAACCCCTTGGAGTACAAGAGCAGTCAGTGTGTTCAGAGTCCATGTACACCAGGGTTCTTGCTTGCTGGTGGAAGAGCGCAGAGGCTGAGAGGCAGGCTTCATCCAGCAAATAGAAGAAGAGAAAAAAGCCAAGCGACATATTTCAAATTAAAATGCTTACCAGGTGATAGAGACATTTTGTCTGCAAGATTCAATAAACATGTCCACTGAAGAGTATCAGCTGTGTCTACAGTGGATGGTGTAAAACAAAGAAACATCTGTTATAGATACGTTTGCAACATATAGGAAGGCTTGGAGCAAAGGCTAAGGGTCAAGAATGCTTTATATATATATAGCATAAATGCATTTCTCAAACATAAACATAGCCAATGTTCTGATACTTTGATAACATCCCCTACAGTGAAATTACCACCTAAGGTGAATTTGCTGTGTCCTGGCTCTTGATGCACAAAAATACAAAATGGCTTTGTGCTAAGTCAGGCTGTATTAAAACACTTCTTCTCTGGATAAAAATCACTATACCTTTAAAGTTGGACTGGATGCAAACTAAAAACTATCAGAGCTGGCCCTTGAGCCCCAGGAAACATGTGGCTGTAGACTCTTGTGATTTGGGGAAGCTAGAAATATAAAGGGACCATTTTTTTTTTTTTTTTAAAGAAAGTCTCTAGCTCTTTTCCTTCCAAAAGTATGAAAAAAAATGTAAACTGATGTGAAATGACTTGTAGGTTTGGAAGGAATAAGTAGCTTGGCAGCAGCAGGCTAGGAGAGGCAGGATATGGGGGGAAGGGCCTAGAGAGAGAGATATGCATACGTGTGCACACACAATTTTTTATATCAAAGGTATCTGTTAAGCTTGGGACTGTCCAAAATAATCCTCTTTCTAACCCTTCCCAAACCCTGAGGTCAGCCCTGTGCACAGTAGCATGGAAACAGTGGGCAGGAATCAGTTAGATTTCTGGAGGAAGGGGCGCTACGTATCGCAAGCCTGCTCCGAAATGCTAAGGCTGGCTTTGCCAACTACTCTATAGTCTCCATGAATACCCATCAAAATGTCTGCGTACCCAGGAGTACACTGAACCTTCACACTTGAAATGGCACAACTAGAAATGGGCTGATCTGGGAGTGCTAACCAAAACCATCATATTAACTCCTCTCAATAAAAGGTTTGGGGCTCAGATGATGTGATTTTTTGGAACCAAGGTTTAGAGCGGGAGGTGTGCAGGAGAATAGAAGCAATAAGGGGAGGCAAAAGGGCAGTAATCTGAGGAACAGCTAGGTAGCTAGCAGGACACTCTGAACAGTCTGAGCTGTACGCACTAACACGGGGCAGGAGACGCTGCTGTGTGCCAGCAGGAAGCAGCTGGCACTCCAGAAGAAGGAGGAATGGGCATAGTAAAAGGATCCATGGACTGGGAGATGCACTGCAGACCAGACAAAGGGGGGTGACCCTGTGAGAGTGGAGGAGGGCTGCAACCCTTTGATCTCTTCCTGACATATATCTTTATAGGTGTGTTGGGACTAAAGGGTTAATAATGGAGCACACATTTTTAGGATTCCAACTAATCAGTTTTAGATATTTCTCCAGTACCCCTCACACTGATAGCTAAGCCAATAGGTATTTATTCACCCTACCAACCAGTAACATTTTGGACACCACTATGTAAATCTGTCTCATGTCAGTATGGTTTTCTGGGAATGGTACTTTCGGGAATGATGTAAACGGAATCATAACACAACAAGCCACAGAGAGTCCATCTCTAATTATACCTTCTTATCTCTAAAAACTAAAAAAGACCCAAATACTAATTTGTGCATTCATTTATATGAACTGCAGCTGTACTATGTGTTGCTTAAGCCAGGACAATTTAATCCACAGAAAGGTAGGCCTGCTTCCCCTTTCATACTAGTATAATGTAAGAATAATGCTAATGATTTAAAATGAGATACATGACTGTACAAGCAATATAAAGGGTAGAAGCAGGATCATAATATTTTTGTTCAAAGCTTATTTCTGAGAAGCAGAGTGGATAACCAGTGACTATTTATTTGTTAGCTGGTTTATTTAAAAAAGAAAAAAATCTTTTGTTCCTCAGAGGAATCATTTTACAAATGGAATCTCCCCCTCTTTTTCCACAAAGGTATTTGCTACGTGATCACAGATGGCTTTCCTAATGTGTTTCTCTTCTGAGAACCAAAGGGATTGAGGGTATTCGGAGACAGCATATGGTAAAGTTTTAACTCCAGGGGTCCGCAGATTGGACAACAGTTTCTGTGATATATATCTTCCCATGGAAGGGATTTGGATTCAGGAGGCAGAGAGATTTTTGTATGGAGATTTAGGATGGAAGATGTTCTGAAAAACCAATGATTCCTTCAGCAAACTAATTTTATCTTCTCCAGTGTGAATGAACCCAATCACTGGTCTTGCTCCATTGCATTTCAAAAAGGGATAAATCTTTTACCCTGCGCCAAGCCAAAGTTTGAAGAAAGGTTGTCTGTGGGAGTTGGGGCAAGGCAGACTCTTCCCATCAGAGCTGCAGAATAGCAGGCAGTGCATCTGCTGCACAGCTGCCACAGCACTAGAGCTGGTCAGAAAAATTCAAACAAAACATTTTTTGCCAGAATTTGCCGATTTTGTCAAAATCAAAATGTTCCCTGAAGACGGTTCGATTTCCACAATGTTCTGATGGAACCAAGGCCAGGACAGTGGAACTTTGTTTCCAGAAGGTTTCAGAACCTGCCAGGCTTCCTACCAGCTCATCTGCCTAGCTTGTCGGCAGCCTGCTATGTGGACTGCCTCAGAGTTGGGGACTCCAGGTCTTCTAGTGTCTGCGGCTCCAGAGCAGCCACCAAATTAGCCAGGGCTCCATCTACTTTTGTGCAAAATTTCAAAATTTGGGGGTTTTGTTCTAGCTGAACAAAACCAAATTTCAAAATATCAAAATCCGCTGTGAAGCAGAATTACCTTTCTCCCCACAGATCTATACAGAAGTCTCAGGACCACAGTAGCCTCCACACATGATGCTTTCTCCATCTGAAGTTGTGGGGCATATTGGGGAATCCACAGTATTATTTATCCACTGATCCTTCTACCAGCTGTTATTGGGAGGGTCCTTAGAATCCTGCTCCTATCCCTATAGTGCTGTATTGTCTCTTGCATTCTAAGATCTCCACTGCCCAACCAGTCCTAGTCTGCCCCTTCTGGATTTGCTGTCTCAGCCCCAGTCTCTGCCCTCCCAATCCCAATCTCTGCCCCTCCTCACTCCCAGTCTCAGCCTTCTTGCCCAGTCAGTCCCAGTTCTCCCCTCCTCCCAGATTTTCATCCAATCTGTCTGGCACCCATCCCCACATTGGCTTCCAATCCCAGTCTCCCACTCTAGGCTTCTTACCCAATCTTAGCTGCACCCCTTCCTTGGCTTTGTGTTCCTGTCTTTTTTGCCAGCCAATTTTAGTTCCTCCTCCACACACTAGCTCCTTGTCAGATCTGTCTCCCTTCCTCCCTGCTCCCATTCCTCCTAAAATGGTTTTTAATTCCAGTGTGTTTGTCCAGTCCTGCCCAGTCCCAGCTCCCAGTCCCAGTCACCTTGCCCAGTCAGGTCTCCGTCTCCACTCCCAACTCCCTATTAGTTTCATTTACCCTTCGATCCCAGTCTTACCAGACTCCTTGTCCCAATCCATTCACTGTCCCCAGTCTGGCTTTTTTCCCCTCTTGTATTCAAATCAGATGGCTTCCTCCTCCACACTTCCTGGATGCCAGCTGTGGAATCACTGAGGGCACAGAAGAGACAGGTTCCCTACTTCCAATTTCAGTTACCCATTCCCACCATAGCCCAGAGCAGCTGGGAGCACCAATTACAGAGAAAGTCAAGCATGCTCAATCACTGTGTGGGGTTCGTGCACACACAGTCTGATCAGCCTGAGGAGCTGTGAGAGGTTTGGGCATGCTCAGTGAAGATGGAAACTTAGGAGATTTAACTGTTAAAATCTACTGAGTAAATGCTAACTGAGATTTCCCAAAGGCTTATAACTGGGTCATATCTGGGCAGATATTCACAGGGACAGCAAAAGACACATCACTAACACAAAGCCTAGACCCCTGCCAAATTTCATGTTCCTGCTCCAGAGCATGGGAGTGCCAGAGCTGTTCAGAGAAAAGATCTAATGAAACACGTTGTTTGAACTGAAATGTTTTGTTTCAATTGGAGCCTTTTTTATATTTACATTTTTTTAAATTAGAATGAAAAGAAATGTTGCAGTGAAAAGTTGTTTCAGATAAAAAAACATTGAAATGTTTTTGGTTTCAAAAATGTCAAAATGAAACATGTTGGAGTTGTTTTTTATTTTTATTTTTCTGACTGGAACAACTTGGCGAAATGGACACAAATGTATGAAGTGGTTCAGTTGACTTGAATCTGCATTTTTGGCCAAAAATAAATTTCATCTGAAAAATGTCACCTCGCTCTAGCCTTGTCTACAGTGGCAAGAACGGAACTCAGAACCCACAAGTAGTAGCAAGGGTGGATGATGCACTGTACACAGAGTCCAAGCAGTTTCACCACCATGTTGTCCACCCCATATGAGGGAATGGTCAAGCCCAAACTAGGCTATTTACTGTTGCCACTACTGGAGTGGCAGAGGTGGTCAGTTACTAGTCCCATTTTGCCACTGTAGACACAATCATTGAGTTAAGGATGAAGTGTGTGAATTCATTTGTTTTCACCAAGTTTAAGTCAAAGCCCTAATTTCACTTAACACCATGAGTATCACGTCACCAATGTACAAGGAAGCTGAAGAAGGCTTCCCACAGCCACTATAAACTTTTAATGCAACAAATAGACATTTGATGTACTCCTACAGGACGGTAACACAGACGTACCTTTTCTGAGCATGCAGCAAGCATCCACAGAGCCCTGAAGTAGTTAAAAAGGAATCTAGATAAATGTTTTAATGTAGCTACTAAGCAAAATGGAAAGTTCATGAAAAGGACAAATACAAAACATATGGTTGCCAAAAAATGGCAGTGGTAGCAACTAATAGCATAAAACTGTGTCCACAAGTTCCTAAATGTTTGTAAGTTACATCTGGAATCACAAAAGGCTAATGAGATTTCCAACTACAGTATGTCAACTTTATGAGGTGTAGAAGGACATGTCCCTTACCTTCATGTAAAATAATTGGCAATAAAGAAGCTCTGAAACATTCCTGAGCTGATCTGAAATTTAAAAATAAATCCTACTTGGATTTTATGAGAAAGCTGAGGGTTTGGTTGGGGGGAGGGGCAGAGGGGTTATGTGTATGTTCAGGATCCATCAGCAGCTACTCTAAATCTTAGGGTTTCTATAGTGCCCAAGCCTGTAGAATCTGCATGCTACCATATCTGCAGCAGAATGTCTGTGTCATTTCACTCGCTCTTCATTTATGGGATGACGCTCACCAGGGCCTTCATGCTATGTCAGAAGTTTATATAAAAATATTGTAATCACTGTGGAATAGAACTGGTCAAAATTTTTTGAATTTTGAAATTTTTCTACAACCAGGGACAAATTTTTCTAACCAGCTCTTCTATGGAGGCACTGGTTGTGGATATATGATTAAGGTTTATTTGTGTTTTGCACTTACAAAAGGGATTTAATATCTTTGTTTTGTATGAAAAGTACAGCCTGTACTTCCTGAAAATTACAACACTACCTCTGAGTATAGAGTTAATTTTCTGGGAATTTACATGTAAATCATGTTAATTAGATACATTTAAGGTTGAATTGAAGCCATATAAACCACATTAGTTAGATAAATTTCCATTTTTTAAATGTAACACCATTTTGTCCTGAGTGGTCTCCATAATTAAATAATCAAATGTCTCAAAATTCCTTATAGTGAAAACTCACTGAAAACGTCTTATTATTATTATGATAGCTGCTAAAGACCTGCAACTGAATTTCATGGATTTACAGATTCCAAGGCCAGAAGGGACTATTGTGATAATCTAGTCTGACTTCCTGTATGATGCTGGCCATAGGATCTTCATGAATTAATTCCAGTTTAAACCAGAACATACCTTTTAGAAAAACATCCATTCTTGATTTAAAAATTGCCAGTGATGGAGAATCAACCACATCTCTTGGTAAATTATTTGTGATTAATTACCCTTACAGATATAAACATGTGCTTTATTTCCCGTCTGAGTTTGTCTAGCTTCAACTAGTAGCCATTAGATCTTGTTATGTCTTTGTCTGCTAGAATGAAGAGTCCATTATCACATTTATTGGTCCTCATGTAGGTCCTGATAGACTTTTATCAAGTCACCTCTTAACCTTCTCTTTATGAAATTAAACTAATTGAGCTCCTGGAGGGTGCCTCTATAAGGCATATTTTCCAATCCTTTAATCATTCTCATAGCTCTTCTCTGAACCCCCTCCAATTTATCAACATTCTGTTTGAACTGTAGAAATCACAGTTGGACACAGTATTCCAACAGAGGTCACAACAATGCCAAATTCAACTTCCCTACTTCTATTCAAGAGTCATATATCCAAGGGTTATACACTTAAGGATTGCATTAGTCCTTTTATTCATAGTGTCACACTGGGAGTTCATGTTTACCTGATTACTAACCATGATACCCAACCCTTTTTCAGGGTCACTGCTTCCTTGGATACAGTCCTCCATATTGTAAGTATGGTCTACATTCTTTGTTCCTAGATGTATAACTTTCTGGCTGTATTAAAATACATATTGTATGATTGTGCCCAGCTTAACGAGTAATCCAGATCCAGAGTTCCTGGCCCCACTGTGCAATGCACACTGTACAAGCACATAGTAAAAGACAGTCCCTGCCCTGAGAATTTACAGTCTAAATAGACAAGAGAGACCCAGTGCAATAAACCCAGGAGATGTAGAATTAAGTTTAAACTTAACTCATGTTAACGAACATGTTAAAGTAGGGAAATGCACAATTAGGGTACCCAAATCACCCTTACTCTGCCCTAAAAACACCATAAGGAAAATAGAAAAATAAGCCTAATGTATCTTAGTAACCAACATGCTTTATACTATAGCATTTTACTTTGTTTGACCGAAAGAAAGGGAGAGAAGCAGTGGTGAAGAGACATGGATGTTTGCTGAAATAATCTGTGTCTGCGCACATGCAGAGAGCAGGGTGAGGCAATTCAGCTACAAGGGCCCAGAACATCCAGACTAGGGTGTGGCAATTAAGTAGCATGCTTGTTTCTGAAGCTGAATAAATAGTTTTTGTTGTGAGCTATCCACCTGGAAGGTCACACCCAATCAACCTCCAAGAGCTGAACTAATCAGAACATTGGCTTTTGGGGGGAGACTAGGAGGTTAGAAATATAGAAGTTAAAGACAGTCTTGTGTGGACTCAGTGGCCGATTGATGCAAGACCAAATGATGAGGCTGCTGTGAGGTCTGGGCTACAGGTGAGTGCTATTCCAACTTTACTTACTAGGTATGCCCGCCATTAGGATAATGTTTGGTCCACTGTGGTGTGTTTTATGGACCAAAAGGGACAGCTGGGAGAGGAATACTTGTTATTGCCTATGGAGTCTGTGTCATTTATATTTAGCTATCAACTAGCTGCTTTAAACTGTTGTTTCATCTCATTTAAAGAAAATGGGGTAGAGCTCTGTGAGATGAAGGTCTGTAAATTCTTGCCTGACTTAGCTGGGTTTATGGGGAGAAGATAATGACCTATAGCATTATAGAGATCCGGGGAATGGATATTTTTATAAATTGATCCCAATCCCTGTGCAATTTTTGCAGACTCCTGTTTCACCTGCAATTGAGGATCAGTTAGCTATTAACCAAAGGGCTGCAGTGCTGCTAGTTATGGAGATCCCCTGATTATTTACTAACAGGGTTCTGAGATGCTCTGAAGAGTCTTGGTGACATTCACTATGTGTTATGATCAGACTATATGGACTGAGAAATCATCTCTGAGAGAAGATCAGAGGGGAATGTGTTTTGAAACGTGCTAAAGTATAAAAAATGTTATGTTGAAACATTATATTTAAATATATGTAATAGAAAGAAAGTGGGGATGTTTGTATAAGGAACGCCGGTAGATTTATTGTCTAATAGATTTTGTTTAAAATTTATTCATAGTATTCCAAATGCTATTTACAATGTTTTCTGTGTGCACTAAATGCTTGTTTTACTAAGTTTGATACTTTCTCTTTGAAATTGAAGGGGAATAATTAACATCTGTTTTTCATACAATAGCCCTGATGTTTAACTTTGTATAATGGTTTCTGAAAAGTCCTGAAAAGACAGAATTTTGATCCGTATTTCAGCAAACAATGAAGCTGAGGTGCAGGAAGCAGAGGAGTGTAACAATTACAGATAATGTTGACTCAGTATCACCCTACCGGCATTACATCTTTAAAAATCAGTTGAGTTTAATTTTGGACTGTGGACGCTAAAAAGCTTTAATCATACACTTATGGCTAATGTCGTATTGTATTGCTACAGGGCAGAGTTAAACTATGAATTTTTCAGATTTATATGTTTGTTTTTGAAATAATTACACAATGACTGTAATGTATTTTATCCTACATCACTGATATATATTCTCAGTCTTAACTCCACTTTAGCATAGTTTTTATCTGGGAATATAAATTAGAGATGGAAAATTTATTAGGTTTCATCTAATCTCCTTCATTGCCCTGCCGGTGAAGGATTGTTTCTTACAGTAAATTTTCCTTAGACGTCTCAAGTAAAACTTCCTTTGGGAAACTACTCCATAGCATGATAGAATTAATTGTCATGAAGATATTCATGTCCTTCTTGTAATTTTATCCCATTGTTCCTAATTGTACCCATGTATACCACTCTAAATAAGGTTGCCTGTACAAGTCTTGACTGAGCATGTGTATGGAGTCCCACTATCTGCTCCCCATGCGCATGGCTTCAGTGTGAAAGAGCCAACCCAAGTCCCATAAAACCTGATTCTTTAAGGGATAAGCAGTTTTACGAAAGTTTAAAACTTGGCCAAATTTGGGTAATTATTTCAAATCCCTGCTTGAATACATGGAGGTGCTAGAAAGTCTTAATGGAAACAGGTGGGGTTTTTTGTTTTTGTTTTTTTAACACGGGGAAAATGTTTTTCCCCATCTCATTCTCAGAAACAACTGTTTTTGCTGATGTGTCCCCAAAGATCCAATCTGAGGCAGACACCTAGCATAGGAAACATCAGCCCAAATGCTTAAAGTTTGCCAAAGTTATGAGCAACTGAAAATTGGGTCATATAATGGGAAATGTTAGGCAACCTTAACTATAATCAATGCTGCTACCTATAATTTGTATATTTCAATCTATTTTACCAAATTTCTTGCAGCTAATCAATTTAATTACAACATATTTTATTGGTTAAATCCCTGTGAGGTTATATTCCAGTTATTTCTGCCAAAACCCTGTGTGACTCATCAGTCAATTATACTCTTATGTGAACCGAGTAGTTTGAAAGCCTGTCTGTCACATGGCCATGGCAGGTGGGTCAAGTAATCTTCCATCTGTGAAGACTGCCTCATACAACCAATTAATTTGTTGTGTGCGAGTTTGCTGTAGAATAAGGGCGATTGGTGGAATTACCTCTGATATCTAGGACTCTTGGCATGGCATAAATATATGCTTTTCTGTAGCTGAAAGCCTGTGTTGTTGCAAGGGTCTCACTCATAAAGTCAAAATGTCTGAGAACATAAAAATTGGATGGTAACAGACCACAAATCCCAGTGATGATAGAACCTCGCGAGGTTCTAAACTAAAAGAGCTCTCAGCCATGCTTGTAGCATTTTCCATGGCTTCACACTGATTCATCAAATATTCTAGGCTTCAGAGTGACATGCAAAGTAGTGTTCTGTAGTGTGATATGGAAAAATGGTGGAACAAGAAGTTACACCTGAATTTCAGTGTTTTTCTGTCACTATCTAATCCTATGTTACAGAAGTAGGTGGAGATGTTGCTTGTAGGCCGCTTCTCAGTTTATTAGGCCTAAAATCAAGTGTTCATCGGGGCCCTGGGCAATTGGGATCCCCGAAACGAATGCGTGCTGTGGGCCTGTGGGGTCGGTCAGCACTACAACAGACTGATGCGGCGCCTCGTGGTATCTGACGCAATCCGGTGCTCAAGAGACATTTACATCGAGCACATCACCGGACACAGACAGTACCATGACGAGTAGGCCGGAGCGCCACCACGAGAAACTTATAGCTTAATGGACTAACTTAACGACCTATCTGACTCAATGAGGGACAATCCGCTATTACGGACATATCTACTCCCCATCAACTGCATCCCATGTAACCCCTGCACTAAGTGATGTTCCCTCATTATCGAACCCTTGTATTCCTAACTGTCAAAACTATCACCCCCTCCCATCCAGGATACCACAGCTTATCCTCTCGTTGTACTCCCTGACTACCAACCAAACTCTGTACTCCCTCCCCCCCTCCTGATAATCTGTACATTATGCCTGGATGTCCAGTAACTATTTCATTTTAACTCTGTACCATAACTTTTTAAACATTATCTTCAATAAAAATTTTAAATCTCTGTCCTTATCAGTTTAATCTGATAAATTTTTTGTAACCCACCCCCCATCAATTTAGTCTGATCTGATACACCTTCCGCCCCCCATGTGAGGATTCTGTATATATGGTGCATTTCTCAAAACTACACTCGATCTGGCTGACATTATCTAAAAATTTATATCTGACTGTCTGTCAGTGTTTTTGTCTATCTCACAGTAGTATCTGAGCAATAGTATTCTACCTACTGAAATTAGTTGCTTTAATCTTTCATGTAATTCTTTTTTTTTTCCACTGGAACCTTTCCCCCCTGAACAAGTTCTGTAAAGTCTCTAATCCATTCTGAGTAGGGAAGGTGACTCGAGCATTTCTAAAGTTGAACATTAGTCACTTTTAATTTTGTGTGTTATCACAACAAAACCCAGCCATGCTAAACTAGGAATGTGTATGCAGAGATGTCTGTTCAGTCTTGCTCTTTGTGTTAAGTGGAATATCTTGGAGCTGAAGAATGATAACCACAGTGAAACATCAAACTGAGAGCTAGGGTCTTTTTATGCCAGTCCCCAGGCATGTTTAATACCAACTTGACAGTCACTTAGCAAGGTTGATGTGAACTGTGAAATGAAGAAGTGACAGTGGAGGGAGAGATGAAATGATAGTTGGTCAAAGTGATGAATTCTGTTTGTGTGCCCTGAGAACCTTTCAGAAGCAAACACTAAACACAGCTCTGAAGTGTATAAGAGAAAGAAACTGAAGAAACCAAGAAATTACTTATGTATGGTATATCAGGCCAACTTCAGTGCACAGCAATTGGGATATGTTTATACGTTAAGCACCCAATAGGAAGGAAATGTACTCCCTCTAATGGTTTCATTTCTTTCCTCACTGATAATACTAGAACTACAGATGATAGATGGAATTAGGAGGAGAAGTAAGGGAAATAATCATTGAAGAGAAAGAGTGCTTGAGGTTGAGGAGATATGCATAAAAATGAGTTGAGTTAAATACAGTATTCTTTTGGTTCTGCAGTGTCATCCACCATAACATATTTCATGATTGATCTGAAGGAATAAATATAGGAGAGCCTGATCTGGCGCCACCACTGACTTGCTGTGCAACTTTAGATATGTCACATAACCCTTGTGTCTTAGTTTCCACATCTGGAAAATAGAGATACTAATGCCCACCTCTCTCAGGAAGATGGTGGTGTGAAGCTTATTTAATATCTGTAGAATGCTTTGAGCATGCAAAATAGTATACATGCAAAGTTTGATGATGATGATGATGCTGATAAAGTTAGAGAGGTAAATGCTTGATAAGTTGGTGCTTTTCCTGCTGAAATACAATTGTAATAGGGAAAAGCTTGAGATTATTAACAGCTGGCCTTTTGCATTAGGCAAAATTTAATTCTGAACCTAGATGAAAATGCTTCCATCAGTTTAAGACAGGCAATTGCAGCAAGTGGAAAAATCAGAATAGTTAGATACATGGAAATTGGATGAGGAGAGAGGTGGTGTATAAAGGAGTGTACTTGTTTTAGAATTCTGTATTCAAATCTGGATTGAGAGGTGAACTGAATTTTTATAATTTTGGTCTAACCACTGGTAGACTTTGGTGCACATTAAATAGATCTATTTCCAGTTCTGGTGAAACTGGCAAAAAGACATCTTGATTTCATCAGTTTCACAAAAATTGAAATATTTTGCAGTTTTGTCTTGAATGTATTTTCCACGGCTTCTGCAGTTTAAAAAAAATCTAGCATGTTTTGTGGGTTTTTTTTTTTTTTTAAACGGCAAAAGTACCAGTTTTTCTTCACTGGACTCTGGGTATGTAGCAACATAATTTATCTGAGAGGGGCTTTATGGGAGAAACAACAGATTAAAATTCAATAATGAGACACAATAAATTAAGGTTACTCAAGCAATTGATCAATAAGATTTACTTGATGTGGGAAGCAAAGACCTCACTGTGTGATTGGTGTGAGGTCAAGCAAGAGCTCTGCTGCTCCTGTTAGTGGCAAGGGTTTTGATCACAATAACTCAGAAGAGTTGAGTGAACGGAATACATGAGCTCTGGAATGGCTGTTACACTAAGAAGCTTGTGGCACTGCAGTGCAGTGGGTGCAAACAGAAATTACTGACTTTGCTGGAAAAGGAGCCAACAAAATAACTCTCCGGCACACTTTTTATAAATCTGTATCTGACTGGGAAAGACAGGGCTCTCTAGGGCCGCTTAAGCGTAGTTTCAACAACCACCCTCAACAAATTATTCAGATGGTCGCGAGCCAAAGATGTCCCCAGTTTGTCATAGGTGCCTGCAGGGGTGTGAAGGAGTGAACTGAATGGCTCCCTTTTCCCCTCCTCCTGAGATCTGGTGGAGATTGTTTGCTTTCCCTCCAATAAACTCCCCTCCAGCATTGCCAAGCTCCCCTTTTCCTGCACAGCTCAGGAGTCCCGCAGGAGGGTCTCACCACCACATATGTTCTGGGAAGTTTAGAAGTATCCCAGGAGAAAGCACCCTCTGCTTGAACTCTGCTGGAGGGAGAGGCCATGTCCCCTCCTGCAGTGCTTGTAAAGGACTTCTCTGTCATCGCGCTTTCTGTTATGTTTAAATCCATGGAAATCACTTGTATTCAAAGAGAAATTAGCACAGGAACACAGAGAGATGTAAACTCACAGAGAATTTTTACTGAACTACAACTCAAACCAGTCAGAACTGGCCGAGCTATCCCCTAATAGTCTAACTCCGTAGCTATGGCAACAAGTTAGCCTCTGTTGCTATGGCAATCTAGGCAACTAGGCAAGACACACAATACACAACACTTGCCATCCTTGATTTTTAACTTGCAGCTGAGTAGGCAAGTGGATTTGTCGCAGATTGGCTTAAAAATGCAACAGGATGCGGCAGAAATGTTTTGAGTAAGTCTTACTTCCTATGTGCAAATGTGGTGTTTTTTCTCAGGGTACTAAAGATAGTAAAGATCTGGAAAATGTCCAGGCATCTTCTCTCATGTCTTTGTTTAATTTCTAAAACACTGGAAGCTGTCCTTCCTGATCCCATCCTTTAGTAAATGTATCTGAAGACAAGGTTACTTGCAACTCTTTCTAACATCTTAGAGTTATTAAATGGCCTGGGCAAGCAGTTTCCTGGGTGAAATGGGGAAGTGTTGGCAGTAGAGCATTTTTAGTAAAAGGCGCTTGGCTCTGAAACTGGCTTCCCCCTTTGGCCCGATAGAATCCAAGTCTGCTGTGCTTCAGGGTACACTGCAAGGTCTATACAGTATCCCAAGCTGTTGAGGGGGGTATGCGAGTTACAGGGGGAATAGCAATTACTCTGACAGTGTATGTAGAAAAGCAAAAGTCATTATTGATTCCTCACATAGTGCATGTACATGCATATTTTATATTGTATTCAGGCCAGGAGCTTAGAACAAGCACCTTTCTTTAACAAAGAAAAAATGTTCAACCCAATGCAAAATCAAATTGAGAGATAAATGAGAGGGCTAGACAATAAGTATTGATCTGTGAAATACAAATTAACTTATAAATTAGGAACAAAATCCTCCTGGCTAGGCAAACATTTCTGATATTATTGATCTTTTTTTAAAAAATGTAGCTGCTATGTAAGTCTTTCACTACAAACTATCTCCTAAAGCGTGCATATCTTCCTTCAACTTGATTAAGACTCAATATAGTCGGACAGAGAGGCTATAATTAAGCAATAAAAGACAGGCAGTGCATTTCTAGGGGATTTTAGCACATATGTGCTATACAATCACAATCACACGGTGAGTGAGTTTGACTGCAGAAGAAATGCAATAGTTGCAATGAGACACATGTACCTGGAGTGTCTCATTAACGTTATGAAATGTCATTTAGACATAAAAATAAGGAAATATAAGGAAAAAAGCCAGAATTGTGTTCTGGTGAGATAGATCTGACATCACTGACAATCAGAGCCAAATTTCCATGTGCAGGGTACTAAATAATAAGGGTAAATTCTACCCTCATTTTACCTCTGAAACCCCATTCAGATCCATGGAATTGCATTTGTGGATAGCTTGTTACCCATATTAGGCCTGTTGCCATGCTCAAATGCAACTATGTGAAAATCACAACTTCTCACTCCGTATATCTTCTCCAGGCACGTCTGTCTTCTCTTTTTACTTTCCTGTCAAAAGCTTAGTACTCTTGGCACTGCAGAGCCAATGCAGCTATGGAAGAGTGAGCTGGATTCTATTCTGTCTCATATACTGTCAACAAAAATGTTCCAGAGCTTCTGATCTTTGTTAGCAACAATGATATGAGCTGCAAAAAAAATGCAATTTGACTTTTTTTTTTTTAAATTCAGATGTCAGGTTTAATTTGAAGTTAGAAGCTAATCTAGTATGAAAGTCACTGGAGAGAATAAATACAGAGCCCCATAATGTTGTTTCTATGGTCACTTTCTTGCTTTGCTTTTATAACACAGGGGTTCTTTACATGTGCTGCAGAGACTCTTCCAGGCTTGTATGCCTTTAGCTAGTTTTTTTCTTAGCTAGATCTTTCATCTCCCTGAGATGGTAACTGTGAAATTTAGGCCAGTCTGGGCTTATCAGGTTTTATTCAGAGGAGTATAAAGCCTCTAGAGTTCTCTTCATAAGTGGTTCATGATTTAAACGTACCTTCCTCCTCTCTCTATCTTTGGTAACCCTCCCCCTTAAACTTAATATTAATGTCTTAATGGACCCAGAAACCTGTTACCACTCCCAGTTTGGATACCAAGTGGCTCCCTCAAGATCCCAGGGTCTTTGGGGGCAACCTGGCAGGAGTCTTGGTTTCCTCAAAATCTGAAGGGGCTTCTGGGAGGAAGGCTGTGTCACTCACCTCTTCTAAAGTAATGGCTGGGATAAACATTCCCACTTCCATTTAGAACCAGCTAGGGTGACCAGATGTCCGGATTTTATAGGGACAGTCCAATATTTGGAGGGTTTTTTTTTTTAATATAGGCACCTATTAGCCTCCACCTTCTGTCCCGATCTGGTCAGAATCACCAGTGGCTATGCTTCTCACTAATGGTCCCCCTGAACAACCTGCTGGCAGAAAGCAGCCATACAACACCTCTTGAAAACTGAGGCGGCCTAGGATTTGGAAGGGGGCCAAAAGACTAGGTGCCTACATCAAAAGTGAAGTGCAGAGGAGGTGGGTCTCGAGTCTGGAAAGAGGAGTGAGCTGAGGAGGATCAGAACAGGCTGGTGAAATTGGCCTGAGTCTGGGCTAATAAAGTCAATTGGTATTGAGCACCTGTGGTACCTATCAGGGCATTTATTTAGATGTCTAAATATGGCTTTAAATGCTTAAAGTTTAGGCACCCATGGCCAAAAATCTGGCCACAGTTTATAGGTATAGAGTATTCTGTATATTTATAATCCAGTTGGATTTTTAAAAGTAATTTTCTAAATAGAAGAAAAGTAGCCAACAGCAGAGATACAAACAAGAGAAGGTGAGTTTTCCTAAAATAATCTTTAATGTCTACAATTGGCTATAGGGCCACTCAATGTAATGATCATTCTTTGCAGAATTTTCCAGTCATAATCCAAAGAATTAAGTAGAAAGCACATGGAGAAATGAAGTGAGTGGATGGTCTGGAAACTGGAGATTAATGGCCAGCAATTTTTTTTTAAGTTTGTAGTGATGGAAGGGCAGAGACTAGGGGAATGGTGAGGGGATAAAATATTTCCATTAATCTGTCAGTCTTCTGCTAAATGTATTATAGCATTTTAAAAGAAAAATAAATATAAATTAGACACAATTTTAAGTCAGATGAGCATTTTACAAGGATCTCTAAAGTCAACTTTCCTCATAAGGAGATGCAGCACTGCATGCTTGCTTGTTTAGCAAACTCTTATCTCTAGAAATATATCAGCCAAAAAAAAAAAAAAAAGGGAACTCAGATAAGAACAAAGAAAGGAATGATTGTGGGTCCTATTCCTCTAAGGCAGTCGAGAGATAATGATTTAAAACACTAGATATGACCGGGTGATATGTTACTAATAGTGCTATGTGTCATTGGCTTGCCAAACTATGGAATGCAATCTTGTTAAATGTGACAGATTCCGGAGGGAGTGGATCTTCTGTTGCTCACACTCTTCCTTATGTGCCTAAATGCAATGGGTGAAATTCCTCCTGCTTAGTGGTTTGTAAGCGTGGGATGTAAGGGGAATGGAATTGCAGTGTAACCTGTAGCCTGGAATAATGCTATGGTCATTCTGTGATCCTATCTATGTGAGATGTCAGGGCCACTGGAACCATTTCATAATATTGTCATTTCAATGCCTAACTCCCACTGGTGCCTTTGAAAATCTCCTCCTGAATTTGTAGCCTCATTCTTCTGCTTGGATCATTCACTCATGTTCTCACACACACACGCCAACATTCTTAAACTTGAGTGTCTAAAGTTAAGGACCTGCATCCACATTTAGGCACCATGGCCCAGATCTGCAAAGGCATTTAGGTGCTTATCTCCCATTGATTTCAGTGGGAGTTAGGTGCCTACATACCTTTGAGAATTTGGGCTCTTTTGCCCAACTTTTCAGAGGTGCTGAACACACAAACCTTCCATGGAACCTGTAGTGAGATTATCCATAAAAATCTGGTCACTTATTTAGATGCCTGACTTAGGACCCCCTAATTTGAACATTTTGGCCATAATTTATTTTACTTTAGAAAGCATGCATTATAAATGTGCAGTGGATGGATAAAGACAATAACAAGAGACATATGGAAATGTGTATATCGACAATGTTGTGACCTATTATGTGCTCTGTGACATACCAAGGCTCTTGAGTCTCTTTCTGTCTTTCATTTTTGTTCTCCGTGAATGTTGTTTTAAAAGTTGGTCATGGCCATCATTGAAATTATAGCTTTGATTATTAAATATACAGACATGGGCCCCAATCCTTAACTGACTCAGCACAGGGCCATATTTATCTCATGTTCATAGAAATAGGAATGTTTAGTGTTGCAAGGGTATGTATTTTTTTTCAGTTTAGAGTATCCTCTCTCTTGCATATCAGAGCTGGTCTATCTGTCGACTTTACACAGTAGTTCTTTGATCTATTTTAGACTGATCACGAGATGGCATTCTGGTTTAAGTGGTATATCCTCATCTATGCTGTGCTGAGATTCAGAACATTCAGCAGCTGAGAGAAATGATCACCTGTACTGGGGAGAAAAGGGAAACTTCTAGCTTAGCTCACCAGACCAAAAATGGGGAACTGAAAATGGAAAATTGTATTCTCCTACATTTTGGGGTGCTGTTTACTTTCTTTCATAGAAAGATTGAACTATCCATTCCAGAAAGATCTTCTCCAAAAACCACACTGTGTATGCTAGCATTTTATTTACAATTAAAATGCTAGTACAGACATTTTTAGCACCGTCACCGTCACTATTTCTATTCATAGTTCTTGCACCTGGGGCCTGATCTCATTAATTCAGGAGTTACTCCAATGAAGTGAATAAAATTACATTGATTTTATCTTACACCAATCTCCTGGTGTATAATTGTTCTGGAAACCACAGTCTTATCAGATAAGTAGCCCCAACTGTGTGTAATGACACGAAAAATGACCACCTTTTTATTTCTTCCTTATCGTTACTACTTCTTTCCATGATAGCTAGTGATTCCAGTGTACAGTGATCCTTTTCTGTTCCCAGTAGGCAAAAAGAAGTCAACTTCAGAGAAAGGAAGTTTGTTGACATTGAGCAGAGCAGATATGCCTGACCTAAGGAAAGCCATCCATCTTATCTGCACTGCCTGCCCAAACCTGGTCTGTTTAGATGTTTATGCTGAAAAAGACCATTAGCCAATACATCAGAGAGAGACAGCTCTTTAAAATGCAGGGGTTTCTATTTGGGAGGGGTTCATGCAAATATTCCTCTTGGCTTTGCCCTGCATAGGATTCATCTCCCCATCCAAGCTTAGGGTACAAATGGATCCCACAAACTCTCTCTGATCTATCTATGCATTTCTAATTCACTCCATGCCATGGAAGCCAGCCCTCAAATCCAAAATGAAATCCTAGGATCCTAGCTCTCATGGGAATTACATATTAGTTCAGAGTACTGGTCTAGGTGATCCAGTATTGTCTCCCACAGTGGCTTTTACCTGCTGGTTCAGAGGAAGAAATCCTGCAGTAGGCAGTTGAGGTACAATCTTCCTCCAGGCAAAGTTACCTCCTATCCCCTAGTAGTTAGAGGTTGGCTTGTGCCTTGAAGCATGAGAATTTTTATCCTTTTCAGTGATCTTCTTTGGTTTTTTTAATGTTTATTATTATAACTCTAAATATTCTTATCCATATAAATGTTTAATCCCCTTTTCAAATGTCACTGAACTCTTGACTTCAGTGATACCCTGTGGCAGTGAATTCCACAGGTGAGATGTGCATTTTGTCCAAAGGTATTTCTTTTCATCAGGTTTGAATTTGCCACCTTGCGGTTTCCATACATGTCCCTGCGTTCTTGTGTTATAAAAAACTGACTAGAACTTCCTGAAATATCTTCTCCATGCCTTGCATTAATTTTTATACTTCTGTCTCATCTGTCCCTTACTAGTATGTCCCAAAACCATTGTGTTTTGCCCTGAGTCACTAACTGAGAGTTATGCAAAATTGTGAGGTTCTCATGGTTTTGATGAGAAACAGTTAGCCTAGACTCACTCAAGCATTTTATTAAATTAGCAGACCTTGCAACAAACCTACATTCAGTGACAAGTCTGTAATGATACCCAATCTCAAGTTAAGTCTTCTGTGGTTTTAGGTTTCATAGCAAAAGCTTTGCACAGTCTACTCAAAGCTCCATACAATAAAGCAATTCTGAATTTCTTTAGAAAAAGTGAGATGGAGGGGAGTTAGAATATTAACAACACAGAAAATTTTAGGAACATAGAAATGGCTCACACATCCAGTCCCACATGATTTTTAGCTGATCTGCCTCACCTGCTTCCCAATGCAGTTTTCTCCTGGGCTTTACTCATCTGGAGTGTGATTTGTTTTAGGCCTGTTAGGGTAAATCAGTTAAGCAGAAAATGGTATATGTTTGTGTGGTTTAAAGAATGTCAGCTTGTAAATAAGTAATAGAAAATCCTTACTCAAATTCAAAACCACAAATTATTTTCCCAGAAGAGGAGATATGCAAACTATGGGAAACAATCAGCCAAAGTTTACTCAGGAGTTTAGCAGTGGAGTGTCTGCATGTTGAAATGTTGCTGTAGACCAGGAATTGGAAGCTGAGTGAAGTGTTTCTTTATGCAGGGCCCGATTCTGAAACCCTTACTAAAGTTTGTGAGTGCTTACTCATGTGGGTAGCCTCACTGAACTTAATAGGAGTATGCAAATAGGAGAAGTGCTGCTCCAGTGTGGGTAAAGGTCACAGGCTTCAACCCAGAAACTTGGTAACTTTTACCAAAACCCCAGAGTCACTAGTACTAGGATGGGCCCAAACCTAAAATCCCAGATTTTGAACACCACAAACTTTGGAAGGGGATTCCAAATACAAATGTGGTTATGTATGGGTTTGAATTTCATACCTTGCCTCTGTCTTTCTAAAGGGTTGGTCACAAACTTGGATCTAAAAAGCCACAAACATTGGTAAGTAGGGCACTGAGACAGTGAATTTAAATGAAAGAAAGGCAGAAATGCAAAAAAACTAAAATATAGTAGATTAAAAAAGAAAAACAGGAAAGAGGAGGACTGACACCAAAGATGAGAGATCAATGTCCTTAATAAATTATTCTGAGAACTGTTATGGTACTTCCCAGAAGGACATTGCAGGAAATACTACTTCACTCTTGTACAATGTACAGAATTAGTTGGGCATTGTGACGTTTTCTGTAGGATTTGTGTGTTTTGCACTTACGTGCCACAACAAATGTTTTGATAGATTCATAGATTAAAGGCCAGAAGAGACCATTAGATCACCTAGTCTCACCTCATGCATAACACAGGTAACAATCTTTCATCAGTTAATTCCTGTATTAAACACAATAATTTCTGTTTGACTAAAGCATACCTTCCAGAAAGGCATACAGTTAGACCTGGAGAATCCATTCTTCCCTTGACAAGTTGTTCAAATGGATCCCTCTGTGTTAACCAATGTGTGCCTTATTTTTAATTTGAATCTGCCCATCTTCAGCATCCAGTTATTGGTTCGTGTTCTGCCTTTTTTTCACTAGGTTCAAGAGCCCTTTAATAAGAGTGGTCAGGAATTGTTCAATGACAAGTTTTCTTGTTTGCTGGGAAAATGTGGATTCTTCAAAACCAAAGCTGTTTGTGGAAATGTATCACTTTGCAGAAACTTTTGTAGGTCCAGTCTGGAATTTCTGATTGAGAGAGACCCACCTCATGACAACACAGTGTTTAGGACATATTGGTCCAAGCGCTGTTCTGAATCAGGCAGAACAGGGACTTGAACCTGGGTCTTCTACATCCGAGGTGAATCCTCTGACTATTGGCTATTGTAGGTTGAGTAGCAGTCTCTCTCATGGTTCTTTTTAACAACAAAAAAATTCAGAAAAACTCATTTTTGTTCCACATCAGAACGAAAACAAATGTCAAAATCTTGAAGTTTTTCACAGAATGGAATTCTTGTTTTCTAGCCAGCTGTATTTGGTACCTGGTGTTTTCTTCTCAAGTAAGTACTTAGAGGCTGTAATCAAGTCACCTCTTGAACTTTTTGATAAAATAAACAGATTGAGTTTCTCACATACGTTGTGTGATGAGCTATGAATTAGATTTGTTTTTTTCCCCAAAATTGGCCCAATTCTAGCTATTTAAAATAGTGACATAATATGATCATGAAAAAGGCTAATTTTTGTAGCAATTTAAATACATTTAATATCTCATCATCTGTATTTTAAATACATAAAATGTGATCAAATACCAAAGAGCTAGATGTAAATAGATAAATGTGCCTTTAAGGCTCCACCTGTCATGCAGCTTCCCAGCATAAACCCCTGAATGCCTTCTGGAGCACAATATGAGTGGCAGTTCCTTTATCAGCCCTCAAAGGGTACAGCACGCATTCCCATTGCATGGAGTCAGATCCTTTGGCTGGTGGGAAAGAAACAGGCCATGGCCCTAGCACCACAGGGAAACAGCAGCAGCAGTAGACTTGTCGTCCCTGTGCAAAGGCAAGGATAGAAGGGGTTTTTGCACCTCCTCCAGCCTTGTAAACCCACGCAGGGCTGGGCATGTTCCATCCTAAAACATTTACTCTTTCCATATGGCAAGTGTGTTTTGCTGAGTTAGAAATGACTGGACGCCACTAGTCAGCAGATGCTGGCAAGGATCAGCGTGATGCATCAATGTTTGTAATTCTCAATGTGCTAAGACAGCCTTTGTAGCTCCTTGGAGATTAGGGGTGGGAGAGATGAAGGGATGGATCAGTGAGTTTTCAGGAGCTGAATATTGCTGAAAATGTTCTACATTATTTTCTAATAAAGTCAGGATTGGTGGGGCCTTCCCTTAAGAAAGACTGGACCATATTAGCTGTGGTAGTGAGGGAACTGAACTGAGGGAGTCTAAAGGAAGAAAGGAATTTGACAGGAACAGCTATCTTAATACATGTTTTTATTAGATGCTTATATACTATAAGAGCAGTCCGAGTAACACTGAAAAGTGGAAATGAAGCCTGTTAGGCCTGATTCTCCTCTCACTTGCATCGGTGTAAATCAGGCATAACTTAATTAAATGAAGATACAAGGGCTTGATTATCCAGTGCCTTGCCCCATCCATAGTCCTTTACACCTATGCTGCTTTAGTAACACCAGTATAAATTATGAGATACACAGCATGAGGCAATGGCAAACGAGGCCTACCCCAGCATGATAGCAGTGCAAATGGGAAGAGAATGAAGCCCACCCAATATACATATGATGTGCCTACCACACCACTGCAGGTTACCAGTTACGCTAAATCCTGGGAGTAAAATCAAAGGTTACGTTCAAAAGGACTAAGATTAAAGAACTATTTGGGGTTGGGGTTTATTACATAGTTCTTTTTTAACAGTAGTTGAAATATCACTTCAATTTAAGGTTATTTTTGCTGCTCTTTTGTTGATTTGCAATTAAAGTATTTTCCAATGCAGAGAAATGAGAGTTCTCTGCTCTTGACTGGAAAAAATTCCAGTCCTACAACACAGATAATATTCATCACATAATCAAATCATTTTCTTCATTTCCCCAGCCTAGTTTTCATTGTCAGTATCCATTTATCCTATAGACAATAACCACATTTCTTTACTAATTTCCAGTAATCCATATGCCAGGAAAGCAAGGAGATTTTTGAGGGAAGGAAAGGGGGACTGGCTGAGGCTAGAAGAAAAGTGGACTAAGAAATTCTCTCTTTTCTACCCTCTTTTCTGTTGACCTAAGAGTAGGTGTACCCGTTGCCCCAGATGCAAAATGACACCTCTAAACTGGCATTCCTCACTGGATCAGAAGCAGATTAATATGCACAACAGTAAACTGAAGCATTAGTGAAGCAAGACATCTCTGTAGCAACAAGGTCAGTGACCCAGTTGCTTCCCTTCACACCCCAGAGGCTGAAACTAAACAAACAGTCGAGTCTAGATTTCCTTGGTATAACCTTATCTTCAAAACCTTCCTCCATCCCCATATATCTGGCAACATCAACAAGTCAGCAGAATTGAATCATGTACTTCTCAAGGGGCCATTAGTGCTGAAAAACATAATCCTTTCACTAGCGAGTACTTTGAAGAGAAAGTGGTATGCCACTTCTTTAGACTTCCGTATTCCTGTGCGCTAATGAGGAGGTGAGTCCAGGAATTTATTATTCAGTTAGTTCTATGACTTAGGGAGTCTGATAATGTAGTGTTATATAACGAATGACAACTTTTAAATTAATCGTTCCACAGAACTTTTGGTCAAGAATTTCAGAAATACTCAATGATTTTTCAATGCCTCCATTTTTCAGTTCCCAACCTGAGACACCTTAAAGGAGCTTGATTCTCAGAAAATGCCAACCTTTGAAAATGCCTTCAAAGAGTCTTTTGAGTTTAGTTTTCCTATTAAATAATATATGATGATTAATCCATTCTCTTGTAAATAACCTGCTTACATTTCACTTTCAACAAGAAGAAAAAGACTGTTTTTCTTTCTCTAATCTTCAAGAGAAAATTTTCCTCCTTTATCTCAAATCAAATGTGTATATTCTACCTAATATTACATTGGTCTAACATGGGGAAATATTCAGTTTAGGATGAGTGACAGAATAAAGATCCAATATCTCATGCTATCCAGGGTTAGAAATAGTAGTTGTATGCCATTAAAGAGGTTCCCAATGGGGACACTGCATGTGCTTCTAGTCTTGGAAGGGTTTGAGATATTGGACTTTAAAGCTGTGAAATTTATATTTGTAGAAAAGTTATTTTTGGTAATTTAGAGACTTTATGGCTCTCTCTGAGCTCTATAGGGAAAGACTCTTGGCTTTAGAAATAAAGAAATAGTCCCCGTAACATTTTTAAACCTCTTTAAAATATATCCATAATAGCTTTTCATAATAGCACACAACAGACATTTCTTACACATAACTAAATGGGTGTTGGTATAGAAAACAGCACTTGCCTTTTTAGAGTCTTTCTGCATTTTGATGTAGTCTTTTCAATTCTGCAGCTATAGCTTTACTGAGTGATGTTCCTGTAACTACACCATCTCATACATGGCTATAAGTTAATGTTTGTGTACTGTGTGGCTGCTATAGCTGTACCACCCATGTCTAATATGATAAACAGATAAACTAAGTGCTACACCTATGAAATGAACGTATTAGCTGCGTGCCTTTTTATTATTGCTGTGTAATATGTTCAAATCTATTCAAGAGATTTTATATCTGTTTAGCAAATTGACCTCTGCAAGCAACAGATGTACTGTGCTTTAAACTTTGATATTTAACAGGTTTACATTGGTTTGAACTAGTTCTGTCAAGCCACTTAAGTAGGAGATGACAGTGTGACATTTCTTGACTGCCTAGTACCACAGGTTTGAATCCCAGAAGGGTCTATTCAGCCCTTTATCTTTCTGAGATAGCTGAATTCCAGACAGTTTACTGGGTGTTTGGGGGAAAGCTCACATCAGCTCTTAAAACCCCCTGAGAAATTAAGGCTCCCATGACAGTTTTAGAAAGCGCAGGAGTTGCCCAACTGTTCCTAGCTAAAATGTCCTTACTCTCATTCCTTTGTGTGCCAGTTTTCTGCATGACCCTACCAATTTGAAATCTAACCATTAAAAAAATGAGTTGAGTAGCTCCATGTACTATCCTTCCCCTTGAGTATTCTCAATGGATTTTGTGGTTTTACAATAACATATCTCTAGCCAATCTGTCTGTCTTCCTTCCATTCTGGCCTCTTGTCAGTCCTCAGAGCATTCAATAATATTTGCTAGCCAAAAGTGACCCACTGAGTCCAAAATTACTTCATTTTTCTTTTTCTACGCTGTGCATCAGAGAATCTATTTCTCTGAAGAAACCATCAAAGTGTTGGTCCACGATGTGCTAAGTGTGGAACAAACATCAGACACGGCAGTCTGGCCTTCCGTGTCGGCTTTCTGTGGGCAGAAGGGGAAAAACAGCAAAAATATCGTTGTGAATGTTTTCACTACCACCTGGAGATATCAAGTGACTCGGTAAAAGCCTTTTTTAGCCTGGCCAGGTCTGCCAACTTTGGCTCTTTTAAAATAATTTTATTTTAACGCATTTTTCTTTAGAATGCTATTCATTCCACTGCATGTCAGCCAAATCACCTGGCCTGCTCTGTTCAGTACTTGGCAGCTCTGCTAGTACTTGCAGCTACCCAAGGTCTCAGGACAATGGTAAGCCATTTTAAAATGTTCCCATGTTCTCTCGTTACTTTATTTGAAATCTTAGCTAATGCAATATTGTCATCCGAGAAGGGGGGATGAATGGATTACTTGTTTTATGGACTAACAATGCACAAGCCCATTGTTAACTAATATTTCACTGATGAGCATTGGCCAATATGCCACTATTGTAGCAGGTTGCCGAGAAACCAGATTGTTACACTCTTGGGCTCTTCAGGGTTATAACAGATTATGAGATGTGCTTGGTGAGGCGGAGTACCATATTCAGCCCGTGACTCTGTTTAGCCTGGTGCCTAAGCAGAAACTGCTGCCTGACGATCTGATAAAGACGAAAGAAATACAAGCTCAAATAATTAGCTAGCTCAGTGAGACAAACTATTAAAATTGGGTTGTAGAGCAACAGTTGTTTAAAATGGTGGTAACCAGATTTAATCCCCTAAATAAACTTCTCCACTGATTAAAGAACTCTCCTTGCTTTCTGATCTTTAGAAATGTGTGGCTAGCATTGGCCGTCAGAGCGTAGTGACAGTAAGTCTGCCGCATGAGTCAAGATTAATGGGTTCAGTTGTCAGTCTAATGCATCAAGTAAACGACTTGACAAATAGGGAATAGTTATCTTTCTCTACTCTGGTAATTCAGTGTTTACTTGTGACAAAAGCAGATAGGAAAATTACAGACAAAAGTGTGCTTTTTAAATGGACACTGTCAGTTGAATCACTTATGTCTAAAAAATTTTTTTACCTACCATTAGCTACAAGGAACACCTAAGGCAGTAGCCTACTACCTACTACCATTGTCTTGTCAGGAATGGCACTGGCATGGCAATACCAAATGACCCAGCCATAGAATCATAGAATATTAGAGTTGGAAGGGACCTCAGGAGGTCATCTAGTCCAACCCCCTGCTCAAAGCAGGACTAACTTCAGCTATATCATCCCAGCCAGGGCTTTGTCAAGCCTCAGCTTAAAAACCTCTAAAGATGGAGATTCCACCACCTCTCTAGGTAGCCCATTCCAGTGCTTCACCACCCTCCTAGTGAAAAACATTTTCCTAATGTCCAATCTAGACCTCCCGCCCTGCAACTTGAGACCATTGCTTCTTGTTCTGTCATCTGCCACCACCGAGAACAGCCTAGCCCCATCCTCCCTGGAACCCCCTTTCAGGTAATTAAAGGCCACTATCAAATCCCCCTCATTCTTCTCTTTTGCAGACTAAACAAGCCCAGTTCCCTCAGCCTCTCCTCATAAGTCCTGTGCTCCAGCCCCCTAATCATTTTTGTTGCTCTCCGCTGTACTCTCTCCAACTTGTCCACATCCTTTTTGTAGTGGGGGGCCCAAAACTGGACACAATATTCTAAATGCGGCCTCACCAATGCCGAATAGAGGGGAACAATCACTTCCCGTGACCTGCTGGCAATGCCCCTCCTAATGCAGCCCAATATGCTATTAGCCTTCTTGACAACCAGGGCACACTGCTGACTCATATCCAGCTTTTTATCCACTGTTACCCCCAGATCCTTTTCTGCAGAGCTGCTGCCTAGCTCGTCGGTCACCAGTCTGTAGCTGTGCATGGGATTCTTCCTTCCTAAGTGGAGGACTCTGCACTTTTCTTTGTTGAACCTCATTAGATTTCTTTTGGCCCAATCCTCCAGTTTGTTTAGGTCACTCTGTATCCTATTCCTACCTTCCAGGGTATCTACCACTCTCCCCAGCTTAGTGTCATCTGCAAACTTGCTGAGGGTGCAATCTACCCCATCCTCCAGATCATTAATAAAGATGTTGAACAAAACCGGCCCCAGGACCGACCCCTGGGGAACTCCACTTGTGACTGGTTGCCAGCTAGACATGGAGCCATTGATCACTACTCGTTGAGCCCTATGCTCTAGCCAGTTCTCTATCCATTTTATAGTCCATTCATCCAACCCATACTTCTTTAACTTGCTGATAAGAATACTGTGAGAGACAGTATCAAAAGCTTTGCTAAAGTCAAGGTATATCACATCCACAACCTTCCCTACATCCACAGAGCCAGTCACCTCATCATAGAAAGCAATCAGGTGGGTCAGGCATGACTTTCCCTTGGTGAATCCATGTTCCTACATTATGCTGCCCATGGCCCTTTTGGGGGACTTGGGGTCCACCATCCCATGTATTGAGAAACTCGAAGAAGAGGTCAGTCTCCTCACTATTGGCATCGCTGCCCAGAACACCTGCGCCAAAGTACCAGGAAGAACCAGATTTGTGAGGAGCGAAATAGCAGTGCCGAAGGGCCTATCATCATCATCATCTAACAAAGCTGTATCCTCAGCACTAGTACCAGTGCCACTAGGTCCTTCCAGGTGTTCCTTATGATGACTGCTGAGACTCTGGAAATAGAGACTTCAGTCTTATCAGAGAAATCTCACAAGCTATTTGTCGCCTTGTCAGCTTCTGTCCATCCAGGATTGCAGTCCCTTAGCTTGACCCAGTTAAAGCCTTGTGGCAGATGCTGGCTGTGATAACACCCACTTCAAAACAGGTAGAGAAGCACCACCAGCTCCTGCCAATGGGGTTTGAGTACTTCTACACTCACCCCAACCTGGCTCCTGTAGGCACTACAAGAGAAATCTATCTTCAGTATGAATACCACTCTGCCTGAACATCAACACCTTCCAGATAGAGACCCAACTCCCACATCAAACCTCAACATTGCCTTCCTAAAACTCATGGACCCTCCTTTTGAACCATTGTCAGATTACTCAGTCTACCACTTTACCTTAGGATGGTCTTTTCATTGGCCATCATTTCAGTACAGCGAGACAGAGAATTCCAAGCCCTTATTGCAGGACCTCCTTAAACATCCTTCCATGGGGACAAGGCTGTGGTGAGACCACACTCCAAGTTGTAAGGTTGTCTTAGAATTCAGCCTTAACAAATTAATTACTCTACTGATCTTCTTCCTAAAGCCGCACTTGATGCAGCTTCTTTTTACCCTGTTTTGGATGTCTCCGCAGCATTGCTCTATTTAACAGAACCAAGTCTTTCACACTGTCTCCCCTCTGGTTTGTGACTTTATCAAGCCCAAAAGACCAAGTCATCTTAAATTCTCTAAGTGGATCACACAGTGTGTTTCCATCTGCTCTCAGATGGCTGTTGAGTCCCTGTCTTGGAATGTCAAGGCACACTTCACCAGGGCACAAGAAGCATCTTCCACCTACGTCAACAAATGCCAGTCTCCGAGATCTTCAAGGCAGCAATGTGGAGCAACCCACTAACTTTTGTTAAATATGATGCCTTTGACATGTCTGCCAGGTCTGATGTCAAGTTTGGGAGAGCAGTACTTCAATAACTGTTTCCTTCCCACTGACCAGGGAGGATACTGCTTGCCAGCCACCTGCAGTGGGATCCATATTGAAACCCTACTTGAAGAGATGGTTACTTTACCCTACAGTAACTGTGGTTCTTTCAGATGTTGTAGTTAGTGTGGATCCCATGATCTATTTCTGTCTCCACTTTTTAGAGCCCTCAGCAACACAGGCTTTGAATTGTAAGGAAACGCTTTATGCCTTCATCTAGGAGTACAAGGAGGGACAGTACACATCCACAGCCCTGATGGATAGTGCTAGTGGAAAAAATTGTAGTCTTGTGTCCGTAAGGCATTTGCAATAGGATCCACACTGGCTACACCATCTCTAAGAACCACACTTGCTGTAGGGTAAGTAGCCATATTTTCTATAGGCTACCCTAAGAACCTATAGAATTTAATCAAGACTGATAACCTTTCTATAGATTACTTTTTGAAACCAACCTATAGACCACTAATTAGGGATATAATTTTCTATTAAATTCTTTAGGATGACTTGAATCTTTCTATAAAAAAGTTCTAATTTTTTATTAAGTTCTGTAGGACTCTTCCATAGAGAGTGACTAAATTCCAAGATGATGAGGTCACTTTAATTACAAGTTTACTGAGTATTTCTTACATACTGCTTCTCTTCAGACATTACAATTTTTTCTGCTACCTTTGATTGGCATGTTTTAAATTATTAAATGTCACTCATAATGCCTCATCCCTTTCTTTCAAAGAAAAATCCTATAGACTTTGACAAACTTCTTGCATCTGCTCAAAGATGGCTCCTTAACTGAGAAGTTTGGGTGATGTTATGAATCAAGCGTGTCAAGTCAGTGTGGTTTTTTTAACGTCAGCATGACCACCAAGATAATATCGGAGCTAGTCTGGATGCAAGTTGTTGTAGAACATTGAGAAATCAAAATAAAAGTTGCTTTGTCACATAACATCCTGTTTTTAGAACAGATTGTCACATGGATAACAATAGTATCAAGTTTATAGCAGAATTTGTTTTTTAAAAATTAGCATTCTAAATAAGGCTGCACAAAATATTGGCAATGAAACTCAAAAGCATTGAGCCTGATTGCTGCTTGGACTATGTACCTGCATGCAGACTCAAGGGAAGATAAGACATCCTTCCTGTCCCACTCCAAACTTCTCTGGGGGTTACCCAGACCTTGGATCTGGGCATGCAGGAATACTCTGTCCAGTTCTGGTGTCCACAGTTCAAAAAAGATATCCCATTTTTTAATCAAAAGCTATAGCTTGAAGCTACAGTTTATTTGTTGCATTTTTAAGATAAATAACATGGCAGTATGCAAATAAACTAAGGTCAACTTTATGCTGATTGGCCCAGTCATGAAGTTGACCTTAGTTCATTTGCTCATTTGCTTTTGTAATATACTCATGAGGCTGATATTATTTTCATTTGCACCTGTTACAATGGAATATATATATAGATAGATTACACACAAACTTCTGAGAAATCATATTTTCTATTCTTTGGCTCAATTGAATTGACACTTATAGCTGATGTTGAAATAAGTTTTCATTTTAAAATGTGGTACACTATCAGATTTTTCCTTATATATATATGCTGCATTTCCATTTCTTTGGCTAGCTGGTATAAATTGGCATACCAGCTCCATTGATGACAATGAAGCTATACCAGTTTACATCAGCTAAGAATCTGGATCCTCATATAGTCTCACCAGAAATATTTGATAATGTAGAATTAAGGGTGCCAAAGTAATTAAGATAGACAAATTCTAAGTCACAAAAAAAAAAAAACCCTAAAAATATTACTAGTTTCAGTCATTTAGATTAATATATGGTTTCCTTGCCTGTTCACACTTTTTTATTTAAGAACTATATTTGAAAATTCACTTTCCATATTCCAGTAACAACTTTAGCTTTCCACGCAAAATCTACTTATGAACTGTTTTGATGCATACATGACCAGTATATATGTATTATGTACTGTAATATATAACTTGCAACACTTTTATAGTTATTCATCTTTAATGATCAGTTATATCCTCTCCTAACTGGTGAAGATAAATCCCAGTTCTCAAACTAAACTATTCTAAAGTGTGTCCTACATAAGAATGTATAATGACAGTTCATGTTGAACTGAGTTCCACATGGCTATGTGTTCTGTGATATAGCAAGGGCAGAGAGCAGTAGGAGAGTGGTCTATTTGCAAACCAGGAAGTGGGCGGGTGCCAACCCACTCACTTCTAAAGGCCCCTCCCCCAGCCTAAGGGGAGGAGCCACTGAGCCTGGAATGCAACTGATTACTTGGGACAACTAATGAAAAAAACAGGAAGGGACGTGGGGGTCGCAGGTTTAAACGAAGGGAGCCAGAAGGGGACACCAAGCAGAGAACCCCAGACAGCGCCCACTGCTCCCGGAAGGTGTCAAGGGAGCCAGCGGACGCTGCCCAAAGGAACTCTGCCTGGATGCGTGAATACACAAGGGACCGGAAGTAGGCTCCACACAGTCGCAGAGCACCCTCCCGGCTAACCTCCTCTCCCTGGTCTTGTAGATGGCCAGTTTGGCCAGGGCTAGGAGTAGGTTGACGAGGAGGTCTCGCGACTTCGTGTGGCCACGGATGGGGTGTACATAAATGAACAGGTGCGGGGAGAAGTGCAGCCAGAACCTCAGCAGGAGGTTCTGGAGGAGCCGGAAGAGGGGCTGCAACCTGGCGCACTCAAGATAAATGTGCGCCAGGGTCTCCCTCACACCGCAGTAGGGGCAGGTATCAGGGTGAGGGGTGAACCGCACCAAGTACACGCCCGTGCTCACGGCTCCATGAAGGAGCCGCCAACTGACGTCCCCGGCGGGCCATGGGGTCAAGTTGGAATACAGACTGGCCCACCAGGGGTCTTTGCCCTCTACAGGTGGTTACAGATCCTGCCACTTTGTGTCAGGGCAGGACGCGAGGGCAAGGAAGTGAAGGATGTGGAGCACGAGCGTGTAAAGATGGGGCCTTGGCGTGGTTCGGAAGAGGACTGGCTGCAAAAGGGAGGTATGTAAGCCCTAGAATGATCCAGGCTTTATTCCCTGCAGACTAGCCAGAGTCATTAGAGGGCAATTAGGAGCAGCTGAGGCCAATTAAGGCCCAGCCAGGTGCCTGATAAAAACCCTCTGCTCCAAACAGACAGTGCGTGAGGTTGAGGTGTGCCGTGCTGCATGGAGGAGTGCAGAGTTGTGTGGAGGAGCAGAAAGGAGTCCTGAGAGAGGTACCAGGCCCAGGAGAGGGAAACTTGCCCCGGAAGGACTGAGATACTCCCCCAGGCACACAGGCCTGGGTAAGGAAGCCCAGTCCAGGTGGCAAGGAAGCAGGGCCCGAGGAGCCAGAAGGACAGAGGGGGGAAATAAGTCCAGGGGAAAGACTGCAGCTGTGAATACGGTGCCAGCAGGACAAAGCTGCTGCTCATAGGGCCCCTGGGCTGGGAACCGGAGAAGTGAGCGAGCGAGCCTGGGTCCCTACCCCCTCCCTGGGGAGACGGGCTAACTGGTGATGCCCTGGCCCACTACAAGAGGCAAAAGCGCGAGACCCACCAGGATGAATCCAGCCATCTGCCACAGTTCTCAGAACATGTAATGAAAAGTGATATGGAAATAGTAATTGTCCTAGTGCAAAACAGTTGAAGCATTTAAAATCCAGTTGCAAGGGACCCGTAGACTTACAGTCTCCCATGGGTTAATGCTGTGCTTTATTTAATTTCAAGTTATTTAGACATTCAGATGCTAAGCAGATGTGGTCGTAAAAAAGCTCAGCAATTTCCTATGAGAATTGAAAAACTCACATGATAAACGTAATTTTTCTCTAAGAGTAATTGAAAGATCATTGTCACAATGTGTTTTTCTTGTCTTTTCATGACATGACATGATGACCTATGTCATGTTCCGTGGGGCAGGTCATTACCAGATGTCCATGAGAACAGTTTGAAGGAGGTATATATAATACGGGGTAGCCAAGCTGGTTGAGAGTTCTTGAGATGAAGCTTATTTTGATCATCTGCTGCACATGCAGCTTCTTTATGGCTAAACCTGGCTGTTCTCCATCATTTTCTTGCTTTGTAAATCTGAGACCAAGGGGCTGCCTTAAACACTCCTTAAATTCCCAATCCCTACACAGAATCATCTGCCTCTTCAGTTCTCACCAGCTGCTTTAGGGAGAGGGAAAGGAAAGGAAACATTAATGCTCATTTTTCCCTCCCCTCCACCCACCAAACTATAGGGGAGATTAGAGAAAAGAACCACATGTTTTTACACTGGGAAGCTCCCCAGGACTGCTCACCCTCAACCTCCCATAGCCAGCTTGGAGGGAGCTGGTACTAACCTCATAAAGCAAAGATGCCAGATAGGTTTCTTTGCTTCAGACATTCTTCCCTTATTTTAGCAGACAGTCTGTTATGCCCGCAAACATTTGCCTCTTGCAGCAATATTTGTACTTATTAATCATGTTTTGGGTTTCAACAAAGAGTTCTAGAATTATTTATCTGAAGCCACCTTCACAAGGAATAGTTCCTTACTCCACAAGCAGCCTAACTTATTTGGAACTTCTCACAGGATAAGATACTCCTCCGTGTGAGTAAGGGTGGCAGAAAACATGGCCATAGAAAAACATCTCAGTGTAAGTTTCACAGTTTAATATTAATGCCTGGATGATTTGCTACGCATTCTAGAATTTTGCTTCTCACTTAACCTCTGTAGATGTCATTGTGAATATTCCCATCAGTACAAGATCATGCTGCTGGTTTTTAAATACCTCAGCCCTAAGCCCAATCGAGCTACACTGAGGAAAATACTGCTGACGTAATACGATCTGCAGTGTTCATGCCTTGTGTCTGGACTAAAAACCCACTTCTCAGCCCTTCAAATGGGAATATTGATCTACTGGTGGCCATTAAATACGTGGGCATTCCAGTTTTTAAATTAAATGTTCTTGGCAATGTACATTGTTTCCAAATGTTTGTTTGTCTAATTGGTATCTGTGACAAATCTGTAAACTTTAGTGAATCACATCTTTCAGATTTATGACCTTGACACATTATGCTGATGATACAACACATATGTTAATCTGACCTATCCCATTGCAATCCAACATCCTGAAACTTGTATCATCTCACTGCTGCTTCTCAGGCTAGAAGATTGAGGCAACATGTGGTTTGAATTAAAAAACAAATTTAATAATAAAAAACCTTAGATTTTGCTTCAGTCATAAGTTTCAGAACTAAAGAAACCAATACATATTTATATTTTTGCACACAGGGCTTGGGTGCAGGAGCAATGGAGAGATACATATAAACATACTCACCCCAAAATCCTATGCCCTTCAGATAACCTTGTCTTGAGTGAAAGGGGCTCAGAGTTTGTGCTGCTACTGCTCATTACAGTAAATGGAGCCCCCAAAGAGATCCGGTCTACAACCATTTTATCCTCTGTCCAATAGTGGTGGTTCATTTTAGCAGAGTAAAAAGTCAATTACTGCTTGAAAAGCATGATCATGTTTTATAAGGCTGGGAGGGAACCTGAGAAAATCTGTAACTTCAAAAAGTTCTAGAGCATTTTATAAAGTTCTGTTTCACAGAACAGAAAGTTCCAAAATAGAAAAAACATTGCATTTACATGGGAAATTACTTAGAATACTCTATTTCCAAATTAAACAGATAAAATACATAATTTTTTTTTAAAAAAAACCCATAACTTCATTATCACAAGACTCTAGGCTAGGTGGATTTTCCAGTTAGAATTTTAGTAATGTGTGCTCGCTCAGTCTCTTTACTCTGAATTTCTTGAATAGCATTTAAAAGCCACTGATCATAAAATGCTATTGACCCCATGCACGAGGAAGGACTTCAGGAATGACCTAAAACTAGCACTAGTTTTAGGTCATTTCTGAAGTCTTTCCTCATGCATGGAGGGCTGAGGTGCTGATAGGAAGAGTGTGTGTAGCAAATTATCCAGCTTCTCCAGGAATCTCCAACTACAGTCTGGCTGGGAAAAACCTGAAGTTTGCCCGATTTGATTCAGTTAATTTCTAGAGGAGATATCTGACTATACTAAATATTTCAATGGACCTTCTCCAAGGGGGAAATCCAGTTGCACTGAAGTCAACTTTGATGGGACTCAAGTGTTTTCCTTAATTTAAAAAAATCATAATGGGTTTTTGTGTGTCCTTCCATTAGCCATGTACAACCTGGATTATTATTGCTGAGCTGCTCTTAAAGTCTGGGAGACTGACATGCATTTTTTTTTTTAAAGAATTCATTTTGAAAGATAAATATGCACTGCATGGATTTTCAAAAATGGAAAGTCAAACCTGAGGCCTCTAAACCTTGACACTGGCCTCTCACCTTTTAGTAGCTTTTATGGAAAACATTTAGGGATGGACTAAGGAGGCCACGTTTTAATATGGCAAAACCCAAAAACCATTGATATTTCCTATCTTGATGTATGTGCAACCTTGTTAAAAAGGTGAAGACCAGGTATGAGAATTCTGCTAAAAGAAGACAGTTAATGTGGCGCATGAGATGTGGGATACTGAGCTCGCCTTAGTCATTTTGTTGCCATACAATAATTTTAATATATGCCTTGATTACTGAAACATTTTGCCATTAAGGTCTCTTCTGAATAATGTAGAGTAAACCTACTTTGTCTCCTTTATATTTGTTTTTCCTTTCCTTTCGCCTTTTCCATTCTTTACTATTTTTTTCTTTCCCTTTTCCTTCATGGTGTATCTTCTTCTCCCTCATTTCAGGGTGTTTTCCCTCAGCCTTTTTTCTATATTATATAGTAATTGTTCCCTCCATTTCTCTTATTTTTTTCCCTTTAACTTATTTTTTCTGTGTTGTGTTCTTTTCCTCTTACCCCTGATTTTAACACCTCTCCTCCATATCTATCTTTCTTTTCTTCTTTCATTTTTTCCACTCTGAAATTTTCCCAATCCCAGTTTTTCTGTGTTCTCTATTCCCATATCCGTCATTCAGTGATGAGCATTTTAGCCTATGCTGAGGGCCTCAGACCCTGAAATATGTAATTATAGCAGAATCTGTTTGTTTTTAAAAGTAGTTTCTAGCACTTCTGGTTGCAAAGAAAAGCTTGAAAATGTGACTCAAGTGTGATTTACGCAGCAATTTCTGCCTGAGTCTTCAGAGGGTCTGAAATAGTAGCTCAGAGAGGTGTGTGCTGCCCCATGCATCACACTGGGGTGTTAGCTCCATGGCTGCACTTCTCTGGAGTCCCCGGCCAACACCATCCCAATAGAGGGGACTGTATAGCAGGTGGAAAAGAGTGCAGTGCCCAGATCTTTTCCCCGCACCTTCCCCCGACCTGGTGCAGTAGATAGCTGACAGATGCCTATCTGAATTTACTATTACAGGGTGCTGCATGTTGAGACAAGATAGCTGGCGGATAAAGGGTTTGGGGAAGAAAATTTTGAAGGGACGCATGGAATGATAGATTTAAATGTCAGATTTTGCTGCTGATGTATACAGGAGTGCTCTATCTATATATGTGTGTGTGTGTGTGTGTGTATATATATATATATATATATATATATATGTAAATAGTTATTTAATAGAAAAGATGTCAATCGATGGGGCTCAAATACATGTGGCATAGTTCCTGGATTTTGTAGAAGCAATACGACATCTTGCCATGCACTGCAATTGGCCACTTTTTACATTAGCTCTTAACAGTTAGAACAAATAGTGGCATTACACCAATTTGAGAAAAGGAGGCAGTGAACAGAGGCAGGATCTCCTTTCCGAAATCTGTTTGTAGTGGGATGGAGATTGGGGGTGGTTGGAAGGACAGGATGGGGGTATTGCAAGGAGAGGGAGAACCATTTTGAGTATTGCACTCCTCTCCTTTGTTTCAGCATGTTGGGGAGGGTGGATGACATCACTGCAGAAGAGTCAGGTGATAGCATGTATCCCATATCCTCTCCATAATAGTCTGGATCTGGATCCGTTTAATTCAAACCGCCAAAGTTCCTGGGTTGGATAAAGGGTTGCAGTTTGGACTCATCTCTGTGTATTACAGCATGGGCATGTTCATCTGACATTTGTTTTAATCTGAAGAATAAGAAAGTTAGCAGATTCATTTTTTCCTATTAGACGTTGTTTGCAATATTTGTACTAAAAGCATAGTGGTGACTTATTAGTAGGAATACCTCATCATGATTAATTAGCACACATGCCCAACATTCATACCAGCAGCCAGCTGCAGCTCATTATGCTGTTTGCTGCAGGCTGCATTTTATTTGAGCCATATCATCTCCTTCGTGTTCACTCAATCCACACTCATCGAAACAAAATTCAATAGTGCTGCATAGACATTGGCATCTGGGCAGCACACATTGAGGTTCTCTGAACTTAAGGACCTTTAGAGCAGCCAGCCGGCAAGCAAGTTAAATATCTTGACTGCTGTACCTAAACATGGATCTGCAGGCACTGCCACCCTGAATGATATCAGACTTGCAATAACTGCAGACAGGAGAGGTGCTTTCAATGAGGACTTCTTGTCCTTATTAGAGATATTGGGACAGATTCTCAACAGCATTCAGGTTCTGCTGTTGCAACTGAGAGGGGACCAAAAGGGAGCTGATTATGGATCCCTTAATCCTGGGACCTATTCTCTACCAGTTCTAGTTCTGGAAGTAGATTAGAGAGGCCTGAATGCTCTTCTAAGCTACACCTGCTGTGTATGGCATTTACATGGACATCTCCTAGCTGTGGATAGACAAAATGCAGCATGCTTTTGTAGTTCCCCTTTTCCCATACCGGATGCCCCTTACACCAGGAGAATCTCCTGCAGGGGACATCAAGATGCTTTCCACTCACTTTGTGCTGCTAAAAAGGGACAAAGGGTATGAAGTGAGCTGGAAGAGAACATGGCCTATTATTTCTTGAACTGATGTAAAGACAGTGGTCTGGAAAGCAGGTGACGGCTACAGTACAACTTTTCACACTTGCAGATGAAGAAGCTAGCCCAGAAAACTAAGAGCCAACTGGCAAGCTGGAATACTGGCACACTAACGGGCAGAGACACTGAAGAGGAGGAAGGTACAGAAAGCATGCATCCAGGAACCAAAATAGAAAGGGGAGTAGCCCAAAAAATAGGGAAGGATACAAAATAATTTACTTTAGGGCCTCCAACTCAAGAAATGGAATAGGTGTAGCTCTTAATAGCAAAATAAAGGAAAAAAGTGGTCAGAGTAAATAGAATCATTGACAGATTAATGATGGTCAATTTGGCTTTTGAATGTGGCTCACTAAACATAGTCAGCATATATGTACTCCAGTCTGGCTGTGGCAAGGATGAGATGATATGTTTCTGGGAAACATTATCCACTGCTGTTCAGCAACTTCCAGGAAATGAGAAAAGCACCAGCTTAATGGACATGTTGGAAGAGGCAGGCATAGATACAGGAGCTCCCCAACTCCACTGGCAACACAAGCACTTCCCTGTAGGTGTATACAGGCCCTGCTGTCTCTATAGATTAGAGAAAGGCACACCCCAACCCCTGAATCCTCCAAGCATCTCCCTGAAGTGTCTAGTCCCTGGTTCACTGGACACTTACGCTATTCACAGAAGTGCTGCTTCCAGAAAAGCAGTACATAGAATCATAGAGTTAGAAACTAACCCCCCTGCCAACCTGCAGGGTTTATTGTACCTAAACCAGCGAGCCTCCTTTTGAAAGCCTACAGTGAAGGAGTTCCACACCTCCCTAGGCAGTCTGTTCCATTGTCCTACTGGTCTTACAGTTAGGAAGTTTTTCCTGAGATTTAATCTAAATCTGCTATTCTGTAGTTTGAACCCATTGTCTCTTGCCCTCTGTGGCAAGAGAGAACAACTTTTCTTCATCTTTTTTATGGCAGCCTTTAGCTTGCCAGTTACACCTCAGATCACCGCTCTGCTTAGCACATGCCACTTACATATATTTATAGTGAAAACAAAGTGACTTGATTTAGCAAAGTGTTAAGATTCAAGTGCCCACCCAAAGTCCTTTCAGCAGTTTACAGCCAGGCTTGATTGTGATGTTAGCTTTCCTTCTCAGTAAATCATAGAAGATGAGGGTTAGAAGGGACCTCAGGAGATTATCAAGTCCAACCCCCTGCTCAAAGCAGGGCCAACTCCAACTAGGATCCAGGGTATACCTCTGCACTCCCAGATACAGCCCAACAATCCAGTGTCTTTAGTCATAAAGAGAATTCTGGCCTCCTGTTTATTTCTTCCTGTAAATTTCTCTTTCAAAGATTTTGCAATCTTTTTATTAGCATTTGGCTTACTATGCAAACTGGCATCCATTGTTAGACATACAGTGCCCAATACACACATGACCAGACAGAGATCAGCATCAGTTACAACTTCTTGAAAGGAACCTGTCTGAGATGTCAATTCCCAGTTTCATCCCTTAAGAACATAATTTTCAGTACAGACTCAGACATTTTGCAGTGATTATGATAAAAGACTAAGAAATTATGTTAACATTAACACAAATCCATAGAGCTTTATACCAGGAAGTTCAACAGTAGATACTATTTTTTGCACTGAAACAGCTAATGGAAAAGATATTAGAGAGAAAAAGAAAAATATTCACATGGTGTTCATTGATCTGAAAAAACCCTTTGATCAAGTTCCAAGAGAAGTCTTCTCATGGTGAATAAGAGAGAAAATGGTGCCAGAACTTTGTATGGCTTGGTTAAGCCATGCATGTAAGTGCACCAGTGTGACACCCTGTATCTGAAAACAACACATCAAAAAACCCCATATTCACCAATATCTTATCATTATGATATGTTCTGTACAAGTATGCCTTGTATGGTATTATTTTAAAGTCTTGATCTGCTAAACATTAATATCTTGTTGGATTGTATATGTGCTACCATAGTATGTGAAGTTATGAAACATTGTTGAATATGCTATTAGAACATGTTGCAAGATGGGAAACTCCCACAAACAGCCTTTCAGACACAACAATGGAGTGGCCAGACAACAGTAATGGCTATCTCTCCACCATTCAAGAATAGATTACACTGACAGGAATTGTTTACAGTGAAGGCTTCACTGCAGAATGCACATTTGCAATGGGGTTGCTTGACCAATGGGAAGCAGCTGCCATGTCACATGCTTGGAGTGTTCTAGCAAGCTAAAACAGTTTTAATGTATGGTGCCAAGTGTTGGGCAGCAAAGAAACAGGAGCAAATCATCTTTTCCAGAGAAATGTGAATGTTAAGGTGGATGGATGGTGTAAACAAGAAAGATTGTATGCAGTGAGGATAAATATAGTTGAGAAGAGGATCTTGATAAATGGAGAGAAATGTTGGAGAGACATGGGCTCAAAATAAGCGGAGGAAAAGCAGAGTATATGATTTGTACTTTCAATAACGTAAACACTGAAGAATTATCCTTGAAATTAGATGGGCAGACTGTACTTTCAATAGGAAGATATCAGTAAGATTAAAGAGAGAGTTTATAAAACAGTAGCTTGTCCAGTTTTAATGTATGGTGCCAAGTGTTGGGCAGCAAAGAAACAGGAGCAAATCATCTTTTCCAGAGAAATGTGAATGTTAAGGTGGATGGATGGTGTAAACAAGAAAGATCATGTGAAAAATGTATATGTTAGTAGGATAATAAAAGTCTGGAAAAATAGGAAGATATCAGTAAGATTAAAGAGAGAGTTTATAGTAGTGAGTGTGCAAATCATTCTCAAATTAACTTCCATAAACAAAAAAAAAAAAAAAGTGAAGGCTCAGACAGTTTGACCATGTTAAGCACAGTCCTGATATCTGTGTGAGTAAGAGATCCCAACACATCAGTATTGAAGGAAAAAGATAGAGAGGGTGCCCCAAGAAGTAGTTGTGGGATGTCATAAAGCAACATATGCTAGAATATGGTGTTATAGAGGATATGGCACTGAGCAGAGTAGAGGGAGAGGACTTGTAGAGCAGACCCTATTTGATGGGATTAACACAAGGAAGAAAAAGAAGAAGATGTAAAAACAGACATTTTTAGCACCACCTTGGCTGGAACTCAGGTGGCATATTGGGCATTGCTAATTGTACATTTTATCCAGGCCTTGATTGTATAGACAACTGGACACGTGAGAGGAAAGAAATCTAGACATCTGCTCCTAGAGCAGATAAATAAATGTGTGGTGTTGGCACAGCTGCTTTGTGTGGGGAATTGCTTTTGAAACCACACTTGGGTCCTGTTAGCTTCACCTGTAAATCTTCTATAACAAGAAAGGGAAGGGAATTGGGGAAGAGGGGGGAAAGTGTGAATAAATAAAGGATCACATCACATGTATTATGAGTGTTATCAGACACAATGACTGGGTTGAGAGGTCATTTTTTTCTACTCTTTTTTTGCCACAGGGACATCCCCTTATCATTTTTTCCAGTTGGATTTATGGCCACCTTACCATTTTTGGGGACCTAAGACCTTTCCTGCTCTCAGAGAGAGGGGTTCCTGGTGATCGAGAAATTTCTCCACCTCTGGCAACAGGACCTGAGATGAGGAGAGAGGGCTTGCCTGTGAGTTACAGAATTGTCATGGGACCACACAATTTCAGAATCTGAGGCCTCCAAGTGGTTGGTTACTTGCATGTCGGCTTTGTTGATACTGTCATATTGTCTTAATCCCTAGCTCTGATTTTCTTGGTGACTACTCAAGTAACGTACACAAAAATAATTGTGATTCCTGTTCAGTATATCTATAATTGTTAAAAGGACAAAAGACAAACTACCAACATAAGAAGGGAATGGTAGTGTCTTTTCAAAACTGCTCATGCAGTTGGATAGATATCTATGACTCCGGAAATTGTTCTTGGTTCTTATGGAATCCATTCATGAGGGGAGTTCCCTGTAAAAGTTGTTTAAAAGCTTTAGAGAGAATTGATTTTCTTGGAATTCCTTCATGAGACAGCGAGATGTGCTCTCATATGCACTGGGGATTCTAGAGAGATTCATTAGGACTCTTCTGTTGGAAATGTAGGAAATTGAGCTGTTCAGGCAAAAAGCCAGTTTAAACAGATATCAGCATATGTGTCAGTTAAAGCCAGACACACAAACTGCTTCCTTCTAGGGATGTTGCTGAAATGTATGTAAAAAGGCCCTCTGTCCCTTGAACGAACTTTTTTAACCATTTTCTCAAGCTACATATGGGTGTCTTTAAACCCACTATTAATATCTTTAGAATGTGTTTGGTTTCCTGGTACAGGAAGTAATAACAGCGCAAAAAAAAAACCACCCTCCTAAAATTAAAATACCACGTGTAAAGGGAAAATGTTATATCATCAGTAATGATATTAATAATTGAGTAATATCTTGTTTTAGGACTCAGCAACACCTTGTTCCTGTTCTCTCAGGGTTTTCTCTATAAAGTCCTATTCAGAAGCAATCTCACACAGCCTTCTAGTGCCATGTGAAGGCCAGATGTGCTGGCTCTGAATTCAACCAACCTAATAAGAGGATAAGTCGGTTTAGCGTATAAAAAAAGGCATAGCCCACTCCTCCAAATAAAACTCCTGATTCATGAGAGAGAGAGAGTTGTAGAGCTGCTCCAAAAAGTGAATTCTCACCCGCTGTGCACCACTAGTCCTGATCTCAGTCTGTTCCGTTCCCCCATGAATGGGTCAGTTGGGCCAAGTGATGAGACAGAGCAGAAAGAGCGATGAGGTAAAAAACTGAGATAAAGATTTGTTTGTAATATTGTGTACTGATATTCTATACAAAAAACTACATTAAAAATGTCTCTGAAAAAACCAGTATATATACATAAGGCTGAATTAAGGTTGCACAAGCAGCCTTAATTCTGGCATTTACTAACTTTTGAGTACCTGATTTTGCAACTTTAATAATCTTTTAATGCAGAATTTTTTAAAAATAGAAGTGCCCTGGTTTAAAAAAGAAAATAACTTCCATCACATACAACTGTAGTGATTTCTGCATGGATTGTCAGCAGGGCTTGAACTGGAAACTTCAGAGCCATACCACAGACCTTTGCCACCTTAGCTAAAGGAGTAACTCTTACCTGATAGCAGTAGTAAACTATCATCTACTGTGCAATAGCAATTAGAAGGGGATGCAAAATACATTTTGCCAGTGAGTTAAGCAGCCATTTCCTAGGCAGCAGTAGAATTCTGGATTAGGATTCCTGGGCACTTCCCGGCTTTGGGAAGGGAATATTGTTTAGTGGTTAAAGTAAGGGAGGCTGTTAGGATCTCTTGCTTACTGTGATCTCCTGGCTTCCAGCCCATTGTACCTTCACGTAGGCAAAAAGATAACTTGCTGCTGCTGCTTTTCCAATGGTAGCTCTTCTCTGGGTCTGTGGGTCTGTGCTGTTGTTTAGAAACAATGCAAGAAGATCAAGGAATCCTGGGAGCAAGCTCAATGCAGTTGGAATGTTCAGAAAGTTAAGAGCAAGGATCTAACAGATTTTACTGAGAATGTGTATAGGAACTGGGTAGTGTTTCTTTAAATGGTTTGACTCCCTCGCTGTCTTCTATGTTTCAGAAGTCACCAGAGTCTATATCTATAGCGCCACAGCAGCAGTATGTGTGTCTATATATATATGTCTATATATATGTGTGTGTGTGTGTGTGTGTGTTGTATATTAGTTAACACGGTTATTTGGATCCCATCAGGCCTGGGTGGTTCCTTCACAATAAGATTGCTCTGTAAACACAAATATACAACAATGTACAAATAATGGTTTTTCTGAGGCTCATTTGGCCAAATCTGAACAGATTCTCATGGGAAAAGCAAGGAACATCTCTCCAACCCTAGTCAACCAGCTTAAGCTATAGCAGCTTGCAGACTTCAGGCTGCTGTAACTAGCATCAGGGGGACTGTTCCTGCACGGAGTAGCTCCAGGATCAGGCGAAGGCATACGCACACTCCTTCCTCCAGCCACACTGAGCACCACTTGGCCATAGCTAAGGATTTGGCTCCTAGAGCCTGACAGTCAAGGAGTCAACTGACTTCAGCGGGTGCTGTGGGCACTCAATACCTCTGAAAATCAGGCCCAAAAAACTGAGGCATCCTAAATTACAGGCCACTTTTGAAAATTTGGGCTATCATTGTCAGAAGACTCTTGGCTCCTGTTCTGTGCTTGTTTCGCAAACATAATGTTCTGTTTCTGTATTTGCTGTTATATGAACAATTACAACAGCAGAAAAACATGTTCCTCTTAGTATCACTAGTATTGTGGAATCTCTGTGTGGATTTACACACCTTACTGGAGTTAGTTTTACTGGAGTTTTTTCTTAACTGGGTGTTAAATTTAGCAAAGTGATGATCTGAGGAAGCGTAATCTAAAAATGTAACAGGAGTGTTTAGAGAGACATTGTAGAGCGTTTGGCTTGCAGCCAGATTGGATAGCTGTATTAAACCCCTGAAAATATTACTTTATAGTGTCCTGACTTCTGCAGCACTGTGTGAAATGATTTTGCTTATAGCTCTTCTGAATGACCTATGCATGGTATTCCCTCAATTTTCCAAAGCAGAAATACATATACTGGAAATTCATTCCATTTTCTAAAACCCCAAGTATCCAAAAGTATTCCTTGTCCCCAGGATATCCAGATAACCAAGATCACACTGCACTGGCATTCAAGAGGTACATTTAGAACCCTGAAGGTTGCTTTGACTTATGCCCTGGCTGCCATATAGCTCCCAAGGGTGGGTGTGGCAGCCAGGGAATAGCCAAAGCAAAGTAATGCCCCAGAGATGTTTCTTCATACCCTAGCCTGCCCTCTGCACTGGATCCCTCTTGCAGGAGGGGTATAGAAGCTATGTTCACTGATTGAGGCCTTACAGCTGTTCTGCAGTCCCTTTGTTTTATCCAAATCAGTGGAAAGAGACCAAATGTTCCACATTAAAAAATCTGTGGGCCCAATTCTACTGCCATTCAAGTCAATGAAAGTCTTTTGCAGTGACTTGAAAACACAATATTAAAGTTGGTTTAAAAATCTACATACTTCCCGTAGCTTTCAACAAAGTGCTACTTTTTTTAAAGGGAATTCACAAAACCTTTGACATTTTATATTTGTCAAGATGTTACAGTTTCAGAACAGAAGGGAAGCAAAAGCATTCCAGTGAGTTCAGTGGGTGCATGGTCAAGCTCTGTGTAAGCAATGCAGAAAAGAAAGTGACCCAAAATACATTTTTAATAGTGTAGTCAGTTATGAAAAACTCTGCGTATTGTGTATAAGGATATGTCTGCACTGAAGATATTGGTAATGTGTGCTAAAAATAGATGCGTAACCACAATGCCATGAGTGGCGGGACAGGCTGGCTACCCTGAGTAAAGTTCTGTCCTAAGCCCTGGGGGTACGTATGTGGGGAGCTAACCCATCCTGCCACTCATGCCACCGTAGCTGTGCTTCTATTTTTATCGTGTTAACTTGATTGCAGCTAGCAAGCATATGTCTACCCAAGCTGGAAGTTACACCTCCAGATCTAGTGTAGACATGTCCTAAGATCAATGTGAAATGTAACAACTACCAAAAATATTTTTGGGGAAAAATAAAATGAATTTTATTTCTGCTTTTTTTCTGACTACTCTGTACTGTAATTGATTTTCATATCAAATTCAAATAATATTTCTTCCCCTGTTTTTATTTGTGTCTCTAGGGGAAACTGTGCCTGGAAAGTTAGGTTAATAGATTTAATTTGGTGCAGTATTGATTCATGTGCACACTTTGTTTCTTCTCTAATGGTTTTAAAAGTTCAGCAAAAACATTTTTGTGTTCCCACATGGTGGATCAAAAGAGGCTGATAAAATGCAGATGTATGCAGTTTTGTTTTATTCCAGACCACATGAACCACTAGCAAACAGCACACAACTATTTGGAAATGTATGCTTTTGAAAGCAGCTTTAAAGACAATGTATACCAGATTGCATTACATGCTTGGCCATTTTCCTCTCTCTAAATGATATAGTGCTGAACCCCTTCTTTCTACTTATACTGAGAATTATAGTGTACACTTGTGCTGTCTCAGTGGCTGGTGCAAGCAAAGGGGGAATGAGGCCACAGCCCTTGAATTAGTCCTTTCATTTTCTTTCTTCAGTAAAGGCCTATTGTGACTTCATATTTTATTGAACACTTCTAAAGAGTTTAGCTTTTTTACACTATAACTTCCTCCAAACTACAAAAAAGGCAATATATAAAAACTACAGGACATTGCATCCAAATACTGAGAAGATCATTAATGTGAAACAGTTAAGCCGCCTATGAGATACACTACATTTTCTATACGCCAAGATAGAGGTGGTGCAAAGACAGAACACTGACAACAAGAACATATACTTATTTACTGTTCTGAGAGAAATCACAAGGGTCATCAACTGGATTATTTCCTTATCAGATAAAATGAGGATTTATTTATCAATTTGTTGTTTGTTGCTTTTTATTATTTCTGCCAAGCAAGTATTTTAGGCCAAAATTTCAGAAGTCACTTAAATTTGTGCTTGCAAGTTTGCATGCCCAGCCATTGGCTACTGGGCATTTGTGCCTGGAAATTTGCTTCTAGCAAGTTACTGTGGTGGAAGGGGGCATGGCGGAGGAGAGGGGAAGCCTGGGCGGCATCAGTTGCTAGCCATCTACCTCTGGCGAAATGAAGCAAGGCTCTGCTATCGTTTATGCTAAAATAAATTGACTTCAGTGGTGGTATTCTAGATTTCTATATGTGTAAATGAGAGCAGAATTTTGTCCTTGATGTTGAACAACAGTTTCATGCAAAATAAGTACAGTAATAATATACCTTTACTCTTTCTCCACTACTGATGCTGTATCACAATACAGAATAAGCTGTAAGAATAGGAATTCATTTAAAAATGCTATTGAAGAAAATTGAAGAATACCAGTATGCATGATCAAGTGTTAGAAACTTAAGAAATTTTAAGTTGACTAATAATCAGTGTTTCTCAACCTTTTAAGTAGCAAATACCCTCTAACTTCTGAAAATTTTAATAAGTACCCCAGCACTCAATTTTCCATGGGATTTTATATTTACAGACTAATGTGAGCCATATGTTGGAAGAAGGGCTGAGTATATAAGGCCGTGATATGACAGATGTCAGATCTAGTGTGGGTAGGGTTACCACCTTTACACCAGGGGTGCGCAACTCACATATGTACCTGGGCTAGAGGTGATGTTGGCCAAAGCTAAGAGGCTTTGAGGGGCATGCCAATGCTGGGGAATATAAAGTGCCGTGCCAAATGTTATGTCATAGATTTGAGAAGAGGAAGGGGTGAGAGAGAGACAGGAAAAGAGTGTAACTGGTAAAATCTGGGGCTGTCACAGTTGTCAATTTCTAGCTGAGCAGTGAAATTGTCAAGTTTTCTGGGCTCTGGGCTTTGAGCCAGGGAAGTGGTGTTGCCACCTGGGCAAGTGTAGGTGGCTGCTGCCTGGCTGCCAGCCAGGGAAGTGGGCAACTGCCACCCAGTCCAAGCTGGGGCAGAGGGGAGCTTCCATGCCAGCTGAGACCCATGGATGTGGGCAAGTGGCTGCTGCCCATCTTCAAGCTGGGGCACTGGAGGCTGTCTTTTGGCTCGGACCTGGGGCATGGATGGTTGCCACCCAGCTGCAAGGCCAGCTTGTGAGATACAGGAGGCTGCCACTGGGCTCCCATCTGGGAGCTGGGACCCAGCGAGAAGTGGGCGGCTGCAGCCTGGCTTCTCGGGACTGTGGCAGCTGCCACCTGCCTCCCCTTCACTCTGTTTTTCCCCGGGTACCCCCTGCCTGTGTATTACCCCTAGGGGTACATGTACCACAGGTTGAGAAGCTATGGACTAACTGATAAAGGCCTTTCCAGACCTGCAATTGAGGTGTGGATAAGATTGAAATATAAAGTAGAGGGATAAATCCTGCAGTCATTTACACTAATGGAAATCCAGATTAAATCTATCAATTTTAATGGAATTTGTCTAGATTTACACTGATGGAAATGAAAGTGTAACCCGCTGGTTAGTGGCATTATACGTCTCTCTCTTCCATGGAGCACGTCCGTTATCGCTCTCCACTATAGAGTCAAGGTATTTAGCTCAAGCTGTAGATACTCAGTTTTTAGCTCCGGTGGTCTGTAGTGTCAAACCTGATAGCAGTCATCCATAAAGCAGAATGTCGCATAAATCTTTTAGTGGTCTCATGAGAACCTAAATAGTATAATCTTCTCATACTCCTGAACAAAACATATTTGAAACAAAATTTAAAACAATCCCCAGAATAGAATGAGCAAAAGAGAATGAGTTTGCAAGATGGTGAGGGCCAATGGAATGCGGGCTCCATGATGGCAGACAGGCCACTAAATTTGGAGAAAGGAGATCTGGGTTTATTCATCAGTTCTTCCATTAGTTCACCCTGTATAAATCTCTTAACTTGACTGTAGTTCCCACCCACCCCCATCTGTATTAATGGGAATAAGGATACCTATATATCTTTTTTAAGCACTTTGAGATTTATGAATGAAAAATGCTGGGCCATGAAAGTCCTAAGTATTAATTTTTTTAATTAAAAAATGTACTGCAACAGAAAGATAATGGGAGAGCTGGTTGGAAAACCGAATTTCTGTCCCTTGGGGAACTCTGACATTTTGAAATTTGTTTTTGTCCCAAATCAAGTCAAAACCTCAAAATATTTAATGGAATAGAGTTTCCAGAATTTTTATTTGGAAACATCAGAATGGCCTTATCAAAATATTTTGTTTCCATAATGTTGAAACACGATAATATAAATTATATTACAAAGATAAAATGAAATGAACAACTTTGAATGAAACTAAAGAAGAAAGTCAAAACAAAATGAAATGAGAAAGTCAAAACAAAAACTTCACTTCAATTTTGAATTGTTTTGAAATGTGTAGGTTGAAATAGACATGTACACTCTGTGTACATTTTCCAGACCTGAAGAAGAGCTCTGTGCAAGTTTGAAAGATTCTCTGTCACCAAAACAGTTGATCCAATAAAAGATATTACCTAGCCCATCTTGTGTGTCTAATATTTTTATCAAACATTCAGATTTTTGACAAAACAGCATTTTCCACTGGAAACTGTTCCATCAAAAAACTTTAACCAGCCCTAGATAATGGGATACTGTGTGTCAGAACTGAGGTGTATTGGCAGAGTTAAGTGTGTCAGTGTGGAGGGCTTCAATCTGCATTATTCCTCTATCCAATCAATGCTCCCAGTCTTCACTCCATGAATATAAACATTACCAATTGTTTCTTATCTAAATACCTGATACCTCCCAAAAGCTTTGGTTTTGAATTTCTGTCCCCCCTAGCCCAGGTCACACGTACCCAGGAGAAACTAACAGAGAGAACTCAGTACAGCATTATCAGCAGTCTTGTTCAATTTCATTATTTACAGAAAGCTTCACTCTAAAGTTGACTGACAATTAGGATAATTAATTTCTTTCAGAGAAACAAGTCATTCATTTCTCCATGAAGCCAGGACAATGGTGCTCAATGTGTCAGCCAGCAGGATATGTTGAACAGCAGGCAGATCAACTTTCAGAGATTGAATGTGTCATCTCTTGTGACTCATATTCCTGTGAAACCCACTGTATTTCAGACTGTCTTTTAAGAAATGCTATGTGAACTCCACCAACACAGGAGTGATGGTGCCAAAAAAAAAAAGCTGAATGCTTTTTGCTCTGGGACAGTGAAAACATCTGTGGAGTATTCCTTAATCCTAAACACTGCAAAGTCTGCAATTTGTTGATGACTGTTTTACTAGGTGGAGTGGGGGAAAGGGCCTCAATTCTTTAGGGAAGCTTTGAATGGCTATTTCTATTAATGTTTTTGAGGAAGTCTTGAATCCTTCATTGACTAGGATCACATTCCCATAGCACGTTCCAACTTCTGCAAAAGCATTTTATGTAGGCTTGTCTGGCACTACCTCCAAGAATGAAATAGCTCTATTGGTTAGAATACAACATGCTTGTCATGTAGCATCTTTTAATAGACTCCATATTGTCCAAATACACGCATCACAGAAGGGTTAGAGGAAAACTGTAATTTCTCTTGCTGTCCCCCTTTACCCTTCAAGATATGAGATTGTTGGGGAAGCAGATTAAAATATAAAAGGCTGCTTCATTACCATACATCTCAGGGAAATTCACATTAAGTGCACAGCAGATGCTGTAGTTTTGGTCAATTTCAGGCTGAGAAGAATGTTTCCTTTCCTCTACTCTTCATATCAAAAGAACACAGTGTTGAGAACATAAAATTAAATCTTTTTTAAAATCCACATTTTCAATTATTTTCACCAAATGCTGTCATCAAGTTTTCAAAATGAGCTCTAATTTGAAGGACTTCATCTAAGACTTCTACAGGTATCTAAAATTCATCACCCAAAAACTGAGGTAACCAAACTCAGAGGCCATTTTGGAAAATTTGAGTTTGTGTGGTATGATATTCATCATATTGTTATGTTATCATAACTGGAAAGGGAAGGAGAGTTGATGGCAACTGTCGGATCAACTACATATCCTCACACACACTTAAACAAGAAAGACTGCTGAATAGAGCCCTCCAGTACACCACATGAGAACTCTGGAAGCACATGAGCAATTGCTGTACAACATGGGCCAAGTTAGAAGGCAGAAGTGATGTAGATACATATACCTATTGATATATTCACATGCCACAAGTGTTATAGTGGTCATCAACTTTCCATTATAACAATGTGTTGGCAACTGAGAATATTGTGTTATCTTAGTTATGTTTCTGTTTCCAAGTTGTGTTAAAGAAATACTAGAGTGCACCTTTAAAGGAAGTGAACCAAGTAGTGCAAACGTCACAAGAATATCACATGGCACATTTGGGTCTCCAGTTTCTTAGTAGTGTCCCCCCTTACACAGTCACTTGCATTTACTATGACAATTTAAAGTTGTGCAAAAATGCTAGACCTTATCAAATATTAAATGCAGCTTAATATTAACAACTGATAAAGAGGCATCATGTAATTTACCACAGTGCATCCTACTCACCAGGTCCTTTTTTTAATATCCAGACAATTAATACATTACTGAAGAGCTGCTTGTATTTCACATTCCATGTTATGGATATCTGATTAAAGGACACTTGAATTTAAAGTGCTTGCTATGTACCAGAAATCACCTTTGACATTCAATAGTTGGCACTGATCCTTGACTGTAATTAATGTGCCATAGAATATTCACCCCAGTGGTATGTAAATCCAAACATTGCATGATGTATACATGTATGTATATACCTTAATTCATATACATTTTATCTATATAATGATTAACGTGTAACTTTTAAGGAATTCAGTCATTTTTAAGTTAGACCTTGCTTTTTACTATCTTTTTTTTTTCTTTTTAACTAATTTAAATGTACAAAACATAAAGGGACAAATTCAAACTGGTTACAACTCTAATGGACATCGTTGAGCTAAATTTAATAGCAATATAAATAAAGGTGTAAGAGACACTCATTTTGCTCACCCACAATGCTAAATTGCAAGTTACTTCACTAAGGGTGAAAGGATAGGAGCAGATTTTGCTCTCAGCTATCTAGGTGTAAATCCAGAGTAGCTTTACTGAAATCAAAGGAGTTTAGATGTTCACAATTGTACCTAAAGGGCAGAATCTGGCCTATTTACATGCATTTTCTGATTAGTTTACACCTAACATGTCTCACTATCACTTACATCATCTCTGAATTTGCTCTTAAATGGCCAAATTCAGCTGTCACTGCAGCTCATTTAAAGTCACTAAGCTGGCACTGGTGAAACAGTTTAATTTGGCTCTCTGTATTCTACTCTCACCCTCAAGCAGGTTACATTTTCACAAAGGGATTTGTGTGGTGAATAAGCCTTCATGCCTTATGCTTTGGTATGAGTAGTTTTCAGAATCCAGAGTAATGGAACTGGTTATAACTGTGCATACCTCACCCCCTGCTCCATCATTGCCCATCCCTGCTCATTTGCTCTGTGGGAATGGTGATGGAGTAATTACACATGTCTTTTTACATTGCCATCATATATATTCTTGTGACATTTCTCTCACACTGTAGGGCTAGGGAAGTGAGAGCAGTGAAACAATAGCTACTCTTCTATATTGTGTCTCTAAATAGCTCATAGTGGAACTGGATTGCCTGAAAATAACCATCCTGTGGAAAAGTTTGAATCAGTCTGGTCCAGAGATGGCCAGCCTTTTCAGTCCAGGTTTTAATTGTCTGTCTTCCCCCCAACTCCAGGCTGTTCATCTCTCCAACTATTTGGTTTTTCCTCCCTCTAGTTTTTGCAAGATCATATTGTAATCTACCCTTGAATGCTGAGTAGTAGGAGGGAAAAGCGGCAGGGAAAGGTGGGAAAAGTGAGCACACAAGAACCTCCCCATGTGTGTGCCTGCTTAGCAATGAGAGATCACAATAGCAGACCATGTGAGCATGAAAGCAAATTACCCAGAAATGGTTGAGGAGGTGGTGGTACTGTGGTTCTGTGCCATTCTGCACTGGCCCATGGAGCCTGACTGAAAGGAGTAATTTGCTCCATGCTTATGCAGAGTGCAAACCTCCCCCTACAGCCATGGCACACACATGGGGAGGTTCTTGTGTGCTCACTTTTCCCACCTTTCCCTGCCGCTTTTCCTGGACTGAAAAGGCTGGCCAACTCTGGACCAGACTGATTCAAGACCCCACAGAAAGTGGGAGACAAGAAGAAGACCTACCCAAAAAGATGCTAAAGAAATGTCCAGAAAGATAAAAAGAGAACTATGGAAAACCAAGGGAAGAGAAGAGGTATGTTGTGTTAGATTGGAGAGATGGGCATGTAAGAAATACAGTCCTGGGCCTCACAATGAAGCTTCAGACTATCTCATTTATAGTTCAATCCCTCAAAAATTCCAGGATATGCACTGTTGCTTTGTGTTTTGATTTTGGTTTATAGTTTCTTGAAAGAACTGAAGGTTTTGTTTAGAGGATATACTACATTGGTCTGTGTGAGTGGAATTTTCCAAAGCATTCACTGGCAACTCAATTCTGCCTCAGTAGAGTCAGTAACAAAACTCTCATTGACTTGAATGAGAGCAGTTGCACAACAGAGTAATTTTGGAAATCCCTATATTTCTAGCTCATCATTTACCACAAGAGAATTGTAATACACTAAGCCACTAAAGATTTAAACACAACATTCCCATAAGTAAGCCAATATCTAAAATACAAGGGTTTGAACTCTGTCTGGGATGAATGACATGTTTGTATACAATTAGCTACTGCCCATTCATTGATTTCCTTAGTCTCCCTCACTATTTGTTGATCTGTGATCTCTGAGGGCCTGATCCAAAGCCCATTGAAATTAGTGGAAAGACTTTCACTCATTTCCATGAGTTTTCAATCATGCCCTGAGTACCCTAGTCTGAATGCAAGCAGTTAGAAACATAAGTAAACTATTGCAAATTTTCAAGGTTTCCAAGTTTACACATCAAGGAATCAAGTGATTTATTTCAGAAATCCACATAAACACTGAAATTGTATGTGCTGTAGAAACTTTGTAAATACAGAGCAACGTAATGGCTCCCTGTGTGTAATAATTTACCAGAAAATAAGTAAAATACAACCACAGCTTCCACTGAATTACATTATCAAAGAGGATTATGAATCCATTCTTAAGAATTTCCCATGCTTATGGGAAGAGGCTCAATTAATGACTGAAAACATGTGTACTCTTTTTTGTCTAAAGATGGTGGTACTGAAGCTTTTGTTTTGTTCTGAAAGCATTTCCACATACTTATCATATTTTTATTTGTTCAAAAAAATAATCCTAAACATTAATAAAGCTTTCACACACTGCATAGTTTGCGATCTGGGCATCTGCAGGAGGGACTCTCTCTCTCTGCTGGCCTGTTGTTGACCTGTTCCTAGCTTTCATGAAATTAGATTACACACCACAGTAGGAACTATATACCATGGCTCCTGTTGCCTTTGATGTGAGTTGTGTACATATCAAAAAAGGCAGAATCTGGCCTTTAGAAAGACTCTCCTCATTTCCTCTTTAGTGATTCACACCAACATGCATTTCCTGTTAAGAAGAGCATCCTTTACATGGCATTTATTTTTTCAACTATCGTTGGGTGCTCATCCTGATAATGGACAAAATATTGTACAGGTGAGGCCACAAAAAGTGTAACCATCCCACAGTAAATGTACCAAGTTCTCCTTTCAGTGGTGATGCAGACTTGTGGTAAATACACTCACAGAAGATATTACTGGGTTACCTCTGTTATATACACAGATTCTAGAATGTTGTTTTTTAAAGAGCTTCCAACAGGCATTAAGCCAATAACAGATACATTAAGAGGCTTGTATCCTACATGTAATTCTACATTTAAATAATATTAAAACAATTAAAAACTCTTATTCCCCCCAAATTCCCACCAAAGAGAGTCATACCTAGAGATTTAGGCCCAGATCCTCCAAGGTATTGAGCTCCTAACTTCTACTGGTTTCAATGAAAGCTAAGATCCTAAATACCTTTAAGGATCTGGGCCTTAGTTCAAAATTTGGAGCCCTTCTGAAGCTCCATTTATCTTTTTTGAAGTTTTCCTGAACCTGTTGGCCACCACTTCAGGTTTCTACATGGTGCTCGGACCTTGTCTTAAACCCTCCAATATTCCCAGTTGCTACTCTGGTCTATTTATCAGGGTCCCTTAATATTTCCCAATCGTCTCTGCACCTGTGCTAGTCCACTATTCTCAATTCTCCACCATCCATTCTTGTTCCTTTTCCATTCACTCTGTTTTCTCTACTGTTTTCCTGGCCCTGTTTTTTGCTCACCCTTTCATTCACCTTTTCCTCTCAACGGATTTCTCTATTTAAGGAATTTTGAAAGGATCTGAGACTTTGGCACTCATACGGATACTTTTGGAGAAACATCATTTAGCTTCAGGCTCATTCCCCTAGAAGACTTTACATGGAAGTGAACTGAAACACAAAATAAATATTGACTTTGTTAATATTGCCACTTAGTGTTGAAATTCTAAATGAGCTGAGCTCTGAATCAGAGTAAAATAGAACCATAAATCAAATGTAAATTAAACTTTGCCAAAGTATGTGCGTAAGCAATTTCCATTCCATTTTAGAACTTCAGCAACCCAGGATTGAGAAAAATTTAATTTTTTAGTTTTACAGATTATAGTAGGAATGTTTTGTAATCGCTAATATAATAATTTTTTGCACTCCTATAGTATCTTTCATCAGGGGCTATCAGTGCAATTCACAAACATTAACTAGTTAAGACCCATAGCAAACCTGTCTAAGTAATTTAATTACCATTTTACAAAGGGGAAAACTGAAGCACAGAAATGGTAAAGTAACTTGCCTAGGTCTTCTGGTGAGCCATTGGTACCTCCAGCAACAGAGCTCAGATATCCAGAGCCCTTGTTCTGTAAGTCTGAAAGTTATTTCTCCAAACTATTTGGTTAATACTTACAAATAATGAATACCTTTTTAAGAAAATCAGAAATAGTTTGTAGACAATTCATTAACCATAAAATGGAGTTGCTTCATAACAAATATTATTCCAGTGAATAGTGCACCTCACGTTATTCCAAATGTTTAAAAGTTTGGTTCAGATAAGCACCCAAATATTTACTTGAATTTATTTGAAATTCTTTGTTTGAGAAGTTAGTCTGAGAATCTTACAAGAACAAGCTTCCTCATTAGACTTGCAGGGCCATATCCTCAGCTAAGTTAATGGAACCACCCTGATTTACACTGAGGATCTGGCTTTCAGTCTTCACTTAATTTTGGTCAAGTCTCAAGTATACCAGGAATAGCTTGTACAAAATGTCAGTATTTATAATTCCTGCCAAAACTAGGGAATGCAGAAGCGTAACCCATTGCTCAGTGTGTGTGTTATGTGCGCCTGATCCACAAACGATGTGAGTCTGTTACAGCTCTTAGCCAGGGGGCCTGGCTCTTCGTTCAGGCTTCGGAGTTTTGTGTTTTTGGCTCTGTAGGTCCCTGATTCGATCCTTGGTGTTGGCTAAGATGGCAGCTGTCACAGAAGCCTATGAAAACATAAGACAAGCAAAAGAGCACACCAAACAAAAAAACAGACTCTGGTCCTGTCAGTTTGACTTTTGGTTAAATGCTTGCTTAACTGTGAGAGTTGCCATATTGTATTGAAGTTTCTGAATTACAGGAATGTAGATCAGTCAATCTGTAAGTTAAATTTGGCACAAATAGACTGATTGTATAACAACATTGACTGTAATGCCTGTTCTCCTTTGCCCTCCTCCACTTCCACATTTCAAGTAGAAATTTCATCTAAAGTTGCACTGTTAATTGTCATCTTCACTTAAAAAATCAGTTAAATCCCATAATTTTATCAGATTTATTTTTCATAGGTTTCAGGAAATTGTAAAGTCCACCTGAACAAGTATACCAGCAAGCAACACGTGGGGACGTGGGGTGAAATCTTCCTCCCTTCCCCGCACCAGGCCAGAGGGAATGGTCTTTGTATAGGGGACCAGTGCGGGCATTTAAAAGGATGAAATCCTCCCAAACGCCAGAACCAGGCCAAAGGACAGCAGTGCAGTCAGTCTGTAGTAGAATCTTCAAACCACTACTCCTTACCAAGTGAGGACTGTGGCCCATGGATCCATGCATTTTACAGATCCACTGACCATACCATCCACCACCCCCGCACATTTGTGGTCTCTTGAAAGGAGTCAACATGGACCTTAGTTCAGCAGGGACTGAAGAGTCAGTCCTTCGATAGATCTCATCTGCATTCTGCAGGGGTGTTGCTGCATTATAAACTTTCCATGGCCCCAAAGGTTTCACCCTTTTTCATTAAATTAGTCAGTACTGTGAAATTGTTCACATCACAAAGCCTATAACCCAGCCCACTTGACAGCCGCCACTTAAGAGAGACCCAGAAATAAAATAGCTTGGAAGCTGCATGTCAGCACTGAGATGCCTAGGTAGAGTTTTGCAGAGGAATTAGGATTCGATCCTGCTCCCACTAAAGTCATTGGCTAAATTCCCATTGACTTCAGTGGGGCAGGATCTAGCCCCTAATGCCTGCTTGTTCTCACTTCCCCACTTTTTTCAAATTATTTGAAAAAATAATGGTGGGGGTCATTAATTTGCCTATAAAACCTGCAACTGTTTTTTTGTTTTGTTTTTTTAAATCAAAGGGACCCTGCCTTTTTCTCAAAGCCACAGACATGACAAGGTAGTATATATTTTTCTATAATTTCCAAATAGATGTATGCTCATCCAAATATCGGTCTTGCCTTCTCTAGGTGTAAACCTGCAATAGTTGTGTGGGTCAGATCATCCGGAATTCACGCCTTAGAGATCTCGTGAGCCTATTCCTCACCCCACAAAGAGGATCTCTTTCTCAGAGGTTTGTGCTTAATTGCTAACTATATGTCTCGGGCTGATTGGCTTGCTTGGAGTTTTCATCCCAAAAACCGGGGAAGATACAGTAACTATTTTACATCAACGAAGTGTCTCACTGTCGATCTTTAGGCACTCGCACTTGCTTTCCTGATTTCTAAATTTGTACATCACTGTTTTGCCAGAGAAATTATGTACTGACTCTTGCTACAAACAAAGGCTGTCGTTTTTCCAAAATCAAATTAAATATTGTCTGAATTTCAATTATATGTTTTTAAAACAAATAAACCAAAACCCCAACAACAACAAACACCTTCATCATTTTGGCTTACTTAGCCTTCTTTTTAGCTAGATTGTGATTCAGATTACATGTCCATACAAGAGAGAGTAAGAACCACCCGACCTTCCATCCCCCTACACAGCTGCTCAACCCTTGGGTCCAGGTGCATAGAAATGAGCAGGACTACTCACCCACTTATTCTCTTCCTAGAGCAGGTAGCCAAAGAATAAGTGAGGAATGAGTAGAACCTTTTCCAAGTGCTTAAAGTTAATCATGTGCTCAAGAATTTTGCTGAATTGAGGTCCCCAAAGGGCTTACAGCTGCAGAACCCCATCCTGCAAATGTATCTGTACAGGCAGACCCCTGTGCCCACATAGATCCAGATGCAGTATTGAGGCCTACATTTGTCATGACATAAGAAATGAGGATCATAACTAGGTTCAGCAAGGCACAGTCGTATCTGGGAGGTTCCATTAATAGTCTTTCTTTCCAGTAGCCTCTCTTCCCCACCACTCCTCATGAGTGAGATGGCAAAAATGAGGCTAATGCTCTATGGTGAGTGTGTACTCTCCTAGGATGGCAAATTTCCAATTTTAAAAGGAACAACTGGGAAAAGGTTTATATTGAAAAGCCAAGCACTGTAAAGGTAGTGGAACAAGCTTTTTTAAAATGGTCTATAAGATTAAAAATCCTTAAGGGCTCTATCCTGTTTTCTTTACTCAGATAAATTTCCTATTGAAGTTAACAGGAGTTTTCCTTGAATAAGGAAAACAGTGGCTTTACTTCTGCTTTACACAAGTGTATTTGAGATGATAATCAGGACTACAGTAGTTAGAATACATAAATGGTTACTAATATCATCACATTAGCTAAATAGAGACCGCAAAGAAGCAATAGCAGTATCCTGAACGAAGAAGAAACTTTGTCTCATTCACCACTAAAAATCCTGTGGTAACCTTTGCATTTGCTTTTCTGTGTTCTGACTGTGGCTTTTAAACTACTTGCCTGTTAACTTTCTACTTTGTCACATTTAATGTTACATTCACATAAACTTCCAGTCATTTTTTTGCAAAATAATACTAATTACCTAGAGTTTTATAGCACTACTGTGCAGCTGCAAAATCCTAGGATCTCATTAAAATAGCTATTGCACCAGGAGTTTTCATTTACCAGAATATCATTCTTCATTTCAGTCACTATAATTACTCATCTGAGCAATTTTATTAAAAAGCTAAAACTTCAAAAGCTTTGCACTTCTACAACCCTTTTCACCCAAAGAGTGCTGAGGGTGCTTTACAAACATTCATCTATTAAGCCTTACAACTCCCAGGTGAAGTACTATTTTAAGTAAATGTAATCATCTGGGGGAAACTGAAGCACAGAAAGTCAAAAGACACAGTGATGGTCACACAAGACAAAATATGGAGGGTTGAATGGGACTTGAATAATGCATGGGCCTTGCGCTGGAGTGACTTTCACCCTCCATGAATAAAGCTGGGATTAAACCTAGGAATCCTCATTCTTTTCTCTAACCACTAAACAACCCTCTCAGATTCATCTTTGTGCAGACTAATTTTATTAAAGATGTTTGCAAGAAGGAAGTTTCATGGGACTGGGAAACATTTATTCCTGGGAGCCTGGCAGTGAGGAGCTGGGGATTTAGGCTTAATAAAGTAGGTGGGAATGTATTTAAACTCCTAAACTGCTATTAAAATGTAAACATACACATTATTCTTTTATTGAAGCTGAGCATAGAGTAATATAAGATAAATAGTTCAGAAGGATTAAATCAAGCTGCAATGCTCTATGTAAACAAAATCAGAGGCAAAAACTCAGCAGCATGTAAATTGATTTCATTTTGTAAGTGGTTAACTTTTCTGTTAATTTTGATAAAGATAGACAAGATTACAAATTCAAAATAGATATTTATGTCACCCCTTCCCGCCAGGTACATTTGTATCACACTGTAAATGATCTAAAGTACATGCCAGAGAACATACATTATGGGCCTAACAAAAGTATCAATTCCAACAGTGGCTGTGTTCAAAATTATGAAACACTGGCAATATGTTTCCCATTCCTGATATATCTCATGGACCTGGAGGACTTGATTGGGGGGCTGAGGGAGTGAGTGGAAAGCAAAGAGAGAAAATAAATAGTTCCAGAGGGGTAGCCATGTTAGTCTGTATACAGCAAAAACAACGAGAGATCTGTGGCACTTTAAAGACTAACAAATTTAATTTTTGTAGGCATAAGCGTTCATAGCTACCTCTGCATCTGACGAAGTGAGCTGAGTCTCACCAAAGCTTATGCCTACAAAAATTAAATTTGTTAGTCTTTAAAGTGCCACAGAACTCTCGTTGTTTTTAGAGAAAATAAAGCAGACCCAAATAAGGGTGTAAATGTTAGGGGGGTTTTCTTTTTATTAGATCGGTATTAAACATTTACTGTTTGGTTGTTTGTTTTTAATTAATGAATCTTGAAATTAAGACTCCATGGTGCAAACTAAGGCCCTGATTCTGCAATTGACTTCATAGGGATACAGTAATCTGCACACCCAGGGTCAATTGTAAGGACAGGGCATGAGTCAAAATGCAGCTAGCATTCAACTAGCAGCTGGTAAACAATCTGACTTATCACCTCATTAGACACAGATGTCTTTGCTGATGAACCAATCCATTTTCATGTTACTGACATCTTCTGGATTGAGACCATCTGAAATGAAGCAATTAGATCATTCCTCAAAAAAATCTAGTTTTGCTTGAATAAGGAACACTTGAATAAGTTTTGCTTGAATAAGGAACACAATATCAGTCCTTAGCAGAACGTACATATACAGTTAAAAGGATGATGGAAGACAGTAGGATCATGTTGATTACATCCATTCAAAGTCTTAAAAGCTAAAGTACTAGAAACACATTTCTGTTTAGAAATAGATTGACCAGTATTGACAGCAGCTGGATCACAGTGATGCAGAACTTTTGGATTAGTTGGGTCTTTAATAGGACAATAATATAAAACTTGTGAATCATCATTGATTTTAGGTTTAGGACTAATACATAGTGCACCTCAAAACAGTTAGTTGTCAAGTCCTGAATATGACTGTCTCTGTTTCCCATGTCAGTGTTAATGAAGGTATCACAAACACCAAACAATGCATCCATAACATGGATTAAACCAAGCAAACTCTGTGATCTTTGACTTTCTTGCATATCAGCACCACCCAGCAATCACAGTCAACATACAAGGGTAATAATGAAATAATAAATGTCCTCTGGCTTTGAAACAATAGGGAAATAAAGTAATTAAATAAATCATGAGAAACCTTTGTTGAAGAAGATGCTTTGCCAGATAGAATTTGTTTTTCCAAGGATCATGATACATCTAATAAGGAAATCACTGAAAGAAGTTTTGGATCGTTTACATAACAGTTCAATGTGATTTATTCTTGATCATTCTTAGATGCATCTAAAACACATGACCCTTGGGTTACAGAATGAATTTATCTCACTTATTTTTATGCAATGCTTGAGCAATATGTACTGTATATTAAACAAAAGAGTCTGAAATATATACAAACATAGCTAAGAAGAGTAAAAGTACAAGTAGTTCTTTAACTTTTCAGTGGCTACTAAAGTGCTTTGGTCTTCTGAGTAAGTTTCATAGGCATGGGAATGGTGGAGTTACACCAGGGAGGATTTTGACACTTTGACTCAATAAAAAAGAGCTTTAAGTAACTAAAAGAACTGACCCAGCAATGCAGACTAAAGCCACCCAGTGTTGGTGTCAATTAGATATAGATATTTAAAAATAAGCCAAAGAACCATATAAGTTGCTGATGCTAGGTAATTTTCTACAAATGACATTCCCCAAATTAAATATTTTTTCTATCAACCATTAGGTTCTATTTTCTTTACCCAGATAATATGACGCCCACTTCTCTTCTACTTATAGCCAATTTAGCATAATTGTTTTGATTGGGGGAGGCTCATCAGCCCAGATGAGTGACACACAGCCTAACCAAGACTTTCCAAAAGCTTCAGTATATATTTTGCCTATTATTTTTTATTTCATTGATAAATATATACGGATTTAAGGACAAATTGTGATTTAATTTAAATGTCCAACTCAATCTATCCAGTAGCAAAATGCAATGCCGGAGAGTTTGAAGCATGTAGTGATGCGTGAGACTCAAAGGTTGGTATAGCTAATAGTGCCTCAAGAAGCTGCCTTGTTACCATGACAATTAACCATGCCCAGGAATCCCTTTATAAAGGTGTTGCTATGGTAATTGCTGCTTGGTGAGGCCAAGGCAAGATTGTAGCCATAAAGCCTGAGCTGTAGGGGGCTAGGGTTGCCAATTTTGCTTGGATGTATTCCTGGAGGTTTCATCATCTGACAATCTTTAATTAGAGATTAATCTTTATTTCCTGGAGACTCCAAGACAATCCTGGCAGGTTGGCAAACCTACTGAAGGGGCAAGAAGGGGGCTTGCGCCCTGTGCCTCCCAGTCCTCTCCCCCATGGGACAGGCACCATGTACATGCACGAGGAGACATCGCTGAACCCCAAGCCTGCCTCATGCTCCACCCTCTGCACCAGCCCAGGTATCAACCATGGCTCCAGCTCCCAGGATTCTCTGCTGCTGCTTCACTGTAAATAAGGTAAGATTTTAATAGCTATTAAATAATTCATGGGGGAGGAGAATAACTGTTTTGTGATTTGTGCCTCACCTGTCAAAAAAGTCACAAGCCACCATTGGTTCTGATAGCCAATCAGTAGCCAAACATGAAACAGACCAAATGACTTAACGGAGACACTAGGGCTGGATCCTAAAAGGTATTAGGTGTCTAACTCCTAGTGATTTTTTTTTTAAAGGAACTGGGCCCTAATCAGTGGCTGGTCTTGCTCTGTGTATGTTCATGTGTGTGTGGTTCTGTGCAATACTACAGCTGAAACATAAGCCAGAACTCTCATTGCTGAAAAACCGTATTTTCAGTGAGCCAGACATGAATCTTCTGGTCAATCAAATAGAAACGAGGGCAATATGGATCCACTGAAAGTTGTTCTTTGCTTCTCTTACAATAATATTATATCATAAGACACCCAGAAATAGAATTAATATTATTTACTTGCCTAGTATATATAGTAGAGGCTGTAAAGTACATGCTCAGTGATCGCACTGTATAATATAATAATATTAATTAATAGAATATTTGGCCAATTTTTATCCATATCTGTTTTTCTGGGCAGTGGTGAATCCAAGAACGAGTATACTGTACTTTTAGAAGGGATAATCCAACAACTTTTTAAGGTTACAGGTCTCCAGTGATTGTTTCCTGTTTCCAAAAAAAAATGTGAATACTTTTGTGTCGCAACAGTATATTTTCATTGATGGAAATAGGGTAGAACTAGTGTTTTCTGTTTCCCATTAACCTGTAAGTCTTCATTTGTTACCATTGACATTTAGTCTATCTGTCTATTCATTAACTATAAGTCAGGGAAATCATAGGGATTCAGTGAGTAATAGAGATATTTCTCACAGAGATCCAATGGTCTGAAATCTGCTTCTCATTGATATGTAAATCCAGGACTAAGTGCAACCAATATTCTTACAAGCATTTAGATTCAAAGCCAGGCTGCTAAACTTGTTATTTCTTTGCCTCCTCTTTGTTGCCTGTCAGGGTAAACAATAACAATAGGTTAACTGAGTGATCCCCAGACTAGGGATAATAATTTAGTTTTCAGTTTGGTTCATTTTGGAAGAAATATATTATCACCAATTTTTGAGAAAAAAGTGAAATAACTCCATTTGTATAGCTTGGCAAAATGACAGCTAACAGGGGACATGAGAACTGCCTAGAAGAATAGTGTCTGAAGGGTGTAGACACCAAAAGGAATTGTTTAGGGTGGAGCATTACTAAGAGAAATGGGACAAAAAAAAAGACAGGAAAATATTACACTGAAAAACTATTAGTGAGGACTATTTAAACCAAGGTTAAAAACAATCTCAAGGGAAGGAGTAGGAGCGTCGTTGTCTGAATCAATCATTTAAACTGGACTGGAAATACACTAGAGAATAAGTGTAAAGAACATTTCTAATCTGACCTTTGGAGAGTGTACCAGAAAGAACCTAGTAGGTCATTTTAATTTTAAACATCTATAATTCTATGACTACTTGCCACATATTCTCTTCATTTTCCTCCCTTTTACTTGAAAGAATCTCAGAGAGAAAAGAACACTCTCGAAATGATCTAAGTCAAGTGAGAAAAACTTGGACTCAGCTAAGAAGTGGGTTTGAAGGGTTTTGTAATATTTTGACACAGTATCTACCAATATTAGTCTATTTTGCAATCATTTTCAATATAGTCATCTCATTTTCTCAATTCCTGACTATTCTCTTTACATAAAAATGGTGAACAGTTTTTGTCTGTGTTTCAGCCAATTCTCATCATCTGTTAAGTATGTGAAGCATCTTGGGAATCTGCAGGATGCAAGGTGCTATACACAGTAAAACTCTAATTATCAGCATGGGGAACACTGAATTTGCTTTTATAACTGATAATCAACGTGTTCAATAGAACTAATGGATGCTGGCAAACATAACTCTGTTTTCAATAATAGGAAGTTTTGAACTATTGTAGATTTGATAATCAAGACTGCACTATAGATGTAAGTTATTAATTAGCAACAGTAACTCAAAGACATGTACTAGTCTATTTATAATGTTTAACTGTTTTCCAGATTGCATGACCCATTTGTTGTGATTATTATTATTTTATTATTTATTATTACATGTTAATTGAAGTATTGGGTAATATATTGAGTATTTTGATGTATTACCCACTGGTCCCACCTACTCTGCTAAAGGCTTTTAATTTAAAATGGTTTCTCATACATATTGGAGGCAATTTTCTAATCCCATTGTAAAAAACATCTTTTTTTCTGGTGCAAATTAGCAGAAATCCTGGTGATTAACATATGAGGATTGTTGCTGACCTACAGTGAAAAGCTTTTTAGGAAATCCAGAAGCAATTGAATAACTGCAGTGCAAATGAAAACTAGACAATTCAGTGAGGACATTTGCATATATTGACTACTGAGGTCATGTGACTGCAAGTGTGACCCAAAAGTCACTCTATGCCAACTGGCAAAGTGGTTACAAAAATATCCTGGTCCGAGTATGTCCATTCAGGTTCACCAAAGAATATCCTGTGGGGTCTTTACATGAAGCCAGGGTCACACTGTTCATTAATATCATTGTGAAATGTAAGTACAGACACCATGTAAGGAGTTATGTATGCATACTAAAATGTGTTTTAAAGTCTGTGTAAAGACAGAGTCAACAAACAGGGTTTTTTTCAGACTGTAGCAAGGAGGCATGTCCTCCCTCTGAGACTGACAGGGAGGGATGGCAGTCCCCTGGGTGGGCGGAGCCAGAACAACCCTGCCTGCCCCTCCGGAAGCAGAGGGGTGGAGCAGGAAGTATAAAAGGGGAGGCCTCTCCCTCCCTCACTCAGGCACAGGCCATGGGAGAGGAAGGATGCCTTTCCACCTGCTTGGAGGCCCCGGCCTGACCACCGCAGCACAGGAGGACTGCCTGCATCCAGTGCCCCTAAGGGACAGCCGGAGCTACCAGCCATCTACAACCATGCTGAGGGGCTGCCAGAGCTGCCAGCGGCCTGGGACCTAGAACCACCCCCAGCCACTTGTGACCTGGAGAAGCTGCCAGCAGCCTGGGACCTGGAGCCACCCAGGCTGCCTGCAACCTGGAGGAACTGCCAGAGGCTTGGGACCTGGAACCACCACCAGCCCTCTGCGACCTAAAGGAGCTGCCATCTACTGATGACCTCGAGGAGTTGCTGGACTTGTTGCCCGTCAATGACATTGAAGGGCTGTGGAACCTGCCCCTGGCTGAGTACCCCAAGGAAACCGAAGGTGACCCAGAGAGCCAGGTACTCTAGGGAAAGGGGGAAGGAAGGAGCCCAGGGAGCAGGATGACAGTCTGGCAGTCTTGTGACCTGTAGCTGTATCAGCAAGTTGCAGCTGAAGCCCCACTGACTCAGTGGCAGACCCCTCTGCCTGGGGACCTGGGCTGGGATGCTGTGGAGTCAGGAGGGCCCTCATCCCCCTTCTATCTTTTCACACCACCCCTGGGATGATCGCCTTATCCCAGCCTGTAAAGCCTCTGAGGTCCCTAGACTATTTGTCTGCCCTGCCCAGGCCAATCTGCCCCACCCTTCCTGAGGGCCTGGGATTATGAATTGCTGACTCACCTGATCTAGGGCTAGAAGCAGCTTCCTTGCCCTGCCTGAGGGCCCTGCCTATAGACTGCACAGGCCTCTGTGACCAGCAGAAGGGCCCAGGACCTCTGCCCCACTGCTAATCGCCCCTTTTTGAGCCTGTACCCACAGGAGTGCTGTAGCGAGGGGGTGTGGTCTCCCTCCCAGATGGACAGGGCGGGACAGCACGCCGCCTTATATGGACAAAAGGTGTTTATTCACCTGTCTCCCTGACAGCACGTAAATTAAACATTGTAAGGCAACACAATGGCTATACATCTACATATGAAGGTAGCAGGGGGTTGTGAAATCCTGACTCAGAGGACAGACAATGAACTTTGGGGATTTAAGAAAAAGGCCAAAAGACATCCCTTTATCCTGCACCTAGAAGTAAACACAGTATGTTTACACTAATGAAAATGGGATCTCAACCATCATTGGTTGAAACACTGCAGAGGGCATTTCAGGTGAAATAAACATATTCAGACAGGAGGTTAGCCTGGTAAGTTACGTTTAGTCTCTTAAAAGCATGTTATGATTTTCTTTCATATGTAATCCTTTTGTTTTCATTATCCTTACTTACTATTTCTTGAACCTTTGATAATAAACTTATTTGTTGTGCTCAATATAAATATATCTCAGTGCTGTGCTATTAAACTAGGTGCTGATCATGAGATGAATCATACAAGATGGTGCGTACACTGTTCCCTTGGGGGCAGCACACCCAGTATTTTTGTGAGTGTTCAGTGGAGAAGGGGCTGGACACTACAGGGGAATGCTTCAAATGGATTTGGGGACTGGGGTGCACCTACTGTTAACCTGCAGGGCAAAGTAAGGGCTGGCATAACCCAGAGGAAATTGTATGGGTGGCTAATTAGCTGGTGGCATCATGGAGCTGACACCCAGCTAAGCACAAGCAAATCTCTCTCGTGGGAGGCAGGGGGATAACAACATGACTCCCAGTTCTAGCTACCCCAAGAACTGTCACAGCAGGAATGTGAAAGTATTTCAGATTGTGAAGTTTTTTCATTCTTCCTGTAATCTGCTTGCTACACACACAAAAAGAGTCCAGTGCTGAATTCTGATTACTCCTCATTGCTCAGGCACAATCCCATCGAGGTCAGTGGGAGTTTTGTTTGAGAAAGGGCCTGATCCTGAAACCTAAGAAGTTGTGCTGTTTATTGGAGTCATCTTTCCTTAGACACCAGCTGGCCTAGTGAATGATCTGGCGGCTTGGAATCTGTTGATTTGCTTAGGGAGGAGGTAGTATTGCTAACCAGATTCATGAACACCAACACATTTTATCCAGCAGTGAACATTTAGCTCATTTTTTTTCTCTCTCTCAGTGAGGGCTTGATATTTGAGGTGCTGAGCAGCTCTGGAAAGGTGCAGAGCTGGCAGCCCTAAATCCCCACTGACTTCAGTATTGAGCATCTTGCAAGACTGAACAGTTAAAGTAGCAAAATTCAATATCTCTTTTAAACGAATTGTCAGACATGTTCATCGGAGTGGTGCTGGATTGACGAAAGGTGCTGGATAGATGTCTCTGGACAGCAAAGTCCTCTGTCCATTCCCAGAGGAATGAGACTGTTCACATGCATACCGGTAAGCATGGGCTTAAGTGACTTGTTGGATTAAGGTCGGAGTGCTCAGTACTTACAGGATTGAGCCCCTGGTGAACAAGCTTGTTATGAGATACAGTGGGTATGAAGAGAAAAAGTACCTATACCCACATTCAGTGCTTTTCACATCTACCCTGGCATTGCCAGAAGGATTATTAAGAGTACATTATAACTTCCAAAGAGCGAAGTCATTCAACTTTTAGTCATAATAGAACCACACTGGGGCTCTTGGAGAAGAAGATTTGAGTAAAGATAGCAGAATTTAGCTGTATAGAATCAGATGGAGACACACAGCATTATGGAAGTATTACACTGGGCCTGAGTCAGTTTTCACTAAAGTTTTACACTGATGTAACTATTGACTGCAGTGGCTTTACCCCTCCTTTACATGAGTATATTTGAGATGATAATCAGGACTACAGTAGTTAGAATACATAAATGGTTACAAATATCATCACATTAGCTAAATAGAGACCACAAAGAAGCAATAGCAGTATTCTGAACAAAGAAGAAAACTTTGTCTCATTCACCACTAAAAATCCTGTGGTAACCTTTGCATTTGCTTTTCTGTGTTCTGACTGTGGCTTTTAAACTACTTGTCTGTTGACTTTCTACTTTGTCACATTTAATGTTACATTCACATAAACTTCCAGTCATTTTTTTTTTTTTGCAAAATAATACTAATTACCTGAAGTTTTATAGCACTACTGTGCAGCTGCAAAATCCTAGGATCTCATTAAAATAGCTATTGCACCAGGAGTTTTCATTTACCAGAATACCATTCTTCATTTCAGTCACTATAATTACTCATCTGAGCAATTTTGTCAAAAAAGCTAAAACTTCAAAAGCTTTGCACTTCTACAACCCTTTTCACCCAAAGAGTGCTGAGGGTGCTTTACAAACATTCATCTATTAAGCCTTACAACTCCCAGGTGAAGTACTATTTTAAGTAAATGTAATCATTTGGGGGAAACTGAAGCACAGAAAGTCAAGAGACACAGTGACGATCACACAAGACAAAATATGGAGGGTTGAATGGGACTTGAATAATGCATGGGCCTTGCGCTGGAGTGACTTTCACCCTCCATGAATAAAGCTGGGATTAAACCTAGGAATCCTCATTCTTTTCTCTAACCACTAAACAACCCTCTCAGATTCATCTTTGTGCAGACTAATTTTATTAAAGATGTTTGCAAGAAGGAAGTTTCATGGGACTGGGAAACATTTATTCCTGGGAGCCTGGCAGTGAGGAGCTGGGGATTTAGGCTTGATAAAGTAGGTGGGAATGTATTTAAACTCATAAACTGCTATTAAAATGTAAACATACACATTATTCTTTTATTGAAGCTGAGCATAGAGTAATATAAGATAAATAGTTCAGAAGGATTAAATCAAGCTGCAATGCTCTATGTAAACAAAATCAAAGGCAAAAACTCAGCAGCGTGTAAATTGATTTAATTTTGTAAGTGGTTAACTTTTCTGTTAATTTTGTAAAGATAAAGATAGACAAGGTTACAAATTCAAAATAGTCCTTTATATCACCCCTTTCCAGCAGGCACATTTGTATTACACCATAAGTGATCTAAAGTAAGTGCCACAAAACATACATCATGAGCCTAACAAAAGTACCAATTCCAATAGGGGCTGCGTTCAAGATTACGAAACACCAGTGAGATGTTTCCCGTTCCTCATATATCACATGGAACTGGAGCAGTTGATGGGAAGGGTGACGGAGTGAGCAGGAAGCAGAGAGAGAAAATAAAGCAGCTCCAAATAAGGATGTGAATGTTTGGGGGGGTTTCTTTTTATTGGCTCAGTATTAAACATTTATTATTATTTATTAATGAATTGTGAAATTAAGAATCTATTGTGCAAACTAAGGCCCTGATTCTGCAATTGACTCCATAGGGATGCAGCAATCAATTGTAAGGTCAGGGCACAAGAGGAAAAATGCAGCTAACATTCAACTAGCAGCTGGTAAACAGTCTGACTTCTCACCTCATTAGACACAGATGTCTTTGCTGATGAACTAATCAATTTTCATGTTACTGACATCTTCTGGATTTTTTTATTGAGATGATCCAAAATATAGCAATTAGATCATTCCTAAAAAAAAAAAAAAAAAATCTTTTTCTGATATTTACTAGGAATATGATGTGCAGATCTCAATTAAAAAACCTCAAGCAAACCCCAGCCCATGTGTTTTGTTGTCTTGTTTTGGGCCCGCTCTGAGGGGAAGAGTCAGGACATAGGGAAATGTGCACATACAACTTTTTGTCCTAGCTTTTCAGAAAAAAAAACCTTCTCTTTAGTAAATACGTAGTACATACTCTTAGCATTGCAGGAGCCAGTGTAAATCAAAGATCAACACTTACTGCAGGAATATTTTACAATCCATTAAATGAGACCCTATTAAGAAATTAATGCAGCTTTATAACTCTTCCCCCACTTATAATTCCTTTCTGCCTTCAAGCACCAGTGTGACACACATGGGAAATATAAATTGCCAGAGACTGCAAACAGAGGATGTGTCTACACACTAAAATGTTAACTTTTATTGGCTGCAAAAACAGTTGTTGCTCTTTTATGGAATGATAGTTTTCAAGACCTCCTGAGTCCAAGAAAGAATAGCCTCATAAAACTAAATAATGAAAATATTGCACAGAAGGAAGAGGTCTATTTATTAAAAAGTATGGATCTTTTCCCACAGGAAGCTAAGGTTTAAGAAACTGTTGCACAATATCCAGCAGTGGTGTCTGGTTCTAATGTCCATTCTAACTGTTCATCTGATTATCTAGAAACATAGATTCTATGCATAGGTCTTGGCAAAATGAGTGCCATAAATTAGCATGTCGTGTTTGGACCAAGATCGGATTATACTCTAGTATTTTACAGCATCTGGATGAATCACATAATGCTAACTCTGCATTGCATTAAAATTTTTAAAGTAGACAATGTTTCAATTTGCTGCAGAGAAGGAGTAAAAATAGGTGGGTGGTGCAGGAGGAGGTGTCTGACTGAAGAGATGTAAACATCAAAACCAAAGTTCATCTCTAGTTATTAAATGAGGAATAAGGTGGGATACATTCAGCAAATGAAGACTGTTCTGAGCAACTATCCACAGAATGGTTGTAGTGTCATTAAGAGAAAAACAAAGAAAGAACAAAAAAATAAAGAAACATGTACCCTAGAGTGGAAGAGTACACTATAAAGGGGTCATTTAGTGAAAGAATATGAGACATGGGATCAGCACTTTCCTAATAAATTGCACAGGAGATGAATTTGAAAGGAGGTGCTAATAACTCCTTATGCAAATACTAACTCTCATCCTACTGGAAGTATGCCATTTTGTCATTGAGTCTTCACCTCATCCTTAAGTATGAGATAATGTTATTTAGCATCTGACAAATATGGATTGCTGGTGAAGCTGCTAACATTGTATTTGGAGGAAACTCCTTCAATAGGACCCTAGCCTGCCAGTTGTTGAGAGCTGTTGGCTCCCCTTATTTTCTATAGGAATTGCGGATCATGGTTTTTCATAGAACCAGGCCCATAATAAATATTTTATTTCCAAGTGGAATATGATTCCTGAGTTGCAATTCTATTTCCTGTCTCCTGTTGTGTCCTGTACCGCACATAGCATGTATCTACAGAGAAAGCTCCAATTCCTTACACTTTGCGGTCTGAGACAGTTTCCCTTCCCAATATTAGCCACGTGTTTGATGAAATGTTGACGAATGAATGTTTTCCTCCCACTTCTGATTTTAATGGGTTTGTTCATCTTTGCCAGATGAGAGGCAATTCTTTTTGCAAAAGACTGATTTTTTTTTTTTGATTTTTTTTTTAAGGATTACACATGACGTATGCATATGTCCACCATTGAAAGAAAAGCCAGAATGATCAGGAGGAAAACACTATTTGCTGAAGATTATATTTGCTGTCTTTAATTGAGGTTGTGTGATCATTTTTTTTTTTTTTGTTATGATATTTCATAATCTGTGGATACTGTTCCATCTGGAGCGCTCACATGCTGTTTAGATAGTCACGTAACAGCAAAGCCCAAAATGGCTTTTTCATCTGTCTGGCCAGAAGTCTGTGACCATTTCACATGACCCATGTCTTATCATACTGAAATTAGATTACTGCAATGTGCTTTATATGAGATGACCCATTAAATCAACTCAGAACCTGAAGTTCATGCAAAATGAGGATGTTGTCTTGTTAAGTGGTGCATAAGCCCTGTCCTGACTGTCTGGACAGGGTGATTTTCATCCTAAATGAATAAGAATATCACAGTTGGCTCAAATATGCCACAAATTAGCAAACAGTCACCATCCATCTAGATTTGGTCAAATTCTCAATTATTGCAGAGGCTGACACATTGCTTCTTGAGCCTCTGGATGCTGTATTATAGTTTGGATCTAAAATGCCCTATGGATTCTGTGTGGGTCAGATCTATTACATTTGACCGTACTAGCCTATTAAAATCTTGTGTTTATATAATTGACCACAGCTGCTTCTAATGAATGCATCCCCTCTGAGGCCAATTGGAGCTGCTGACCAAAACATTAGAGGCTAAACAGATCTCCATTATTAATGTTTGGAAAAATCTCATCCTGTTTTCTCTGTTTCTTTATATCTAACTATGTATAAAAATAATGTAAGATTATGTCTAGCACAAAGGTTCTCCAGCGTTTTCACTGTGCAGACAAGCTTGTAAAAGGAAGTTCCTTTTAAGGACCCATGCCCAGATCCACAAAGGGACTTGGGTGTTGCAATGCCAAGTGTCACAATAGCTAACTTTCAGGCACCCAGGAAATCACAGGAACAATACTGTGTGCCACGAAGCCTGAGTTAGATGCCTAGGTTCCCATACAGGGAATGGTGTCTCAGAATGAGATCTACAAAGCCAACCTGCTAGGCAGGGAGCCACCTAAAATAGCCAGTAGGAGATGGTGATGAGAGAGATGTGTGCCAAACCCCACCCTTCTCTCTGAGAATAGTGTCTAAGGGCTTGTCTTCACTTACCTCCAAGATTCGGCGGCAGTGGACCAGAGTTATGTAAGCTATGCAAAAACCTTGCGTAACTCCCGTTGACTTCTCTGCTTCTCTTCTGTGCGCCGTCTTCACTGCACTTCCCGTCGACACAGCGCTACGCTACTTGAGGAGGTGGTCTTAATATGTCAATATGATAATTTGGCAGACTGCTGAAAAGATTTCTTGGTCTATTGGCACTCAATGAGCTGTGAAGTAGAGCTGACTAATTTTTTTGGGGGGGGCGGGTGAAGGACACCATTTTTCAAGAAAAAATTACTTTTCTGGCCAAATGAATTTTTTTTTTTTTTTTTTTTTTTTTTTTTTTTTTGTAAAAGTATTCAGTTTTTGAAAACCACATATTTTTACCCAGGTTTTTTAAACTGAAAAACCAAAACATTTATCCAACAAATTTAGAAGCAAAAGCATTATTTTTCAAAATTTCCCACAGTGAACAATTGCCATTTTTGACCAGCTCTGCTGTCACTCATTGTTTCTAATGTCCAATACAGAATTAATGTGTGGCATTTTGTTAATTTACTGTATATAATATTCTAGTCACAGAAACATTGAAATGTAAGGCTGGAAGGAACTCAAGACATCACCTAATCTAGTCCATCCCTGCCACACTGAGGCAAAGATAGACGCCTCCCTCTGCTTGGGATGCTCAGCCACAAACCCTCTCCTGGAGTTAGGCACTTAAATCAGGTCAGCCACTTAGGTAACCCCATCACCAACCAACCAAAACCATTTCTCTCTCCGTCTCCTGCTCAAGTTTTATCTCTCTCTCATGCTCACTCTACTTTCACGTATGAATCTGGCTGTCTTTTATGTGGGTGCCGTGCTGCCCTTCCACCTGTCGGTGACCTGCATCTGGCCTCTTGGAATGGGGCCTGACTGGTATCAAGTCTTAGGTATGCTCAGAGCACACTCATGTGATCGGGCCCTGCTGATGAGACAGATGGCGCTATACTTGGTTAGAAAATCCCACTTCACGGCCTCTGGGGCTTTGGCTTGAGCAAGGGCTCCAAGCAGCTCATTAGCTGTAGTGTGGTGTCAGAGCTTAGGTGGTTTTGAAAATTGAAATTTAGGTACCTACAGACCTTAAGCACCTCCAGGGTTAGATGGCAGCTGAGCAGTGACTTTGAAAATATCAGTAGCACCTCAGTAGGGGACTAAAGTATCTAAAGAGACAGATGGGCAAATCTAAAAGATCTGCTCAAGGAATTATTTTGGGGAAAGTTCTATGGCCTCTGTTATGTAGGAGGTCAGGCTGGATGATCACAATGGTCTCCTCTAGCCTTGGAATTTATGAATCTATGAATACCTTTATGGATCTAAGTCCCTTCTGAAAATGGGACTTAGGCTTCTAGCGTTACTTAGGTGCTTTTTAGTGTAGGATGTAGTTTAAGATACCATGTGCAAAGTCACCAGTGCAAACTGTGTATAAAATACTACTAAATAAGAATAGAAATGAGTTACACCAACTTTGCAGTGGGGTAAAAGACTGCACAACGGGAGGACCATAGTGGTTAAGGCCCTATATCTCTAACAGCATTATTTTTTGCGTCACATAAATTCTTATGTGATTCTTTCTAGGATATATCCCGAGCAAGTAATTTCCTAAATTATACATTCAATCAACTTGCTGTGAATGATACATTATCCCAAATAAGGCCCTGGGCAGATGAAAACCCTCCAGAGAAATGTAGTAGAATAAACCATTTTAGTAAAAAGGAGATAAATTAGCTTTTTTTTTTTTTTTTTTTAAACTGATACCATCTTAGAGTAGAGGGTGTCAATATTTGTCCTCCTGGTATAATTAATCTCTTGCTGATTTTTCTTTTAAGAAGAAAAAAAATACAAAATGAATTTTCCTAAGAGTGAAAGGGTTGCAATATCTTTTATGGGAACAGGATATCATTGTTTTGAAGTCATAAAACTACAGCCATCCAGCCTGAATTTATCTTTTCTGTAGAGACACAGGAAGAGGAAAATGTAACATATTAGTAGACAGCACTCAGTGTCAAATTCTTTTATGTAGTGTTGTAGGCGCATCAGTCCCAGGCTATTTGAGAGACAAGATGGGTGAGGTAATATCTTTTATTGGACCAATTTCTGTTGGTGAGAAAGACAAGCATTCAAACTCAAAAGATATTACCTCAACCACCTTGTCTCTGAAATTCTTTTGGCATGTTGATGCATGGTATCTGTTATCTGACCTCTAGCATGATTTAGTGCTTTTACTATTGTCAGATCTCATGCTATGTTCTCCTTTTCATACCGTGGATAAATCTAGGGGCAATTTTTCACATGTCGTTGCTCAAATGATCTAGGTTTGAAAGCACAGCTCCTAATGGCACTTGCAAAGAGTAGTTACTTCTCTCTTGCCACTGCTCTTACCATTGTAAGCCTTGTAAGTGAGGATGCATAACAGAGAAAGGCTCTGCAAGCTGTTACAATACTGACAGATGGAAATTGCAGATAACTATTTAATGGGGTGGAGGTGAGGACAAAAGTAGAAGATAGGAAAGAAAATCTGGAACAGCCATAAAGTTTATCTAAGAAGGGGCAAAGATATTGCCTTGTACTTTATACAGAAGTAGCAAAATTGGTTGACTTATGATATCACATTTTACATCTGAATTAGCTGAAGGGTTGAAAATACCACCAGGGCCCATGGTAGGCCTGTTTCTTAAAGTACAGGCATTTGAGACCTTTGTCTTTAAAAGGCGGTGCCACTTCTTGCAGGTCAATGAAAACCATCAAACTGATTATGATCCCATTCTGCTACACAGTAGCCTTGATCAAAAACCAGCAGGAAGACACTGAGGCCTGGTGACCACTACAAAATTCTGTAGTGTTTGAACACAGTTATGAACAATTGAGTTAGCAGCCACAATGCCAAGCATTACTTAGCTGTCAGAGTATGTTCAGCATCCCGTCAGCTACCTGTGAATAAAACCCTTGTCTATAAGCTAGTAAAAGATGAACACTGAGTGTTCAGGTGGCTTCTTTTTATCTATCATGGCAACCTCAGACAAAGAGCTCACAGCAACCACTTCTACAAACCCTCCTCCCCCACACTCCAAAGTATGCTTAGCAGCATATTGTCTGGCTTGTCTTGATTAGAAAATCTTATTGAGTTTGAACCCAGTTGGGAGCCTTTGAGTTTCCTGACACACTGGCCACTGCTGGAGACAGGAGACTACACTGGATAGACAGCTGGTCGGATCCAGTTTGGCAGTGCCTATGTTTTCACTCTCTTCCCCTTTTATACATGCTTCATATGCCTTTTCTCTTTTTTGCTGCAGCTAGAATTGTGTGACTTGTTCACAATGACAGCAAGCCCCACTACACTTTAGCCTGGAGTGCAGGGTTTCCTGTGTTTGAGAACTTTAGCCACAGCTGGCTTCTCTCCAGCTCCTACTAACCCCAGGCTCCTACATAATTACCTCTGATGTCTTCAGGGATGCCTGGTGGCTGTCCTCTCCTACTATGATGCTGTTGGTAGGAGTGGGCTTGATACAAACTCATGTCCCTCCTATCCTAAAACAATCTTTCGGAGGAAAGAAGAAAGGGTTACTGGACTCCACTCTCTTAGCTACAGGGTCGTAGTGCAGAAGAAGCAGCCAACAAGCTACAACTACTGTCAGGGTTGAGGAGCAGGAACCTTTCAGACCTTCTTTATACACTATAAAGAAGCAAAGAGGGCATAGAACCAATTGTTAGTTGGCCATTTAATGAAGGTTGCTGGTCTCCCTCTTATGAAGAAAGGTTTTGCTGTGTTTCAAGGAGACTTTTAAAACCTCACTCTGTACTTTTTTGAAAACTTCCATTAATAAAACTTGACAACACTGAGCACTTAATGGAACTTAACAGCCTTGGTAAGTAGGGGACCACTGCATGTTCACTAAAAATGACACAGATATGATTATGGGCTACCTGGGACTGAGAGGTAGCCCATAATCTCTACTGGAAGATTGCTAAGGAGCCTCTTGAGCTAGAAATGATATGACCTCTCTGCCGCTGTAGTCAGTTGCTGAGGCAGAGACAAGAGGAGCCTATTTGCTGCTCCTTCCTGCACTAAGGTGGCGGGCACATTCTACTTCCAGAAGAACCTCATAGAAGAGGAGACATGGCCCATGCTTGATTGACAGTTAGCCTGGTAGGAAGAGGGCGTGGTCACCCAATGTCTCATGAAAGCCCTGGAGGATGGCAAAGGCCACTTGTCCCCAGGACCAGAGCAAATAGGAGTTGGCTGTTAGACCCCCTTACATACATCAGATCTAAGGTTGAACTCTCCTGGGATTTGCTGGCAGAGAAGGCAGCAGAGAATAGGTGAGAGCTGTCAGCGTGGAATGTTCTCCTTGGAGGGGTCAAGTCACTGAACTTGGAACTTCCAAGCAAACCTATGGGGGATGTTTTGCTCCATCCTTGTTTATAGAACTCCCAAGGTTTCGCTTGCAAACCCCAGGATTTGCACAGCTCTGGCTGCAGCATTCATTGTAACCATTAGCTAAAGTACTAAGGATCAGACTTTTACATGTGTGATTGATATTCATTACCAATGTCATACACTTTAAGACTAACTCATCTGAGAGATGCTAACTTTTCCCCCTTCTGTTAGTAACACCTTTAGGGAGTTAGGGTTGAGCTGACTTTCATTATTAAGCCTGCTTTGCAAGCTTTAATTCCTGAGCCATTTCAAATAGCACAAGGAGTGATACTGAATATACTTAACTCAGGTCAAACTTTCATCAACTTCAGTGAGAGCTTTACCTGTGTCTTTACTCAGGCCCAGTGGGAGGAAATGGTGCCAGTCATTGTAATTTGATTTGTTCTGTTCTGGGAGAGGGAGAGGCTATGATTTTATAAAATATGGTTGAAGAGTATTTTGTTGTTTTCAGTGCTGCAGAAACGTGGATGGACTCTGGACTGTAGCATCTGACCCTTCTTTCCCTAAACTTGACACAATAACTTCCTTATTGTTAAATAAAAGGCTTGTAAGAAAGTAGTCTTTATAATGGACAAGTACTCTTATGTACAAACTAAGTACAAACTATGGTCCTGAGCCTGCAAACACTTATCATAATTTTGCATATGTCAGTAATCCAATTGAAAGTATTGAGTCTACTCACTTTTATAAAATTAGTTGTGTGTGCATGTAAGCGTTTGGAGAATCAAACCAAAATTGCTTCTAAACAGTCAATCTAGCTGAGATTCAGCTACTGAGAAGAGCAGTTGTGTGTTTTGACAAGTTTACTATTTATCTAAGTAAATTTTAGCATGGTCTCAGGATAATCTGCCAAGGCATGACTCTTCAGATGACATGTGATATGAAAACCAAATAACATCTGGCCAGTGCAAATCTCTGGATACTATGTTACCACAGTATGTTATGCAAAAGGAAATGATGTTAATGTAATTTGATGAAGACTATAGTTTTGTCAGCAAAAAAATCTGAACAATAGATACCTCTCTCTCATCCCCGCACAGACATTTGTGAGAAAGTGGCATATATTGACCACCCAATCTGTCTTTGAACTAGCATATTGATCTGTATGCCCCTGTAGGAATTACCACTGCACAACTGGGCTTGTGTAAGGATTTTTTCCCCAATACCACTAACATGAAAAAAGGTTTGTCAGGTGGAAAGCTCTCAGAAGCTCTAGAATGTAGGAACATTGTAGATTTATTTTTATCACTAGAAATATGGGCAATGCCCTTCTCCCCAAAAATGTAAAAATCACACATGTTAAAAATAGTTTGTTAAATATTAGTTTAATAATATCTTTAGGGCCAAAACCTCATGTCTTTATTGGTCTAAGTGAGAGTTTTATCTGAGTAACAAATAATTCAGTATATTCTTCATGGTTTAGGTAACATAGAAAGTATAAAAAAAGGCAATGGACATGTTTGTACTGAAACACAGTTTCAAGGAATCTTGATTCACAATAACTGATTTACCTGTATGCAGTTTAAAGGTAATCAAAAGGAAACTTCAGCCAACATTGAAGTAAATTAAATAAATGAGGTTGATAAAGTAAATGAAATGGGCTCTGAAGTAAATGAAGCTGATGGTGAAGAAGAAGAAGGAGAAATAATGTACAAACTTGGGTACTTAAATGTAGGCATCTAAAACTATATTTAAGCCCAACAGAGGGAACTGTGGATGCTTAGTACCCCTGAAAATCAGGCCATTTATTACAGGGCCTCAGAATATGGATTTAGGTGCTTGACATTAGTTTCTGTTTCACCCACCTTGTCTCTATGGTCGACTTGTCATTTTCCATTTGATGCAGTTATCTATTGTAACTCCAAACCTCAGTCTGAGACCAAATAAAGCTTTACATAAAGTAAATATATTTGGGCAGTCCAGCCACCATTACAAAGTTGACCAGGTGTGTAAAACAAACAAGTGCAAAACAGCAACAGATGCATGCAAAACATTACAAATATTAAAGAGCAAACTAAACTAAAATATGACATGTGGGGTTACGTATAACGGCTGCTCATCATTAGGTATCTGTTTTCTTTCCCCTTCATTAGAAGAGGAATTGTATGCAGCAGATACTGCTAATGGTGTGGGGTTCCATGCAACTGGCTCCCTCCAACAACTTTCCATAGACTGGGGGACATGGTACTGTGGAGGTGAAGCATCAGGACTGGGCATGGATGGGCAGAACATGAGTGGGTTTGGGTAGAAGAGCTTTGCGCTAACTGGCTCACGATCTCAAAAAATCTTTTAAACTTGTCCTTCTGAAACATCATGTCTCATTTCCACGTCTGCCGATCATCTCAAAGCTACTCTGACAGAATCTCCCTTTCATCTCAGGTTCACCTCTCCTCCAACTCCAGATCCACCTTTTCTTCACTTTGCAGCCATCTCTATATCCTCCAGTTACTGCCTGAGCTTTACTTTGTGGAGCTGGTCTGAGTGCTGGAGCAGTCCTTGTGCACCTCCAGCAGCAGATTGTTCCTGATCCTCTGTCGCTTGGCCCTTAGATCATGCAGCCTTTGGCTCTGAGAGAGCAGTCTCTGTGGCATCCTCCCTCCCCTCGCTGAGGCTGAGGCTGGCTCTGAGATTCCTAATAAATGAAAAAAGTTTGTGAATGTCTGTTAGTCCCATATGGTTTTATATTTTCTCTATGCGGCCAGAAAGAAAAAAAAATCTATCTTATATTTCAAATACCATTCCTGTAGCTTCTGCTGGATTCCAAGCTCAGCTATAGAATATTTCCAGGAAAAGAATGGTGTGTTACCAGAACCTTCCCACTCCTCCAAATATTTATTATCATTGAGGAGCCTTTTTCTAAAGGGATGAAAGGGACAGTCCTGGTGAAACAGGGTAGCACTGGTGACTATTTCAGACTTATCCCGGGCTGCTGTGGGTGGCCTTAGATGTTTGTAAGCCTGGTGAAGATCCCAAAATGGAAGAGAAAGCAGTTATTCCAGGCATCAGAGTGGAGACTTCTGCTTAGGCAAGGGAAATCTTTCGGTGTCTTGTCCCAGATGAACTGGAAGTGGTTTTGAGTTACTTTATCACCCATCAGGACTGGAGCAAAATGAAATCTCCAATCAACCGGCTGCAGCACTAGTGAGAGGGTAATGCCACATGTTGCGTTAACATACTGTCAGTCCTGGGAGGTTCTTGGTCGAGCTTTTGAGGACTGTATTTGGTTAGACTATATTTTGCCGGGGTTAAAGTTGCAAAGCTTTTAACTTTAGTGTTTCACACCAATGCAGTGCTTTTCTATTAACAATTGCTTCCGTGATCAGCTGCTGTAAGCTGCTCTTTTACAGTTTTTTCCCCGCTTGTCTGCCATATTGAATAGCATGGTCAGTCAGGAGGAAAGGGGGTATCAAGGGGAAGAGGAACACATGTAATGATGTTGCATCCAGCCAAAACTTAAGTGAAAGCCTAGATTAGAGGTTAATACCCAGTCACACATTTCATATAATAATAATAATGGCTGCACCCAGTTTACCTGGCTGAGATGCTGTGACCTCCTCTGGTTCTTCTATGTGGGGCTCCTCCACCTCATTGTGCTTCCTGGGGTCCAGTTCACTGAAAAGATCCTGTGACCCGGGGCAAAGGTCCTCTCCACCTAGCTATTCACAGCTGAGCAGGTGGGCTCCAAGTCCTCGCAGACATCCAAGTTCTAAATCCATCCCCAGCTTGGCTCCACAGATGACTCGTCTAGGCTAAAACTAGGATCCAGGCATGGGGTGCTGCTAAGCACATGGTCCAGCTCTCTGTAAAAACAGACAGCTCATTTGGGGCAGCATCAGACTTTGAATTGTTTTTCTTGGCCCTTTCAGTTGCTTACCTTGAGGCCCTTTATAGATTCATCTGCACTGTTCTCGTGGCTGGTTGATCCTAGGATTGGCCTGCAGTATCATCAAAGTACAGGGCATTCCTTTTCTGGGTCCCAAAGTCATAGGTTTTGCTTACTTCAGCCCAAAAGGTTGTCCAAAGCTTTGGTATCAGCCTCTAGCCTGGTGGCTGCATACTGATGCATGGATTTCTGGCCAGACATTCATCTCATGGCTGTACTGGAGACCAGATATGACTAAAAATGAAGATCCTGCAAGCAGTGTGGGACCAAGGACTCTGAGAAGAAGCACATGACGATTAGCAATTTCCAGTTAAGGGACAGAGTTCGGGTACATGGCAAGATAGGACACAGGACTATGTACTTGGGTGCCTGTGGGTAGGGACTGGAGGACCATCATCCATCAATTGTTGTGACTGGTTTGTGGCTGCCTGTTTTCACTTCAGTCACCTTGAGTTAGCAAGACACTTCTGACACCTCATATTAGCAAAAAGTGAGACAAGCTAACCCGTGATCTGCCTTCCATCTCCGAGCAGCTCAGCTGCCTTGTGGTACGGCACAATTATAGCTTGACTGAGGTGGATTGGTGTCTAAATGTGGAGCACGTTAAGAAGAAAATTCATGGTGCACAAAGAGTTAAATTTCTAGTGAAAGTAAAGCAAGAGTGAGAGAGCGAGGTGGTTCATACTAGTCTTTACAAACACATTAAGTACTTCAGGTGAAATGATTAACAATTAACTCACAATACAAATGTCTAGTGTAGACATACCTATTCAGAGAAAGCAGTAAATCAAGAAGCAGCATTCCTAACCACAAGCATTCAAAACTCATGAGTCAGACCCCAAATAGTCCTGAGATTGACTTAAAAATCATGAGATTTTAAAAATATAATACCTTTTGGGTTGTTTTTATTTAGCTTCTGTTTTTTCAACCTTTCATATGCACTCAGGTGATGTTTCCTAACTTCCTTCTGCAACTCTGATGGGTAAAATGCCCTTTAAAAAAAAAAAAAAAAAAGCTGAGATAACATGACTCCAGGACCTAAGACTTTACAAAAAACCACCAAATATTGTGAAACTCACAATCCTTCTTCCTTGATTTTATGTTAAATTGCTTTCAGGGCTTTTTAGGACACATGAGCCTGGACTGTTCTCAATAATAAAAATAATAAATACATAATTGCCTAATATTTTAAGGAATGTGAATAAACTACATATGCTTTGAACTCCTGGTTCAAATTGTGTGCTGGGTTTTAGCAACTACTGTCGCTAAGTTCTGAAGGCTTGAAACCAAGGAATTTTATCATGCTTCTGGCCAAGTGATAAAGTCTGAATGTAAAGAAAACTACGCATAATATTTGAACTATTGTGTAACAATGAAATGAGGCATAGGGTTTGATGTGCCCTCAGCAGCCATAAAATGACTGGCATTCTGGCCATTTGTGGTTCAATATAAGGGGGTCTGGTTTGGCAGCTCCAGTCACTCCAACTCCCATCTAAATTTCCATGTTTTTATATTTAAACGAAGTCCAAGTCTCCCAGGCACAGACGGAACAGAGAGCCTGGTTTCTGTTTCCTTTTAGAAGTAGAAGTCTATTATTATATTTCCAACCCTCCCCTCTTTTTTCTGTAGTCCCTGGTCCTGATTAGTTCAACTGCTGACCCCTCAGAATCCTCCTCCATTAGAACTCCTAGCATCAGGAATCCAACACGTATGTACTAAAGTTTGTAATAAAGTTGTGGTTAGGTGCATATTAGTAAAGTTTGTTTTGCATAGATTTTATCTAAGGCAAAACAACTAATGGAATTTTCTGCTACTTTTGCCCATACAGAGATGTTCTGTTTGAGGTCTGCTTATTGCCAGCTTTGAACTATGGCTCACGTGATTGTCTATGTAAAATCAAATTATTGTTCACATAGAATTCAGATCCTTTTCAGAAAATGTTTAAAAGTCTATTTTGCGCTCTATTGATATAGAAAAACAGGCCAGCATTATAGCTTTTAAGCCCAAAAATGTGCTGTTGGGATAGGAAATTGTTCTCCATTTTTATCCTTTTCGTAGCTATGTTGTATAAAAGTTATACTTTTAGACTCTTTTCACATAGCACAGATAACATGTTCTCTTTTTGCACATCTTGTTAATTCCTGTATGTGGTGTAAACCAAGTTCCCTGTTGAATATGAATATATCATGAATTCACCCACAGTGGGGATTTTAGAGGCTTTGTATTATCTTGCTACAATCAGTAGCATTAAATTAGCATTTAGGAGAATGTCTTATACTTTGGAAGTGGTCCACACACAACGATGTACTTATCTCTTCCTTGATGAGTTCTGAGGCTGCTTGTCACAAGCCCTGTGCTATTACACAATCCTTCATGCAGTATTTTAACTTGCATTGAAGTGTCTGCATTCACCTGGCATATTCCCTTGAGAACTAGTCATTTAGCCTTTATGGTAGTGGGGCTGTAAAAAAGCCTTAGATAGAGACACATAATTATTGGAGGTGATAAGTATTGGAGGCGGCACAATTTTCATTTAATCAGTTTTAACTTAACTGACTATCAGACTCATTATCCATCCAGATCCTTCCCTCATTCTTCTTCATTAATATTTATTTCTATCTTTCACTCCATTTTATTGAACAGATTGTGCTCTCAATTACACCAGTGCAATACCATTGACTTCCCTATCGATATAATGGGAAATCCAATTTCATTGGTGTTGCATTGGTGCAACCTAGAGAAGAATTTAGCACAATATGTTAAAGTTCCACCGTCCCGCTATTTATTTGTGTGTACAGATGTAAGCAGGGTCTGAATGAAATCTCACCTACAGAACTGGCTAGGGAGAAGGGCACAGGCATCAGGGCCAGGCTGTATTTGCATGAGCACGCCCACCCTGCTTAGTTGCTCAGCATGATGAGATTGCTTTGCCCAAATGATCCCTTTGGCTAATGTTGGGTTACAGATACTCTAGTGGTAAATGCAGGGGTTATGAAATGTTGTTCTCCTTATTGTATGAGCAAAGGGCAGCAGAACTGTGTTTAGCCTGTTCTGACTGAAGGGTCACTATCATCTGAACCGAACTGGCTAAGCAAAGGGCTCAGGTGCCAGTGTTCTCTAAAGGTTGATGGGGGTGGGGCAGGTATGCCTGCCTAGAAGTGTGGGCTCTGCCTTAGAGCCCCAGGCATGGTTTAACCTCCCTCCCACTCCCACTGTTCAAATATAGGGCTAATTGAGATTCCATTTGGAATCTTTTGTTTTGTTAAGTGCTCTCTAGAGTTGAAGTTGCCTATTGGGGGACAGCGCTCTTGTCCAGCTTCGGCACTGAGATTCACTCTCTAAGAGCTACAGTCAGGATAGGGGTGAAGAAGTTACCTGATCCCTGAAGAACAAAGGGTTAACTCAAGCTCTGAGCTCCTCCTGCCCTTTGAATTGTGTTCAGCGAAAGGGCTATAAGAAGGGGTGCTTGGAAAATTTGGGGGAAGGCGGTGGATTGCCTTGAGGAAGGCAGGGCTTCTGTTGTGCTGAACTATGCCATAGTTACAATCTTCAGTTGTCCTAGCTGGGTGAAAGGTGACAGGAAGTCCTTTCATCATATAAGCATGGGATGTAAAATTGTTGAAAGAAAGCACAGCATGGAGTCCAATAATAGCGTAAACCAAGGTTGTCTGAACTGTTCATTAGGGAGTTCATCTTGCAACACTTTGATGTGGCCCATTTGGCAAACCAAAAGCCATTCTGAGCAGCCAGGCTTTGCTTAAAAAAAAAGCTACGTCCCACAGACTGGCCACAGGAAAACAAGAGCAATCTTGCAAAGCATTTTCCCACACTGGTTCTGAAAGTGACTAATTGGGCCTTTCCTGTAAGCTGGTTCTGGGTTCATCCAGCAAAAGAACTGCAAGCAGTAGAGACAGAAGCTACATTTTCCTCTAGTCTGTTGTTCTCTCTTCCTCTTTGGCTGCATTCGTCTTGTTTTGTTTTAAGAAGAAACAGAACAAACAAAAGCCTCAATCACCAGGGGAAGGGACTATGCCTCTGTTTGTGTTTGTTCGGTGCCTAGCACAATAGGCCCCTGAATTTGCTTAGGGTCTCAAGGCACTATTGCAATATAAATATTAAACAGCAATAATAAAATGTGAAAGCGAAAAGCAAATGCACATAAAGTGGACCCGCTCTTTTTCCCAACAAGGAGATTTAATATCCTCTGGGAGACTGTCAAGCAAGAGATTTTTCCAGCTGACAGACTACAGAAATATAGAGAGAGGAAGTAAAGGAAATGGTTAAAACTCTGATTTACTTGATTTTTTTTTTTTTTTTTTGAACTGCTTTAAGTGTTTACTTAGTCTTTTCTCAATATGTGAGTTGAATGAATGTTGAAAAGAGTTTTTGTTAACTGATGTACAACAAGAAAATCCAAGTCCCTGGCAACCAAACCCTTAACTCAAAATACCATTAAAGTCGTGGCAGTACAAAAGTAATATCCTAAAAACCTACCCAATTCTCACAACCAGGGTCAGAGGAGTGGCTTGTGCTATAAGCTTTCTATTTACTTTCTGATTATGTTAAATTATTTTACTTTCTTGTTATAAATATTAACCTTTGAAGACAAAGATCCTTTTTGTTTGATTGGTTTTTGTTTCTTTTTTTGTTTGTTTGCTGACATTCCACCAGTTTACAGACACATCTATTTGCAAGTCTTTCCCCATTGACATTCATAGGCCTGCAAACCATCCTGGAACATAAAAACCAGAAATGACCCAAATGACAGAAAACAAGTATGTGAATCCACTAACAGTGAAATACAAGTGAGGGATGGACAATACAATGCAAACCAGATGTTGCTGTATATTGTAATGTGCATTGATAGCTACATATGAAGCACCCAGGTAGATCTATATAGCAGAGAAATTGTGACAGCTAAAACAAAGAGAATGAGAAAGAGGTGCGAATGAATGTGAAACACGATGTACTATAGGCAGCTAATTTGGATGGGCTGCATACCAGCATCCCATCCAGCATGATGGCTCTACTAATTTTCACAAGAACGTTATTAAACGTATCATCTGAGTCTCGATACAGATACATTTTTAATGACTGAGCTCCCTCATTGTCACACAATTGCAACTTTTGTAAACATTAAGCAAAGCAATGAAGCCAAAAGAGTTGCATTTTGACAAGATATATACAGAATGAAAAGTCACAAACACAACTCTCTGATGACCTCAAGACTGTTAAAAAAGGATGTGGTCAGTCTGCATCATTTTAAGAAATACCCAGGGGAAGTACACTTCATTACAGACTCTGCATGTTTATCACAGGCCTTAACTTTTCCATGAATAATTAAGGAACCTACATATTTAATATCAGATTAATCAATTGTTTTGGGTGGGGTGGAGGGTGCTTATGGAAAATAACGTGGCATCCACACACTTCATTCCCTTCTGAAGAAAAAAAAAATGTGAAGTTGCTTGGGAACTATTGATTCAGGCAGAGAAACATAGTAACTAATGACTAAGGGATAACCCCTTCAAAGTCCTGCAGAGGTTTCTGGAGCGAAGAAACAGCTTTAACTCTGCCCTGTAGCGGCGCAAAGGGAACAAATGAAAAAAAAAATTTGAATGTGTCTTTAAATATCTGCTTCATATAATCTGAGACTACAACCATATGATAATTGTATGATCATGGTATAGCATCGTTACAGGGCAGAATTAAGGTTGTTTGATTGCTCCATGTTTGGATTTCTTTTAAATTTAATCTTGATTCTGAATTCCTTGGTTTTATGATGCTTGGTTTTTGGATAATTATAACATTCTTGCAATGCAATATATCCTAAATTACAGATATGTACTCATAGCCTTAATTCCATCTTAACACAGATTGTCTCTGATAAGTAAGTGAGGGTTTACACCAAGATGGACACCTGACCAAGGTGTTGATTATGATCTATCAAGCCCTAAAATGATTTGTAAGCAGGCTGCTTTAGAGACCTTCATATGCCCTACTGCCTCAGTTGAGATCAGCTCCTCTCTTTGTCTGCCAAGACCGGATTCATTAACCTTGTAACCCCATCTTTGTTTTCTGTGCTTTTGAACAGATGGCTAGGTGTGGCTTTTGAAAGGAGTGGCAGGTCTATGGATTTCACTTCTGTGGGTTTGTTATTGACTGGGGCTGGAGAGTGATTTATACTGTGCAGTATGTACAATTGATATCAGGGTGACCAGAGCCTTGTGGGATGAGCATTTTGAGGATTTTATGAACTGAAAGGATAGAAAAGTATCACAATCTGTATCTATGGCTTTCGTGACACTCTATGATTTAAAACCGATGGTTAAAACTAAAGAAATACTGACTGTTCAGTACCTGTTGCTGTTCTCAGATGAACTCTTGTCATGGCTTAAAGTTTATGGCTCAAGAACTATGATTGGTTATAAACAGTTCTGCAATGAAGAGCAGTGATGATGGCCTTTCATACCCAACTAACTTCCACAACCTTGATGTCTGTTTGCAAATGGCAAAGGGCCAGTGAGAATGAGACAAGAATTTTGGCCAAATGACTGCAGCTTTATCAAAGCTTTTACTTAAACAAACTATGTCCAGGGCAGCTTGGAGGGTGAAGCAGGAAGAGGCCACCCAACCCTACCTATCATGCCATGTAAAGAGTGCTGGGGTTAATCAATAGCAGCCCTTTTAACAAAGGAGGGCTGCCATTGGCCAGCAGACACTGTGACACTGACCAGGTGTCTTGCCCCGCCCTCCCAGGTCTTATTCCATAATCTGGGACTCTGATAATGGATTAGTCCCTTTTTCAGAAGAATAATCTAACTCTGATCATTAAAATTAGTCTGTCTATGCGGTTTACCATAGAGATCTAAAGATCTTGATACATCATCCAACAAGTAATATCTTACCCATCTGTGGAAAGGTAGAAGAAAACTGTTTGTTAGACTGATACGTGCTACATTATCATTTCATAGGACGTGAATACATTTATTCATAGTTCATATAAAACAAGTAAGTGGGGGAGAATGAGGCCCTGTGTTACCAAACCTGTTTTGGGGTAAAGTTTTCAAGCACCTAAGTGACTTGGGAATCTAAGTCCCAATTTCAAAGGAGACTTAGGTACATAAAAACCTAAATCTCATTAGCCTTCAGTGAGATGTAGATTCGTAAAGTCCAGAATTTAAAAGATATTTAAGCACCTAACTCCCATTGAAGACAATCGGAGTTAGATGTCTGAATACCTTTAAAAACCAGTGCCCAAGGCCCAGATCCTCAAACAGATGTAGGTACTTAACTCATTAAGGCACCTAAATCCCTTTGAAGTCCTGGGCCAAAGTGTCTAAGTCACTTTTGAAAATAGGATTCAGGGTCCTAAGTTATTTAGATGGTTGTAAAAATGCTAACCTTTACCTCTGACACCCAAAGCTGTGACAGCAAGATCTTGTGTCAAGAATCAAAATTAAAATGCAGTTATGTCTTTCTTTTGCCATATTCCTATACATTCATTTAGCATTTTGTATGCAGAGCATTTGAAGCATCAATAAAAATAGTACAAGGGACCTACCATCACTCAAATGTTGACCCCTGCCCCCTGACCTGTCAGTGCCCACCCACCTGTCACCTTCAGACTACCTCTGAGGTATTACTTCCGTGGTCAAGATGGACATCTGACCAGAAGCAAGAGAGTGGTATGTGACCCCTCTAAGGCCTTCTTCCGCTGCCCTCCACCAACTAGGGTGGGTTTCATCCCCACTGAGAACTGAGAGGGACAGAAAACTGCCAGTTCAACATAAAATGATCAGGATGGGCCAAATTATCTTCTCAATGCCAAAATACGCCCATTGACTTTAATGGGGAAACAGAGGCAAATGTGGCCTGACGTATTTTAAAATATCCATTGAGGATGTATTTGCCATATAAATCAATCCACTTCTACCCAGTCTTGTTAGAAAGAGGTGGGCAAGGATGGAAAGCTATAAAAGATCAAAAAGATGTGTAGCCAGGAATTTGTAGCAATAATATTATTCTTAAAATCACTATTTAGTGGCTACTTCTAATTTCAAACTACTAACTAGCCATGTCCAAAATGCAGAACCTGAGACATTTTGTAGGTCACAATGTGGAACTTACTGTCTTTTTAATTATGACTGTTTGTTAAACATTTTACTTTTATAAATATTTCTTATGTACTATGGAATCAAAGAAATGTAGGGCTGAAAGAAAACCTTGAAAGGTCATCTGGTCCAGCCCCCGGCACTGAGGCAGGACCAAGTAAACCTAGACCAACCTATTTTTTAAAACCTCCAGTGATGGGGATTCCACTGCTTCCCTTGGAAGGCTAATCCACAATTTAACTACCCATATAGTTAGAAATTTTTTCCTAATATCTACCCTAAATCTCTTTGCTGCAGAGTAAGCCCATTACTTCTTATCCTACCTTCAATGGACATGGAAAACAATTGATCACCTACTTCCTTATAACAGTCCTTAACATATTTGAAGACTGTCATCAGGTCCTCCCTCAGCTTTCTTTTCTCAAAACTAAACATGCCCATTTCTTTAAAACCTTTCCTCATAAGTCAGGTTTTCTAAACCTATCATCATTTTTGTTGCTATCCTCTGGATTCTCTCCAATTTGTCCACACCTTTCTGAAAGTTTGGTGCCCAGAATTGGGCACAGTACTCCAGCTGAGGCCTCCCTGAGGTTGTGTAGAGTGAGACAATTACCTCCCATGTCTTACATATATCAATACTGTTAATATGTCCCCAGTATCATATTAGCCTTTTTCACAACTGCATCACATAGTTTCTAAGGCAGAAAGGACCACTGTGATTATGTAGTCTGACCTCTTGAATAACAGGCCATGGAATTTCTTCAAAATAATTTCTAGAGCATATCTTTTAGAAAGACATCCAATCTTGATTGCCGTTTGATGGAGAATCTACTGCAACCCTTGGTAAATTGTTCCAATGGCTAGTTACTCTCACTGTCAAAAATGTACACCTTATTTGTCTAACTTCAACTTCCAGTCATTGGAGCACATTATACCTTTCTCTGCTAGATTAAAGAACCCATTATTAAATATTTGTTCCCCATGTAGGAACTTATATATTGTAATCAAGTCACTCCTTAACATCCTCTTTGTTAAATTAAATCAGTTGATCTCTTTGAAGTCAATCACTATAAGGCATGTTTTCTAATCCTTTAATCATTCTCATGGCTCTTCTCTGAACATTCTAATTTATCAGCATCCTTCCAGAACTGGACACAGAAGTCCAGTGCCAAATCCACAGGTAAAATAATCTCTCTATTCCTACTTGAGATTCCCAAATGTATGCATCCCAGGATCACATTAGCTATATTGGCTACAGCATCATATTGGGAGCTCATGTTCAGCTGATTATCCACCATGACCCCCAGATCTTTTTCAAAGTCACTGCTTCCCAGGATAAAGTCCCTCATTCTGTAAGTATGCTCTACATTCTTTTGTTCCTAAGTACATACATTTACATTCAGTTGTATTAAAACACATTATTTGCTTGTGCCCAGTTTACCAAGTGATCCAGATCGCTCTGAATCAGTGACCTGTCCTCTTCATTATCTACTTCTCCCCCAATTTTGTGTTATCTGCAAACATTGTTGACCCGTATTTAGTTTTTGATCTACTATAAGACCCCCAATCCTTTTATGCATTATTACTGCATAGCAGTTATTCTCCATTTTTTGCATTTGATTTTTCCTTCCTAAGTTGAAGTACTTTGCACTTGTCTGTCTTGAATTTCATCTTGTTGATTTCAGACCAATTCTCCAATTTGTCGAGGTCATTTTGAATTCTAATCCTGTCCTCCAAAGGGCTTGCAATCCCTCTAAATTTAGTGTCATCTGCAAATTTTATAAGCATACTTTCCACTCCATTATCCAAGTCATTGATGAACATATTGAATTGTACTGGGCCCATGAGTGACCCTGTGAGACCCCACTAGATACACCCTCCGAGTAGACAGTGGACCATTGATAACTGCTCTTTGCATATGGTTTTTCACCCAGTTTTGCACCTATTTTATAGTAATTTAATCTAGACCACATTTCCCTAGTTTGCTCATGAGAATGTCATGTGGGACGGTGTCAAAAGCCTTACTAAAATCAAGATTTATCATGTCTACTTCTTCTCCCCAGACACCAGGCCAGCAACACTGTCAAAAAAAGAAATTAGTTGATTTGGCATGATTTATTCTTGTTAAATCCATGCTAGCTATTCCTCAATAATTTATTCCAGCATCTTTCCAGGTATCAATGTTAGGCTGACTAGCCTATTATTCCCTGGGTCCTCATTGTTCTCCTTTTTAAACCATGACAAATTTTGTAAAGCTCTTTAAAAACTGTTCCAGCAGGTATATGTCAGTGTAGTTCCATTGACTGTGTCCTTGAATCAGCAAATCACTTTAGCATGTGCTTAACTTTAAACAAATTATCCCATCCCAAAAGAGCAAAGCATACTTAAGTGCTTTGGTAAATCAGAGCCGAAATCTCAAGACAGAGCTGCTACAGAGAAACATCTTTTCAATGCTCCAAGATCCCTTCCACCAAAAAGCATGGTCCCAACTCTCAGTCTAGACTTTTGGGCATGTCCAGGGTGTCTTCAGCAATGAATTCCTCTTCAAGGCAGAAAATGTAGTCATATAGTTATCTTAGTGAGATAGTTCTGTCTCTGTTGGCATGTTGAACACTATTGCTTTTAAAGGAATAAGTAGAGTAAGCCTTCTTTGGAGTGGGGAAACAAGAAGATGGATCACACAGAAACCTGGTTCCTAGGACAGCTGTTGTTCAGTTGGGCCCTGTCTAGAATAGGTCTTCTTTAAAAACATGTTAGCTAACTCATTTAAATTAATACGGTTTTAAATACTAGTGAAGACAGGGTTCAACAACTTAAAAAAATGTGGGAGTCTAAGGCTATGTCTTCACTGATGGCAGCAAATTCACCGCTGTCAGATTGATCTATCCCGCTCAATCGATTCAGAAGTCAGTGCAATAAAACCACCCTCTCAAGTGGCATAGCGCTGTGTCGATGGAAATGCATTTCCTGTCGGCGCAGCACAGTGAAGACACCACATAGAAGAAGAGTTACGAAGTCGATGGGAGTTACATAAGCTACTCTGTGTAGCTTGCGTAACTATTGATGACTGCTGCCAAATTTCCAGGTAAGTGTAGACCCTGGCCTAAGGCTATGTACACAGATCAATTTTTCCGGATCGATTGAGCAGCATGAAGACACATTCAATCAATCCGGAAGTCGATCTATTAAAACCACCTCCAAAAAAGCATAGCGCTGCATCAATGGGAACGCATTTCCTGTCAGCGCAGCACAGTGGAGGTGGTGCGCTAAAGGGAAGTAACGAAGTTGATGGGAGTTACGCAAGCTACTCTGTGTAGCTTCCATAACTCCCGTCGACTGCCACCGAATTTTGCCAGCAGTATAGACCTGCCCTAAGGTTGACTATGACGAGCTAACACATTTTAAAGGTGTTAAACCCTCTCTGCACTAGTAGTGAAAGCTTGTTAATAAAAATGTGTTAACCAAAACATTTTTAAACACAATCAGTTTTCCAAGTCAAGACATGCCCTTGGTATGTTGTGTAATATGATCCTGGTGAGTAAAGTGAGATATGAATTATTTAGGAATTGCACTGTTTAACATTATTGCAAATATGTCCGAGAGCTGATGGTTACTTGCAATCTGAAATCCATAATACATTAAAAATGTAAAAGAAGTTTTTCCACTTGCATTGTTTTATATGGCACTGATCAGCACAATCATTTCTTTGTGGATCTCTGAAGACAGAGAGGCAACAGTCCCATGTGTATTTGTTTCAAATAAAATCAATTCCAAATTTTCCCATTGGAATCCGCAAATGACCAGGAAAAAGCCTGCTGTAGCTTTCATTTATGTGAGAGCCAGGTCAGCTTACAAAAACAAGGAAGAAAATTCTTCTGGTCAGGATTCCCTAGGAGGGGCTGTTGGTGCTTCCCCTTAATATTTTGCTTGCTAATAATGAAGCACATTGCAATAAGTATTTATAATATGTAAGGGATTTATATTCTTCTTTACCATTTATTCCACAATCCTCATCATACATAAAAAGACCTTTTGAGAGTTATTCAAACCTGTTAGTTTCCATCCAGCACTGGATCTAAGGCAAAGGGTAAATCTGTAACATCTGTGATTCATTGAGAGATCAAATTCCATAAATATTTAACACAAGCACATTCCCAGGAAGTAAGAGGCTCAGATGTAATTGCATTCTGGCTGAAATTCATTGTAGATTGGCATTTATGTAGACATTTGAACGCTTTAGTCCAGAGTTCATCTGAGAAGAGGCATTTTTCCAAACCATATTCCACACACCCTTGGAGAAGGCAAAATTTATCTCCCAAATAACACAGAGAGTTTAAGACATGAAGACTCCACCTACCGTTGAATCAAACTTCCCTTCTATTGTATTAAAATGAAATCAAGTTCAAAGGTCCATGATTTTGAGTTGTTTCCCTTTACATCTAAGCTGGATAAAAATGATTACCAAGTCTCACAAACAAAAGGTCAGAATTTACAGTTCCCAGGGCAAGACTCTCTCCTGTACCAGAGCTCTGTGCAGTTCACTGTGACAAACAACATGGTGGGTGCCTATTCAGTCATGTCTGCTATTCCAAGTGGAACTTATGAACTACACAGAACTAAAGTGCAATTGTTATGCTGAGGAGAACTTGAAAATAACTCATCCTTAACTTTATTTACCTGTCACACCTTTTACACAAGATACCACATTTGCTAACTTCTGAATGTATTTGTGTTTGAACAAGACTTTGCTCCCTCACAGTCCATTTCCACATCCTACGTGATCCTGCAAAGAAGTGAGGAGGGCTGAGATGGAAGGCATATCCACATTAATGTAGGTCACCCCTATTTTGGCCAGTAAGGTCACTCATTGCATGTGGTACCATGCATTCCCTCTGCAAAGGCTGCACAAGTTACCTTTATGGCAAGTTCACACCCCCAGCGGTTTAGGGACCAATAAACCAGGTCCAAGAACTAAACAAAGGTCTCTCTTATATGGCAGTGTGCAGCACTCACCACAGGGTACTGGGCCCACCCAGGAATTGCCATATGCCTAATTCCAGTTATTTTTATGGGACTTCTTGTTATTGTGAAAGATATTCAGACCTAGATGTGTATCTTTGATTCTGATGCTTTCATGTTGTATCACTTTTTAAAATCTATGCTATGAGAACTAATGTAAATTAATTTTTCATGTCACATTATGTTGAAAATGTCTATCACCTCAGCCAACTTGCAAACCCAGTATATAAGTCATTTGCTTTAAATAGAATTGAAAAAAGTAACACCGGATATGTCTTGGAGTATTTTAGAACACACTAGAGATCTAAGAGGGCTATAAGAAACAACAGGAAGGAGATTAACACTTTGTGAAATTTCAAATGATTAACACAAATAACCAAGTAGAGTGAGGGGAATAAAGTGTCACCTTTTAAAATCTTCAGCCAGTTTTGGTTTTCAGATGAACAATTCAGATGGAACTACATGTGAATTCATTCCCCCTGTATTCATACATTAACCTAAATAAATTTTAGTATAAGATGCATTTCAAATTTCTCATGATATAAAGTCAAATCCTCAGTTGGTGTAAATGGCAGCAGCTCCCCTGAAGTCAATGCAACTACACTGATTTGCACTTGTTAGGGTCTGGTTCATGGTGTCTATTTGTCTGGTCCTTTGTAATCCACATGCTAACCATTCTACTAAAACAATAATAATAAAAACCACCTTTTTCCTCTCTCTCTCTCTCTCTCTCAGCTTACTGATCATTTATCTTTTTTGTTCAGCATTAGTTTTTCTATTAGATTAGCACCACAAACTCTTCAGGGCAGGAACTATCTTACTATGTGTATGTAGAATGTCTAGCATGAAGGGGCTTTGAATTTAGTTAGAAGCATGCAGGAGCTTCAGTAATACTGCTACTGAATATGGAAGGACTTAAAAAAGAATGAAAGTTTGAACTGGAATTTTAGTTCAGGTTTTAATTATTTAATTCTTCCACTTAGAAACTGTATATCGTATGGACGTAACCTGCTGCAATAATTTATGCTACATTTTGTAGGAAATGCAGCATCAGCTGAATGGTGCAAACTGCTCTAGGGCAGACAAGAAACTGGTCTTTCATCTCCACCTGACTCCTGCTTATGCAATCTGTGTTGTCACAATTGCTGTGTTCATAAGAGCAGCGACAAAAGGTCATCACAGCTCATTAGCACCTCACAAAGAAAGAAAACCCACAAAGTACTTATGAGTTGTTAGACTTGCTAATTTAACATAGTTCTTTATTCCATTAAAAAAATGCTCAAAATGTTTTGGTTTGAGTGGTTTTGTTGTCTGAGAGGGCAGGAGGGGGCATTGGGGTGGGTTTCTGGCTTGATTTCCTTTCTTTGATGATGGGATCATGTTTGTCTGTGATAGGGAAGATGTTGACTCTAAGAACTGTGAAAAAGAGATGTTCTGGAAAATCAACACAACCAACAATCTAGAAGGGAAGCAAAATCAAAAGATAATTCCCACAAGCAATGCCTGCTGGGCTTTTTCTATAAAAAAAGGAAGGGACAGAAAATATAGAAATAATATCTGCAGGATCTCCTCCAAGCACCATGCTTGTGAGGCACTCTGAGGTCCACCAGATGCGTATATAGACACATATGTACACCCTGCTGGTAACCTATTGCTGCATATCCATGAAGACTGTCTCTTTCACCCCATTGTGAAATACCTATACCAGTGGTTCCCAACCTTTTTGGCTCGAGAGCCACAAATATCACTTTTACAACCCTGAAGGGCCACCAGTCTATCAACTCATAGAAAATGTACTGACATATACACCATTAAGGACTACAAATCACTACATATTTAAAGTAAAGATTTTGATGCTACTGTGCTCATTTTCACATTTACTATTTTACACCTACAAGTTACCCACAGTATGTCACACACCCACAGACAAAGCACTAGTGTAGATGAGTGATTGTCATTACACAGTAAAGCACATGGCCTGGCAGCTAAGTCACAGTGGGTGACCTGCTAAATGCAGGCCAAACTGGAAGGCATGGATTTTTAGAGTCCTGCCCCTCCTCAAGCATAGTGGGCCCTGGCTGCTCTGCTAGCAGCTCCCCCCACCCTCCCCACTGCAGCCGGATGTAAGGAGTTCAGGAAGGAGGCTGTCTTGCTGATCTTCTGTCCCTCTGGCTATAGCAGGGAAGCCACACACATCCTGTAGCCCTGTGTGTTCCACCTGGGTCCCTAGGCCAGGGGGCCGGGAGATCACAGCTCCCCTCCCTCTGGCTCCAGCAGGGACCCAGCACCTAGGGACCCAGATGGACTGCTTTGCTGTACTTCCTGCTACAAGCTGGGGGAGGGGAGCGCTGATCTCCCATCCTCTTGTCTGCAGCAAGAAGCCTGCACCAGTCATGTAACCTGTGGCAACGCACTCCACCTGGGTCCTTAAGCAGTGGTTCCCTTCTGCAGCCAGCGAGAAGGGAGCAGTGGGCCACTTTGAAAGACCCCACGAGCCACTTTTGGCCCCCAGGCCACAGTTTGGGAGCCACTGACCTAAGCCATCCAGTTCCCTCACATGTTGTACTGTTATTCAGATAATTCTTTTGAGCGATGGTCTTTTGACAGATACTCCCCTGTATCTATTTCATGATGCAACTGTGCAGCTTACTGTCTTAGCCCACCCCCACTCCCCCAAAACGATTCTGTCCTCCCCATGGACATTTTTATCCTCATTTTACATGCCGCAACATCCCCATTCGGATAATGGAGACACTGCATAGGATGTTTTTGAAAAGGAAAGCTTTGGTAAAATGAAATTGAGTAGGTGGGGTACATTTTCCTAAATCTCCTGGAGAGAAAAATGTTTAGACATGAAGTGTAAAGGGATGATTCTTCTGCAGCTTCACAGTGTCTGCAGTACAGCATTCACCTACTAATTTTTTCAGGTTCATTTTTCTTTAAGCAGCTGCTAAATGACTATATCTAGAGTGATGTCACATTAAACAGCAGCTTTTAAATCAGTGCATCATTTCCTTTTCTTCAGCCCTTGCAAATCATTCTTGGAATCATGAGGAACTAGATTCAAACAGAACCTATTTTACGATACACCCAATAAGCATTTACACATTGCAGAGCTTTAACTGATATGATACGGTCAAAAGTTCAACAGAATGTCCATGAAATGAGCCTTTAAAAATGTATTATCACTGGAGGAATATAGATTGCTTCACTGCCTGAGTCAACAATTAGCTAGTAGAGAATAACAATTGTGATCATACAAATTAAAATAATGAAGGGGTTTTGGACGGATAACGTTAGGATATTGTTGCCCAATATCATATACTTCTGTCATTCATTATTATGGATCACTTTCCACAACTTCTCATACGGTATGTACATCAAGTAAGACCTAAAAGAACCCATTGTACCTTTCCTGCAGCAAAGGTCACAAGATCTGAGGGTGACAGTTCCTAAGAAAAACAGTGTCTTTTTCTTTTCTTTTTTTTTTTTTCTCAAATAAAATATGTGGTACAAATCTTCAGATAATGTAAATCCATTGAAGTGACTCATGCTAGACCTAGCTAAGGACATAGGCTTATATTTTTAAAAGTGCTTGGTTGCTTTTATGTGAGAAAGCACTGCTACTAAATTCTTAGAGCCCTGTTGAGACTGTCTGATGCTTTTACAGTGGCATGAAAACAATGATCTCACATTTTCAGTGCTGTGCCTGAAATAGGCAAGATCGTATAGTAGTTAGAGCAGCAGGGCTTGGAGCCAGGAACTCCTAGTGCTGCACTCCACTCTTTGTTTGGAAAATCTAAATATCTGGTAGTTCATTCCATTTTAGCTTCCAAACAATTATGTAGCATTCAGAAAGGTAAAAAGCCTTCATGCACAATTCTTTATTTTTAGGAGATCTTTCAGAAAATAGTTATAAAGCGGACAGGAGGATTTTGCACCATTTCAAACTGCTTTGCAATAACATTAACGTTGTGACAAGAACCAACAAAGTCAGGAAACTCGGAGTTATGTTAATAGTGCTTATTAATTAACACTGACATGAAGAAAGCATATTTTGCTCTGATTTTTATGACTTTATGCTGAAAAGACCTTATATACTAATCCAAGTTTCAGCTCACAGCAAATTTCTATTAACAAGATGTAAAACCCTGAAAATATGAACATTGAGGAACCTTGACTATAATGTAAGAGGCAAAATTGTTTTGGATTTGAATTAGACTCACTATCTCCCTGATCATGTGATATCCTTTACTTCAAAATAGACTAGTTCCTGGCCATCTTCATTTTGTGTTCCTGGTCCAGCCACTCCTGGGAATAATATGAGAACAGGCTGCTATACTATTTTGATGCCAGCCCATCCATTAGCTGGTAGGAATAGCCATTGTAAGAGGAAGGGAGATAGAGGGAAGAGATGTACAAATAAAAATCAATATAGTAACAGTATTTCATCAAACAATACAACATGGACATTTGTAAAACTATGGCCAGAATTCCCACCAACTAAATATCAGAAACACCAAACAGTGAATCAAACAACACAGATCTTATAACATTTTCCCCTACACTCAACTGCACAATAGAATCTACAGAGGAGACTATGTGTGAGAGGAAATGCTGTTTTAACAATATTACCACCTGCTCAGATGTCTTGGAACACCACAAGATCTTAAGGGAGCATGTAATGGAGAGCATCTTATCTCCTGCTTCAAGCTCGCCCACCTCAGTACTGTCCCTCAAAGACACATGCATCCCTGCATGTTAATACTTAGCTTCCATATAGAACTTTTCATCTCTAGTTCTCAAAGCATTTTGCAATAGAAGACTTTATCCGCATTTTACAGATAGAGAAACTGATGCACACAGAAGCTATGTTCAGACTGACAGCGGCAAAATCGCCACTGCCAGATCGATCTTTCTTGATCAATTGAGCGGTCAGTGAGACCTGCTCAATCAGTCAGGAAGTCAACTGAGTAAGTCTACCCCCTCAAGTAGCGTAGCGTTGAACCGACAGGAACACGGCTCAGCACAGTGAGAACAGCGCACAGAAAGGAAGCAGAGCAGTCGACGTCAGTTACGCAAACTACTATGTGTAGTTTGCGTAACTCCCGTCAATTGCCGCCGAATTGCGCGGTAAGTGTGAACCAGCCCAGAGATTATAGGTCACATAGTAGGTCAGTGGCAAAGCTAGATGCAGAACCCAGATCTCCTGATTCCCAATCGACATGAAGGTGCATTTGGGGCTGGGGAAAGGGGAAGCATGCTGTCTTGGCTATAATTTTGGTCCTCTCCAGGTCATGAAACAGAAGGAACCATGAGGCCTATAATTTGTACACTATAATCAAATCAGTTGTTGAAAAAGAAAACACACTGTGTTCTGTTTCTACAAAGAGAATTTGGAAGTTAAACAAAAACCACATACTCATTTCACTGCACCAAACTGGCATTACGATACAACTAAACAAATCTCCAAAGTACCTAAATACAAAGATCTGATGCAAATTATTTTCCGGTGGAATCAGTGTCAGGTTTTGTTGCTTTGCAGGACAAGGAGAACTGCATCTGGGGCTCCACGTGATACAATAAGGTAAGTGCTGAAGCAAAAGAATGGATGTAAACCAGTTTTTTGCATCTGAAGCGTTAAGGTACTTACTCCCCTCGCCTCTCTGTATGCATGTGTAGTTCCCATGGGTGTTAATAGTAAATAAGTGCATGAATTAAGGTTTGAATATACTGAAAAGAGGTGCATTATTGATTTTATTGCTATATCTGTTTCTTATATAGTTGGTTCTGCTCCTTTGCTGCTCCTGCCATCCATGCTGGAAGCAACTGCTCAGTATGAGATGGTTGGACGAAGAAGTACGATGTGCAAGATCACCAGATAATACTATCAGGGTTGCAATCCACACCTAAAACTCATGCCAGCATCACCAAGAATCACAAACCTTTCGGCAAGCCTGGGATGACTTTTTGAGGTCAGCTAAGCCAATATAGGAATTCAGTGAAACATGAGAGGTTTTTACTGAGTTTGATCTTAGGATTCAGCTGTTTGAGAGATTGCCTGTGTGTGTGTTTGTGTAGTAATGGGTAAAACTGCCACAGTTGAGGTCATCTGAGCTACTTGAGCCAGCAATATTTTCCTGATATAAATGTGAGAGGGCTGGCGGCAAGACATTTTCAGTGAGGGGCCTTTTGCCTTGGCTTTCAATTTCTTCCCTGGTCCACCTGAATCTAACTGTGATGGCCAGTTGGCTAGGAAATAGACATAAAATATTTGGATTTTGAGACATATTTTACAGTATTTTGTTTTAGTTAAACTGTAATAATAATAATAATATCTTTTTGCTGTGAACAAGTCTCTGTCTCCGTCTCTCTTGCTCTCCATTTCCCTGTCTGCCCAAGAAAAGAACTAAGGAAAGCAGCTTGTAATTGTAACACTTCTATGGCTGCATGGGCTACATGACTATCTGTGAAGAGGCAATACAGACCTCTACATTTAAGCTTGGTTAAGGCTAGATATTGTGCCTTTTGGGAACAGCCTGGAGCAAGGAGTGAGATATAAATTACGCTACCACAAAATACATTGTGCCCAGGGACATACAATTTCATCCTCCTTCCCCTTTGCTTGGGGGAAGGGACAATAACTTGCTACTGGCCTATACCAGCAACATATAACACCACCCCTCACGTGGGTCAGTGAATGAGGGGAGGTTGTTCCTCCCTACTCCCTCCTCCCTATTTTTCCCTTCATGCCTAGACCCAAGGTCCAGGTAGTGCATGCAAAGGCACAAGGCACAAAGTTCTTATTGCACTGCATGGGCATATAATCCAAATCACAATTTAGATTTAAGAATTTCTGTTAGATGTAATATAGCAAACAAGAAACTTTGGACTTGCAGTTAACATTGATACTATGTATAGATATTCCAAGGGCTATTAATGTGTTTAAATAACCTAGGCTTTTAAAAACATGGAAATGAACAACTAAGAAGGGAGACAGACATTCAGATACACTTTCTGATTGTAAAATGGAACATTAGGGGGAAAGGTGAAAAACTGGGAGGGATGTGGTCGAGAGCTTACCACAGTCAAGGTGAGAGGTGCTGACAAGTGCTTTTTGCAGAGGGAATGGTGTGGAAAGGACATGTTTTTGTGATATTAATGAGTAGGAAGAGACTGGGACTTAAAGCTAATGGGAATCTTTCCTTCAATGTTAGTTAGATCCGGCCGCTAGTGAAGACTGAATATTGGGAGGAGAAGGAGAAAGAATAATCAAAGATCGCTATGAAACTGCAAGCCTAGGAGACAGGAAGAGGAGGGGAGCTTTCGATATGGAGTGAAGGGAGATATAGGAAAGGAATCAGAAGACAAGTCAAGAGACTTTGAGTTTCAGAGGAAGGTGGGACATTTGAGAAGCAATTGGAAATGTGAGAAAGAAGGAGAAGCTGTGTGGGTAAGGCAGTAGCTTTAAGAATCCTGGATGTAATACGAAACGCATTCAAGTCAATGGGATCTTTCCACTGACTTGAAAGGGCTTTAGAGCAGGCACCCTCTGCATTAGGTAATAATTGAAACCTGGGAGAGGATGAGGTTGCCAAGGAAGAGTGTGTAGAAGGAGGTGAGGAGGCAGTTTGACTATAACCCTGAGAGGTGCCAGCATAAAGGAGAGAAAGAAGGAGAAATATTTATGCAGCGCTTTTCATCTTCAAAACAGTTAACAAACATTTAAAATCTTTAATAACAATATATGCCTTATATCATATGGACATCTGTATAAAACATATTGGACAAAATTGTAATGTCCTTACTCTCCTTCCTTGCTTACCTTCCCCCATAAGCAATCCTATCGGTTTCAATGGAACTAATTGGGGAGTAAGTTATTACTGAATGTTACTAAGGACATCAGAACCTGGTAAATATTATAAACGGTGTTATTTACATGTATTTTTATCATGACATTTGGCATTAATTTTTCTATAAAATAGCAAACGTTGCATGACTTGTTTAGACACTTTAAAAGATTGATGCACTGAATTGGCAGAAATTGCTTCTCATGAGCATCTTGTTTCTGTGTAATGACAGTGCAGAATGTCATGTGGTATGGGAGGAATTTATTTCTTATATAAAGAAAAACAGATGTGCAAGAGAGAGGGACATGAGCTATCTTAGGAGCTGTTGTGGATTAAGTGGTGTAACAGATCAGCGGGCTGTTTTTTGTAAACTGTGTTGAGGTAAAAGCTGGGAAACTGAGTCACAGGTCCACCCAATTTAGACTTTATTTTTGCCTTTATTTGTACAATTCCAGTCAGAATTATTGTCACCTATAGTGGCTGGACATACATTTATGCCAGACAAATAATAAGATACAAGACAGAATTGGTAAAGGAGCCAAGTTACCACATTCCATGACATCTGGAAGTCCTCCTGTCTTCTTGATGGTTGTTATCTCCCCTGACCTCTTTTTCTGATCCTTGAGTTTCATTCTTCAGTTTCTGGTCTGGTGTTTCTCCAGTTTGGGCCCATGTTCACTTAGATCTTGTATACATTCCTACATTACAGATTATTTAATCTTTATCCATCTGGCTTTTAACACACTAACCCTTTGGGTTTCAGATAACTCATACTTGATGCATGGGCAAGCTTCAGTTATCCAGCTTCTTTATTTTGTCTGCTTATTTTGCAGGTTCAGTGTCATGTTGGTTTTTTGTGTCACCCTGCCCCGGGTCTTCTCAGTAAAAAAGGCTTCTTGTTGTAACAGGTTTGTTTATTTTCACCCCAAAACTTCCAGTTCTGTCTGCAATAACATCACTTTAAGAAGATTAGCAATTCTATGTAAAAGAATTGGCAAAACCACACTTATGCCAGCAAGGCGTGGCCTCAGTGTTACCTCATCTGTACTCATTCACTATCCATAATCACAAATCACTGTGAATATAGCTATCAAAGTTCTGAATCTTACCATTCTCAATTCTTCATTTTATATTTCAGTATTATAACTCTATATATGTTATCCCTTTCTAATCTGTTAGAAGAGGAGGAGAGTTATGAAAAACATGATGTTTCTTTAAAGTTAACACTTATCTTCTGTAAACATGGCTTTTCATTTAAAGTCCAGTTTTCTTTGTGAATCACTACAAAAGAATCTTCATTATACATTTTCCTGTGAATATGTTTTGAGGAAGTGTCTCAATTTTTGGACCTGGATATTTAGTTGCTTTTAATGGTACCCCAACAAGTGCTTGTTTTGTGTCACTCATGTATAATTTTGAATCGGTATTTTAAAAATCAATAAAGATGCCTAATTTTCAAAGCTATTGAGCTGCACAACTCCTGTTAACTTCAATGAGCATTAGAAAGGCTCAACAGCTCTGAAAATCAAGCTCATCCACTTAAGAAAAAGCCTTCCTTGATTTTGTTTTTCCTTCTCCATCCTGGTTAGAAATAATAAACTCCCTAAATAATAAACTTATAATAAACTACACAGACACACACCCCGAGCCCCGACCAGGGTTATTCTATCTGCTACCTAAGATCCACAAACCTGGGAATCCTGGACACCCTATCATCTCAGGCATTTGCACTCTCACTACAGGTCTATCAGGCTATATAGACTCTCTCCTCAGACCCTATGCCACCAGCACTCCTAGCTATCTTCGTGATACCACTGACTTCCTGAGAAAACTACAACCCATTAGTTATCTCCCAGAAAATACCATCCTAGCCACTATGGATGTAGAAGCTCTCTACACTAACATTCCACATAAAGATGGACTTCAAGCCATCAAAAACACTCTCCCAGATGATCATATTTCACATCTCACAGTTGAACTTTGTGACTTTGTCCTGACCACAACAACTTCAGATTTGGAACCAATCTATACCTCCGAGTCAGTGGCACAACTATGGGCACCCGCATCGCCCCACAGTATTTCAACATTTTTATGGCTGACATCGAACAATGCTTCCTCAAAACTCGTCCCTTAACACCTCTTCTTTACCTACGCTACATTGATGACATTTTCTTCATCTGGACCTATTGGAAAGAATCCCTCGAAGATTTCCACCGGGATTTTAATAATTTCCATCCCACTATCAACCTCAGCCTGGACCTGTCCACACAAGAAATCCACTTCCTGGACACTACAATAAAAATAAAGGATGGGCACATTAATACCACCCTATACCGAAAACCAACTGACCACAATGCATACCTTCATACCTCCAGCTTCCACCCTGGACACATTACACAATACATTGTCTACAGCCAAGCCTTAAGATACAACCAGATTTGTTCTGATCCCTTAGACAGAGACAAACACCTACAGGATCTCTATGAAACATTCCTAAAACTACAATACCCACCTGGAGAAGTAAAGAAACAAACTGACAGAGCCAGATGGGTACCCAGAAGTCACCTACTACAGGACAGACCCAACAAAGAAAACAACAGAACCCCACTGGTCACCACCTACAGTCCCCAGCTAAAATCTCTCCAGCACATCATTAAAGATCTACAACCTATCCTAGCAGATGATCCATCTCTCGCTCAGGCAGTGGGCGGCAGACCCATCCTGGCTTACAGACAGCCCCCCAACCTGAAGCAAATACTCACCAGCAACCATACACCCTACAAAAAATCCGACCCAGGAACCTATCCCTGCAACAAACCCCGTTGTCAGCTCTGCCCACACATCGTCTCTAATGTCATCATCACTGGTCTTAACCACATCAATCACACCATAAGGGGCTCAATTCACCTGCATATCCACTAATGTTATATATGCCATCATGTGCCAGCAATGCCCCTCTGCCGTGTACATCAGCCAAACTGGACTATCACTATGCAGAAGGATAAATGGACACAAATCAGACATAAAAAATAACAACATCCATAAACCAGTGGGAGAACACTTTAATTCCCCAGGGCATTCTGTCTCTGACCTGAAAGTTGCTGTACTTCTCCAAAAAAACTCCAGAAACAGACTTCAAAGAGAAACTGCTGAGTTAGAAATGATCTGCAAACTTGACACATTCAAACTGGGTTTAAACAGAGACTTGGAGTGGCTATCTCACTACCGAAGGTAAATTACTTTGCTCACCCATTCTCACCTCCTACTCAATGGTCATCATTAGGTCTTAAGTACTGGACTCCACCTCCCCCATTGTTCTCAATGCACCTGGATATCTATAAGATGCCTCTGTGTTACATATTTTCTGTATTACTGCATCAGAAGAAGAGAGCTGAAGTCTCTTGAAAGCTTATGCCTGCAAATATTAAATTTGTTAGTCTTTAAAGTGACACAGAACTCTCGTTGCTTCTCCATCCTGTTTCCCTTCCTTCACTCGCTTTTTCCTCCTTACCGTGTGGCCTGGCACAGGAATCACTCCACACAATGTAAAATCAGCAGTAACCATAAGGTCCTTCAGTCCATGCTAGTGACCAGCCCAAAGGCAAATTTATGGGTTCCTGGCAGCCTAGCCTGATTGTAAATCATTCTGCTCTAAAGAAAATGAATGAATTCCGAAGAATTATTCTGAAAAATTGAAATAGCGTGGTTCCATATTTACTGTCCCTCAGTGGTTCAAAATCCAGAGCTCAATCATTTAAGGTTGTGAGCACCCTAAACTCCCACTGGTTTCAATGGGAACTAAGAGTACTCAGCACCTCACAGAACTGAGCCCCAGATTTGCTCAGTTTACAAAGATATTTTTCCCCTCTGACTGCTATCACTAAAATCTTGACCTAGGATCTGAAAGTCAAACTGTCATGCATCAGCACTAGTAACTTTATCCCAGCTGAAAGATACCCAGGGTATAATTGAGTTGTACATCAACCATACCTGTTATCTGGGTCAGGGTTAATATGTCTTAAAGAATAAAGCCTTTCAGTTGCCTGGAAAAGCTTGCAATGATGTCAGCTAGGAAAAAAAAACAAACCATGTTACTCCATAACAAATTTGTTCAGTTTATGAGTCACTGAGACACAATAAACATAGAGCCCTAGGATGCCATTGTTACAGCAGAATGTTTCAAAGTATAATGGCAGTTTAATACAGTGCTTGCTGGTTTAACATCATGAGCAAAAGCATCATTGTTTAATATTTAAATAAAATGTTCCTTGTTTAAATATTACTATACCTTTAATCATTTGTTAAATCAGTATGAAAACAGGAAGGAAACTCTGGTTTCTTGCACTGTGTTTCCCCGCTGGCACTAAAGTTTGTCTGTTTTTAGCAGGAGGGCTCCAACTAACACTGGGCCCAAGAAATCAGTTGTAACAAAAGAATGTCTTTTCAAATTTGTTTCCTGGGTTTTTTATACAGAAAAGTGCTTCTTACTGCTTGGACTTTCATGCTGCTGAGCTGAACAAAATGGACCACATCAGCTGGTGCAAATCAGAGGAGCATCAGGTAATGAACACATCAGTGGAACTATGCCAATTTACACCAGCTGAGGATCTAGTCCTATTTTTATTTTGGGGAAAGAAATCATGCTTAATTATGCTTATGATGCAATAGAGCAACAGACTCATATAAACATATGTCAGGGGCTTTTCCCAGAGATCAGGTTTTCAGGGAAATATTAAAAACAAACACGTTAGTAGCAAGAATCTATCCCATCCATACAATATTAGAGTTGGATCAAAAGCAAATCCTGGAATCCAAATCCCTTTGAATGTTAGGCAACCTTAAATTTGAAACCCATAGATTCAGTTCTGCTCCTGTGGCTTGATTCTTGGTCAGACCCAAAACTGAAAGGAGCCTCTCTTCCAGTTTCAGCTCAGAAGGGGGAAAATCTTTTTAAAATAATAAATAAAATATTACCTTCTGATGACATTTGACTACTTTGCTGTACTCTGAAACACAAAAATTACTCTGAATGCTTGAACATGTTAAATTCCACATATTGCAGTCATTTGATTTTTAATTAAAAAATGTGATTACCACTTGACTCTAGACTCTTGAGTGGATATGCATTCCATTTATTCACCACCATCATACAGAAAATAACACCTCCTCATTTTATTTATATCTCTTAACCAAAATCTGTTTCCCTTCTTCCAATCTGTTCAATAACCTCAAACCTATCTTAAACCTTAATCTTATAATAACCCTAAACTACTTTAAATACTTCAGTGAGGTCACTTACAGTATTAATTATTTTCTCTTAACACTAAATAATTCCCACTTTCATCCCTCTCTCCTCATAGGTGAGCTCCTCCATTCTGTTAATTATCTTTCTTGTTTAAACAATAAGAATAACTAGCATATTGAACTTTCTCCAACTTAACTCTATCGCTTTCTTAAAATAAGATGTCCACGATTAAACACAGTACTCTAAAGGCCTTATTATTTCTGTACATGATGCTTCATTGGGGTGAAAGGAAGGAGCACTTCATGAGTGATGATGATAGGAGGCATTATGCCCATAGAGGCTAGCAGCAGGCACAATACCACAAGTTGTGCTTCACTGACCCTTGTTACATCTTCTGAAATCTGATATGCAGGGAGCAGAGCCATGTCCTCAATCTCTCCCGTCTATACTGTTCATCACTGATCCCCCCCACCCCACGCCCCAGCACTAAGGAAATGCAGACAGACAAATCATGACTCCACCCACCCACAGACCACAAAGTGAGAGCTCCTTAGACACTTACTATGCTCCCTTCCCATCTCAGAGCCACATGGAACAGGGCAGAGTCCTTCTTCCCAGAGGCAGAATGTAGGGGCATGGCAAGAATTCAGTGACAATGGGCTGGTGGAGTAGAAATGAAACTGAGGGAAAGGTGAAAGGAAAAGCTAAAAATTAAATTGACGACATATTCTAGAATTTGTATTATATTGTTTAACCACAGAACACACACATAAGAAACCCGAATAACTTTGTGAATTCTCATTGTATCCTCATCTTGCCCTTCCCTTTCTTCTTTGCATTACTTTTTGCCTCATGTCTGCTGTGACTGCTGTAAGTTCTTCATGACAGCAACTATTTCTTAATATGTGTAAAATGGATCCTGGCCAGGCTGTCCAGTCAAAGTTGGAAAGGAGAGCGTGTATGAGAAAAACCATCACTGCTGTGTAAATTCAGTAAGGTATGTAATGAGACGTTGGAGTGTTTTACCATTTCTGTACAGGCGAGGAATTTAATGCTTTCCCTGTGAGGGTCCAGTGAGAGGGACTGGTCCCTGTAGTAGGATGATTTGGGGGAGAATTTGGGGCTGGAAGAGTACTAAGTACTAAAGTCAGTCTGCAAGGAGTAACCAGGTTGGGCAAAGCAAGGGTGAGCCTTGTGGACTGTTGGAAGGCAGTTGAGAGTCAGAGCTCTGGACCAAAGCTGCACAGCTACAATATATCCAGAGTTACAAGGCAGACCAAACCCCTTATTGGCCTGGGGGAACCCCAAAATGTCACAATGTGTCTGTACAGTACCTAGCACAATGGGGTCTCTACCCTGATTTGACTCTGTGAGTGCTACTAATAACAATAAATATAAAAAAACCCCAAAACAATGAGAATCCTGCAGCACCTTAAAGACTAACAAATTTCTGCAGGCATAAGCTTTCGTGGGCTGCAACCCATTTCATCAGATGCATGAAATGGAAATCACATATAGGAGGTATATATATATACATCCAAGGGTAAGAAACAACGATGGGGAGGGCAAGTGCTAACAAAGTCAATTCAGTTAGAGTAGATGAGGCCTATTCACAACTGTTGATTAGAAGGTGATAATGTGTGAACAGTGACAATTACTTCTTGTAATGAGATAACCATTCCAAGTCCCTATTCAGAGCCAGTCTGATCATATCAAGTTTGCATATGAGTTCCAGCTCTGCAGTTTCTTGCTGAAGTCTGTTTTTGAAGTTTTTTTGTAGAAGTATGGCAACTTTCAAGTCAGCTACAGAGTGTCCTGGGAGATTGAAGTGCTCTCCTACTGGTTTATGGATGTTACCATTTTTTATGTCTGATTTGTGTCCATTTATTCTTTTGCGTAGTGACAGTCCGGGTTGGCCAATGTATATGGCAGAGGGGCATTGCTGGCACATGATGTGGATCAGTCCACGCAAGAAATCCACTTCCTGGACACTACAATACAAATAAAGGCTGGTTGTGATGCCCGCAGAAATTTGTTAGTCTTTAAGGTGCTACAGGATTCTCGTTGTTTTTGCTGTATACAGACTAACACGGCTACCCCTCTGGAAATAAATACAAAATGCCTGTCTTCTCTGAGGATATTGGAGGTAAGGGCCCCACAGCATCCTCATGCCCCTCCCCCATGCATCTCTGCAGAAGCAGCCATACTTGAACATATTTAAGTATGTAATTGAGGTAGTTAGGTATATATTATGCAGATACATTGTACCCCTTTAAATGTCAGTACATTCACACAGAAGAAGAATAAAAAAGATAACAAAAGCTGCAAAAATCACGTGATCTTGCATTTAGCTTTTAAGATAATAGCAGCCCTGGTTTGGACATCCTAAATAACAATCTGAAGTGCCAGAAATGGTAATAGATCTAACTGTCACTGAATACAGTATATACTGATCGCTCTAAGAGTAACATCAAAATTCAGATCACTAAAGCAACATTAATATTTTTTAAAGTTCTCTAAATCAAAGATGTTATTTCCTTAGAAATCACTAAATAAATATATTCATTAAAAATACATTGAATGTGAGCTGCTGCTACTATTGTTAGCGTAAATGGATTTATTTAGATAAATATATAGGATTTTGTAGATCTAGGCTTTACACACTCAAAAATCTCAGGTGAATTTAATGGGAATTTGGCCGATACCGGAATGCAGTTTGGGAGCTCCTGCAATTTAACTATCAAAGTTAATTGCTTTGTGAAAGAAAATAAATAAGCCAGACTTTTACAGCAAATGAAGGAAGGCCAGAAGACAATAAAATTGTGCAAAACAATTGGATACAGATGACAAATGTTAAGGGCTAATCATTTCTGCAGTTTGCAAAACCTTCCTTTCTTAAATCTAACTGTGACAAAAGTTGTTTGGGGCCCATTTCCTGACTATATTAACCAAATTTGGTTGTCACACTTTAGGATCCAAAAAGAGTCCTTAATTGAAGCTTTCTGGATTAAACCATGCTGCAGACAGTGTAACATTTAAGCCAAACTGCAGACAATAAACATAGGAGACATTACAAAATCATATATGCCCCAATAATTCATTATTTAAACAAAACAAGGCATATTATTGATAGTTAAGATTTAAAAGTATGAAATTAGCAATGGAAAGTAGTAGAGTGCTAAAGTAGTGTTTAATATAGTTTGGTCAATTCTACTCTATTTTTAAATATAATTTTTAAATTACATTATTGCTGTTTTGGTTTTTAGACTGTCATGAATAAGGTCCTGTAGCTGTGCCTGTTAAGTACTCATGACAGTCTAATGAGTCAGTGAGGTTGGCTGGTGTACCACCCTTCCTGATTTATTGAGGAAGCTAGCAGGATGGTTCTCAAGCCCATTTACAGCTGTAGCATATGTCCATGGACTTCCCGTCTCTACGTGCTTGTCTCTCTTGCCAAGTCCTGCACGCAGCTGTGTTCCAGTCCTGTCCCAGCCTTGCTCCTCTCTTCCCTGACTCCTGGTAATCTGGTTCTGACCTTTGGCTCTTATTCCTGTCTTAACCTTGGCTTTAGCATTTGGACTCTGACTTTGGTTCTGACCCTGTCTTGACCCTTGGCTCTGGCATTTGGACTCTGACTAGTAAGTCTGAGCACCTACAATCTGCTCCCCCTGACACAAAGCCACCTACGTAAAACATTTGAGAATACCTCATGTGCACTGTGGGAAAAAGTCAGTCAAGAACTAAAACCCATATAACTGATAGATTAAAAGAATCAATGTCAGACCTTTAGAAACATTTGATTAAATAATGTTAATGTAAAATATAACCAAGCCACTATTAAGATGCTGATGGCATGAATTTTTAATTTAGGTAGAAGAAAATGAAAAATATTTCAACATGCCCTAAGCAGCTTGTGAAGAAGGAACTGTTCATGTACTTAAAGGAGGACAACCTCATATGTGATACTTTAGAGTAGACATAACTAATGTGTGGGAAAGTTAACTGATGTCATTAAGAGCTGTTCTATCTATTCATAGGATGTTACTGTAAATGTCATCTGAAGATAATTTCGTATTCACTAAAGACCAAGGCCCCAGTTCAAGAAAGCACTTAAGCACTTGTTTAACTATGTGCTGAAGTCTCATTTCCTTCAGTGGGATCTCAGCACATGCTTAAGTGCTTTGCTGAACAGAGATGCTTTCCTGAATTGGGGCCAAATTATTTTGATCCAATGCTAAGTGAAATCAATGCAACTGACTCCAGTGGGAATTGGATCACTCTCCATATACTGATCACATTGAAATCAATGGAAGTTTTCCCATCCTGTATTCTGTATATTACGCATGTTACAGGGAAGACAAGGGAAGGAATGTTTTAGTGAGTTTTAAAAAAATATATTGGGACTATTTTTGTATCCCACTCCATATAAAGTCAGGATTCTAAGGTAACATGAGTGCAAGTGTTCATGGCTCAGGGGAATGCAATAGAAACCTCTAAAAATGACCTAAAATAGCTTTTCTGAATATACAAATGTCCCAAGTATAAGGTCCAAAATCTCAGGAATTTCCTGAGCTAAAAGTGAATGCTGACTCCTACTGGGAAGTTGGGAATGACCCCTTCTAAATAGGAAAAAGAACCTGTTTCTAATCCTGCAAGGTCCCAAGATCAGTTTAAATTTGTGGCATTTTTATATCGTGAACTTGCCATTGATGCCAACCAGAGTTTTGCCTATCCTAATTACCAGGCCAGTGTAATTCTGAGGAGTGAGACTACATATATACCAGGAGAAAAAGCAAACATTTCTCTGGCAGGTTGATTTTTTTTAATTTTAAATGGAGAGTGTATGGCTGAGGAGTTTGGAATGTTAGCTTCAGTGCTGGAAAGATGGATTAGTGGGCAGAATTCAGTCCAAGATGTATTATAAATTTGGCTATCTCCTCCACCTGTGTGGTATAGTATAGAGGCATCAGCTGTGACTTCAGAATTACATTTGCACTGAGATTTCCACTTAAATCAGAACTAAAATCCTTCTGATTATACTTTAATGAATTGACCGAGTCTCCAGATTTGGCACGATAACTCTCCAAGGGACAATTTAATATTCATTCCCACTTTTTCAGTAAAAGACGTAGCTTTTGCAGAGAAAAGTTTTTAAATGTGTACTTTTTAAAATGTTGCCCATTTCCTTTCATGTATTTGGGTTCTTCTAACTTAAAAGATAAATGTTATAGAAAATTCGGTTTTCATCTTCACAATCTCTCAGACTTTGGCTAGGTATTGCATTGAAATAATGAAATTTAAAAGTTAAGTGCTATAATTTGTCATAACCAAATTGAATTTTGCCTCCAAAAAACTTTGACACAAGAAGTTTCATCAATGCCCACCCTTCTATAAATCAAGAGATTTAAAAGAAGTGCTCTTATCCCAAGAAAGGAAATTGGTATTGACTTCCTTTCATTTCCAACATACAATCACCCACACCGTAATACCCACTTCCTCTAAATCACACTCCAACATACAACCTTAAATCTTGCCTCCATGAGATTAAGATATTTTACTGGGAAATACACATTCACTGTGGAAGTGGGCATGTATTATTACTACACTAACAAATCCAAAGTCATAGTTAAATCTATATACCTCAGGATAATTTAGAGGAATCAGGTGTGTGCATTGTGAGTAGTTTTACATGAGAACCAAAAGGATGTTCGTCGTGAGGTCTGTGGGAAGATGTAAGTGTTATGCTGCTGATGGAAAAAAATGTGGTTTCAGGTTGCTCTGAAGTTATTAGAGCTCCTGGCCTTATCACTCAAGACTGGGAGACTGAGGGCCTGATTCAAAGTCCACTGAAGTTAATTGTAGCTTTAGACCCTGCCTTGAGTGAATGGGTGAAGGGATAATGAGTGGTCAGTCACTGACTGTGGCTGTCAGTGTGGGAGTGTAGGTGGGTGCCAAAAAGACAAAAATAAGAGTGAATTCCCATTGGCCCCATTAAAATGAACAAAGGATTGTTGGTAGAGAGGAAGGATAGATCGGCTTTTAACTTTGGCAATTAAAGCCCCAGTCTAGCAACTGACTTTGTGGTGGACCCATGAAAACAGTGGGGCTCCACACAGGTGTAAGGTTTGCCCAAATGAAGTCAAGCGCTGGATCAGAGTTTAAGTTTGTAATGTTCTGTGTGGAGTCAGGGGAAGACCTTAAGAAACAATGACTAAGTAGTTAAGCCATCATATGAGGAAACAATATTTTTTCAATCAATTTTATGTAATGTGAAAAAATAAGCCCAAATATAAGTACAGCTGTATAGCCCCATCATCCCCAAAAAGTTCCTCTGCCTAATGTCAGAGGAAAGTTATATTTGTCATATTTTTACCAATTTAGAAAATAAAAATTGGACTTGGAAATTGCCATTTGTTCTGCCACTCCACCTATTTTGTGCTTCTAGCTTTGTCAATGCTTGAAAATTATTCCGTTGTCTTCAAGGATTTGCTTTTCTACTTTCTCAGTAACAAAATTGCTGGCAACTAAGTATTACATGGATGAGCATCTGGCACAAATCCCAGCACGGCTTTGCTCAACTCCAGAGGGGAGACTCCCAAGACAAATACTGAGTTACTGCAGCTGAGAAGAGTTGGCAACCTTACAGGACTGTCTGCACTTAGCAATGGAACTGTTACAGGGAAATTGATTGACTGAAGTGGTTTGTTGCCTCACTCATTCTTTCAAGTTCAGTCTGTCCACTTAACAGTGATGTCTCTGGGAGAACAGTCTAGATGTACAGTAGAACTTCAGAGTTTTACAAACACCTCAGGAATGGAGGTTGTTCGTAACTCTGAAATGTTCATAACTCTGAACAAAACGTTATGGTGGTTCAAGTTAACAACTGAACATTAACTTAATACAGCTTTGAAACACTACTATGCTGAAGAAAAATGCTGCTGTCCCCTTTTTTTTAGTAGTTTATTTTTAACACTGTACTGTACTGTATTTGCTTTTTTTTTTCTCTCTGTGGCTGCCTGATTGTGTACTTCTGGTTCCAAATGAGCTGTGTGGTTGACTGGTCAGTTCGTAACTCTGGTTTTTTTAATGCTCAGGTTCTACTATATTCACAGACTGCTTATAAGCTTGTTTGTACTAGTGCATTTTGGAATTCCTGATACACTAACCATTAGTACACAGCACCTCTTGATCAGATTTTTGCATATTTTCAAAATCAGCAGCTTCCATATATTGTAGTTATGTAGCTATAAATTGTTCCCCATAACCTCTGAGGATAGGACAAAAAAAGTAATGGGCCTAAATTGCAACAAGGGAGATTTAAGTTAGACATAAGGAAAATCTTCCTGACTTTCAGGGTAGTTAAGCACTGAAACAAATTACTAAGGGAAGTTGTGGAATCTCTGTCATTGGATTTTTTTAAGAACAGGTTAGACAAACAACTGTCAGGGATGGTCTAGTTAGTACTTAGTCCTGCCTCAGTCCCTTCCAGTCCTACATTTCTGTGATCCAAGAACTCCATTTTCTCAGTCAGTATCCCGGCATTGTCAGTGTGGACTCCCCTAAGAACCTATTGTAGAGAGGAAGTTAGAGACAAACAGTGCAGTGTCCTTGCTGTGAGCCTACATAGAGAAGAGCGTTTTCTCACCCCATTTTCATGTTGTTCCTATTGGCCCCAGTTGGTGCTGTTTTAATTCAAATAACATAGTAATAAAGACAGGCTGAGCAACGAGGAGTGTGGCTCTGACTCAAGAATGCCAACAGCTCCAGTGTAGTAGGGACTAGCCATTTTTTTAAAAAAAATGAAAAATATTGGCATTTTTGTCCCTCCAAAATGTTTGATTCCAATGCAGTTCACTGCCTCAAGGCACTTCTCTGTCAACCCCCCTTTTCCCTATTGTTCCCGTTCCTGTCACTAACTTTCACTGGCAGGCAGCTGTATCAGGGTTGGGAAGTCACTGCAGTAAGGTCATAGGGACAGCAATCAGCCAGCTTCAGTCCCTGCACAAGAGCACAATGTCGAGACAAAACTGAGAAAAGGTCTAGAAGTGGGACTTGGAAGGAAGGGTGGGGGGAAAGAGGAGGGAAGTGAAGGAAAGAAAAGGAGAGGAAGGGCGGGAGAGGAAAAGTCAGAGAGAGAAAGAAGTGAAGGGGAAGAGTGGGAGGAATATGGGAAATGAGAATAAAAAGAGCAGCCTAGAAAGAAGGAGGCAAGGGAAAAGGCAAGGCCCAGGGAATGGAGGGGGGAGAGAAAGAGCAAGGGGAGGGACAAGGTGGAGTGGAGAACAGGAGAAGAGGGGATGGAGGGAGGCTAGAAAGGGGACTAGGATAGTGGAAGGCCGGGTAGAAGGGGGGCCCAGAGGGGACTAGAAGGTGGAAGGAGCAGAGAGGAGGGGGTGGACAGAGGCTGAGAGGGACAAAGGGGAGTGGAAGGACCTGAGCGCTGGGAATGGGAGGGGGCTACAGAGGGGAGGCGCTGTAAAGCGAAGGAAGGCGCTGCGGCTCCTCCCAGGCAGCCTGAGAAGTTTGCTGAGCATCCCTGAGCCACCACACAGAGCCCTGACTCGCTGCACGGGGGGAGAGTCAGCTGGACTGGACGCGTTTGCTGACTGGTCCCTGCTTGGCCCGGAACCGAGGGGGCGAGAAGGAAGCGGCTTCGGGGGCATTTGCCTGAGAGCAGTGCAGCTGCAGGGGCGCCATCTCCGTCACGCCCACCCCAGAGGGCTCGGACCCCCGGAGAGCCACCTCAGCCCAGGATGCCGGGCAGCCGAATGTCTCCGAGAGGCAGAGGCGAGCGGGGCGTGAGCAGGCGATAGCGCGCGTGTCCAGCGTGAGTAGGAGCAAAGTTGAACCGCTGAGCGGCGCGGGCCGGGGAGGGCAACTTTACACGGCAGGCAGGCAGGCAGGCAGCTCGCTCTCTGGGCTGCACTCCCCGCGGCAGGCGCGCCAGTAATAATCACCGGAGCCACGCGGGCCTTTAACTGCCCGCCCGCAGGTTGGTCGCTGGTGGCTGGTTTGGCGCTGGTTGGGGGAGGGGTGATTGTAAAGAGTCGGGGTGGAGGGTCATGCTGGATCCCTGCCTGGCGGGCATCCCCTTGCGGAGTTTGGGGCGCCCCCGAGTGCCTTTCCCCGCGCACGCGCCGTTCGCCTGGCGTGCGCTCCTCCGGCAAACCCGGGAGCTCGCGGGTTCCCAGCCCGGCCCCGCGCGCCGCCTTTCGAGTGAATGCTGAGCTCCAGCCCCGCGTGACCCGCCCGTCAGCTGGGTCTCCCTGGTTCGGGACCTTGCCCGGCCCGGCCCCGCGCGGGGTGGGCTCGAGGCGAGGCACGGGACCCAGGGACCCAGGCCGGGCTGCTGAAGGGGAGCGTGCGCTTTTGACCAGGAGATGCAGAAAACAGATCTTCGGGGAAGGCACTTGTGCAAAAAAGTGGGGCTTCGAGCACTAAGTAGCCGGCTGTCCCGTGTGGAGTATGGACAGGTGGGGCTAACAACTCAGCGCTAGCTGCCAGCTCCTGTTCACCGCAGCCTGGCTCGTCCGAGCGTGCTGCAGGGTAGGGGTGCTGTCGCTGTCGCTGGGCAGCCTTCATCAAGGTAACCTGGAATCGGATCCCACTGGCTGGACTTTACGCCAGGGGTGTATTGTCAGAAGGCCACCGAGGTAGCTTCGCTGTTTGTGGGCTCAGACCCCCCCCCCCCCCTCCCCCGCCCTTGGACTAGTCTGAGTGCTGCGATGCGCTTTCCGAGGAGAGGGGTCTGTATGGGTTCAGCTAGTTTGGGCCAATCCAGGCTTATTTGGTTCGTCACCATTTTTAGACCGATTTGCGTGTAAACGTTTCAACGAAAGTCAGAGGAATAGAACGGGTACAATGAGTCCATCCCTCTTGCTAGTCCCAGTTATACCACGTCGGAGTCTATATTCTCCCGCTTCCTTATAGATTGATTACCACGAATTTCACTTGAAGGGAGTAGTCAAACCCCAGCCCGCCTCACCTTCTGTGTGCTGAGAACACGATTTAGGTGGGCCGTGTGATAGGGCAGCTCCACTGAACAGCTTCAGGATGTGTTGGTAACTTATCAAGGCTGGTGATCAAGTTCCTTGAAACTGAAAATACCATGCCCAACTCATACAGCCTAAGACAGGTATAATATTGGAGTCCATGACAAATTTAGGTCTCCACCTACAGCTGGTTGTTATATTGGCCTGGGCAAAGTTATACCTTGTGAATGCTGCATTTCTCTGGTCATTGCATTAAAACTTATTTCATTTATTTTCTTGCAAATTTTAGTCGCTGTCATAATTTATATCTCCACACTCAATTTTTATCTATCACTCTAATGTAGTCAGTCTTTGAGGCTCTTTTAAAGTTATACCGCTCCCATGACATTTATTTTAAGCACTGTTCAGGTTGAAAACTGTCAGCTTTTATAATCAGTTCTTTGTCTTATATACTATACTTAATGTAATTTCCAAGGTTTCCTTATATTAGATAACCTGCAAAAGTATATGTTGGTGCCACTTGCTGCATTTTTTGATGAATTTTTTGTGACATTACTTGGAAAGATGCTGGAAGGGAAATTAGTTTAAGATGTAAAGTGAAGGCTCAGTGTCACACAGATTGAATTTTCAGGAGATTGGTTAAACAGGTAAGGTCATGAGAGTTGTTCTGAATTAGAAAATTACTTCCTGTTTAGAATAGTCATACCATAGAATTGGCACTGATACTTTCTTTTCATACCTTTAGTTCTTTGTTTAAAAAAGATCTTTGACCCAAAGAAAAAGTTGAGGTCACAGCAACCTTTTAGAATCTGGATACTGAACAGTGGATGCTTTCCTGGAAGGGAGAGCAGCTAGAGGGAGTGAGAAAGAGCAGAGTAAATAACTTCCTTCACTATGCTTAAAGCCAAGATTCAAAACACTTGAGAACTCCTATATGAGATTTGCATGCATGCTACTTGGAAAAATTACAAATGCAAAATGCTGTTGTCTAAAAGCTCAGAAGCCAAGAAAAATAACTATTTATTAGAGGTTTTGGCCTAAGCCATAAAACTGCCAGCACATTCATTTAAAAAACTTCTACATTTTTCTTTGTTTGCGCTTTCCAAGAAAAAATATTGTTCTGCAGCTGATGTTTGTTGTCTAAACCCCATCTGCAGCTAGACCCATTCAGTATCAAACTGGGAATGTAGATTAAAATTCACTTATGTTCTCAGAAAGCTTTTTCTGTTCTTAAATATAACACTACCAGGGCGTGCCTGACAAACTGCACACATTTACTCATCATCTGGAAAAGCTTTAAAAATAAATAAAATAGAAGAGAGTTTGGCATTGTACACATATTCTTTTCTTTTCCTTCTCCTTTCTTAAAATTGTCATTTGTGGGTAAAGTAAATGGCTACATTTGGAGAAGGACGGAGACCTGGAATGTGTGGAGTGTCTCTCCAGTCCCTTTATTCAAGTGTTTTTGTTGCTGCTTGGAATGTAGGAAAAGGTCAGTTCTAGTGGTGTACAGGATAGAGATATAATTCCGTTACCAATGTAATTGTGTAATATAATATGTCCTTGTATAGATAGAAGTAGAAGGGAGAGCATAGAAACAATGAGACAAACTATTTTCTCCTTTATACCCATACAACGTCTTTGACTTCAGGGTGTGTGTAATTGAGAGCAAAGTTGCCCCATTGTTCCAAATAATATAATTCCTAGATGAATATTTCTTCGGCCTTATTACTGCAAAGTGCTGAGTGTCTGTTGTGCGATGCTGAGCCTTCAGTTCCCAATGGAAGGGAGTTGCTTAGTGTTTTGCAAGATAGACCTTATACATTACTTATGTGTAATGGACCAGCTCCTGCTCCATTGATTGCAATGGTGCAAGATGGCATCTACAGTGTTGGGGCAGATCCTTGGCTTCCATACAGTCCTTTGAACCACTCCAGCAGCACATTGAGACCATGAAGTGTATTAATTGGGCAGTTAGATATTTCCCTGCCATGAGAAAATCCACTGCTAGCACAGCCGCGTTACTATGTCCTCTGTTCTCAGCATAGAGCGCATGTAAATGGCATTGCTTTGCTTTGGGGATCCCAGGCCAACTTAATGGGTCTTAAGGGGCTGTTACTGCTGGTGTGAGTAACAGCAGCAATGAGGCTGTTATACTTCATATATAGTGACAAACTGACCCCAACAACAGTGGGGTTTTGGAGAGAAAGTGAGGTGTAAAGATGATGTACACCCACCTTTGCCCTCCACCTTAGTGTCTTCACTGAGAACAGCTGAATCAGACATGTAGAAAAATGTTTGATATTTAAATATTCTCAATGAGATATTCATGTGAACCTCTAGATGTAGTTTTCCAAGGTGAATGGACATCACACTGTTGTGAATGTGTTGGGAGAGAGAGAAGTTTTTGTTTAGCTGGAAACAATTTTCTGCTAGGCCAATTTAAAGATGACCTGGAAATAAATTAGGAGTTTGTGAATTTTTGTTTCTTTATGATATATATAAAGAAGACTTGGATGGTTTTTTGTTTTATTTAGAGGAGGTGAGGGTGAGAAGGTTCTGTTTCTTTGTTACATTAGAACTTCATCTCATCTATCCTATTTTACTTGGAAAGCTCTATGGGCAGCAGGAGAAATTGAAGGATTATGACATTGTTAGTACCAAGGAAGTGAAACCTGAGCAACTGTATAAGGCAGGGAATCAAGTTTGTAATCAAACTACTTACAACTTTTTGGGCCAGATTCTCTGTTTCACTCCTGCCATTGTTTATGGTTGCTTTGCAGCACAAAGCTGCCTGAATATACCAGTGAATCTGGCTCTTTGTCTGGTTTGGTTAACACCGATTTTAACTAAAAAACCTGACACAAAGTTAAGAGGTAAGTTACCTTTTTTTAAAGATATCAGGATCAGGCCCATAGTTTGTAAGGAGTGACAAGTCATTTGTATGTAACTGGCAGTACAACAGTTTATAGAACGTCTAGATCTGTAGTGAGGTGTTGACAAAGAAATGTCCTGTAAAAAATTTTTGGCTGATAATGTCTTATAGTAATATTCAACTTCTTTAACTAACTATTAAAAAAAATTAACAGGCCATATTATGCCATTGATTTTTAAACAGAAAAATGGGATGGTCTGCTTAAAAATCAGTGGCATAATGTGGTCCAAAACATTACTTTAAAATGTTGGTTACAGATTAAATTTTAATTTTCAAGCATTTTCTTAAATTATTTATTGAATTATTCTTAATATAAACATTGAAAAGGTTCATCAGTGAGATTCTTTTTCTGAAGGTCTTAACATGTAATATTACTTTCTTTAGATCATGTTGATGAAATCCATCTTTCAACATGTATGTATTTTCTATAGTACCCATAACCTAATAACGAAGTGCTGGTACCAGTGTGACCATGCAGTATCTAAATTCTAATAATTCCTGCAAAATCATAAGGCTGAAGCACCATCACATATTATTTTTGCATAATCATGCAGTCCCTTTGCAGTATTTGTATACCAAAGTCTCAGAGACTCCATTGTGAATGTATATTACATCAAAGTCCATGGAAAAAATTAGTGATGATTTAAAATCATGACAAGGAAAGAAAAATCAAAGCTGTTTTTAAAAGTATTAATAAAATATCATCTGATTCATCTTTCATGTATAATTAAATTAAGAAACTAATGTAGTTCTGAAAAGTTACAAGCTATGAACTACTGGTTTCTTTTCATTGGATGGTGCAAATAAAGGTTGGACTTAATTTGTATATAAAGTAATGATACTGAAAAATTACATAATCCAAGCAACTAGTAGAATTGTATTTGGGCTAGTGGGTTTTCACAGATCTCCTTAACTATAAGTAGCATAATTTTGCCATGTTAAGAGAGAGAGACTATTTTAGGCATTTATAACATACCCATTACAGTAGCAGTTGGGAGCTGGGCACCTGACAAGTTGAGCGTAAGGGGCTATAATCCACTTTTATATCCTTTCTAATCCTAGGGCTGCCAGGGACCAAAACAGCTCCCAGAGCAACTTTTAACAGCCACAGATAAGTTCCACTGGTAGGACATCAGCAGAGCACATAGCATTCCAGCACTGCCCCCTTGATTCTGTCACCCTCCTGACCTGCTCCAGAATATCCCCATCCTACCCAAGCCACCTCATCATCAGCTCTGGATTCTCCCATGCTCATCAACACTTTAGAGATAGTGTAAAGTCACTTTGTTCCTCCACAGGGAGCATAACAGGAGCTGAGGATCTGACTTGTTCTCTTAAAAATTGTGTTGGCTTTGTTGGATTTCAAGTAAAACTACTTACACTTATTCCTGCTTAGAGTCAAAATTAGATAGTTACTAAACTCCCTGAGACTGGTTGGGTGTTTGTACTAAACCTTCCTTCCTACTCCCCAGTTCCACATACTTTGGGGTTTACACAGCAATGAACAGTTTGGATCCAACAATACAGCAAGTCCCTCCGTTTCCTTCTTTTTTCATCAGTAGAATTATAATCAAGTAAAGTACATGACTAAAGTCTTAGTAGATGATTGGCTTTCAGGTACCAAGTGATCAAATCCACTGTAACTCTTGTCCTGGGTACATATTTAATGGTCCCCACAAGTTCTTATACACTTAGTATATATTATTATAGGGCATATACATGGGATTTTCTTTATATAAAGACAGTGATATTGACTCTACTGACTTTTTCTTCCTCCTCCCCCCCCTCCCCAGGTCCTTGGTTTCACTGCCACTGCTGGATGTTGACATGCAACAACTACTGAAGCCTGGGGGCATCCTCAGAGGACTCAGAGAAGTGCTTTAGGGACTGTGACTTGAGCTCCCTCCAGTGGAACGATATTAGAATTAAACTTCCATGATTTTAAAAAACAAAACAAACAAATTATGGCAAAAGTTACCATACCACTTGCTGCTACGTTCACCCCTCAAGGAAATGAAGAATCTGACTCTCTAATAGTACTACATTATAATTATACAGGAAAACTTATTCTAAGAGAAAAGGCAACTGATCGCATTGGCTTTACAACGGTTTCATTTCTGATCATATGTAGTTTCATAGTCCTGGAGAACTTGATGGTGTTGATTGCCATATGGAAAAATAACAAATTTCACAACCGCATGTACTTTTTTATTGGCAATCTAGCTCTCTGTGATCTGTTAGCTGGAATTGTTTACAAAGTAAACATTCTTATGTCTGGAAAAAGAACTCTGAGCCTGTCCTACACACTCTGGTTTATTAGGGAAGGCAGTATGTTTGTTGCCCTAGGAGCTTCCACTTTAAGCTTATTAGCTATAGCCATTGAGAGACATTTGACTATGATTAAAATGAGGCCTTACGATGCAAATAAAAAATACAGGGTCTTCCTTCTTATTGGAACATGTTGGCTTATCTCGGTTTCCCTTGGTGCTTTACCAATCCTTGGCTGGAACTGTATCAACAATTTACCGGACTGCTCAACAATTTTGCCTCTTTATTCCAAGAAATATGTTGTATTTTGCATCAGTATCTTCATAGCCATTTTGGTGGCGATTGTTATCCTTTATGCACGTATTTACATACTGGTAAAATCCAGTAGCCGTAATGTCACTAACCATAATAACACAGAGAGATCTATGGCATTGCTTAGGACAGTTGTTATTGTAGTTGGTGTTTTCATTGCCTGTTGGTCGCCATTGTTTATTCTGTTGCTCATAGATGTAGCCTGCAGCGTAAAAGAGTGTGCCATTTTATACAAGGCTGACTGGTTCATTGCTTTGGCTGTCCTCAATTCTGCGATGAATCCCATCATCTACACTTTGGCCAGTAAGGAAATGCGTCGGGCTTTCTTTCGCCTTGTTTGTGGCTGTCTAGTAAAGACCAATGGGGCTACATCTTTGCCTATTCAGCGTACTCCAGATCACAGTCGAAGTAAGTCTAGCAGCAGCAATGCACAGAAACCAAAGGATGATTTCTCACAGATCAGTGTTCCTTCATGTATAATTGAAAAAAATAAATCATTTCAGAATGGAACCTTGTGCAAATGATGGACTCTGCAAGTCAAGGACTCGTCTATGGCTTTTTAGGATCCAATTACAAACTTTCAATGTTCATGCACTTAAATCATAGGGGAAAACAGTAACCACTTATTTAACTCTGAGTACCTATTTATCACATGACTTGGTTTGGATTTTAATTCTGTGAGAGATCTGATGCAGGAAAGCTTTTTTTTACTACCCACCCGTCTACACAAAATCCTTGTGTGTGTCATGTATGACATCAATGTATTTGGTACAGTCTGATCTTACAGTTCATCTACATCACCTACAAGAAACTTCAGCTATTATATATATATATATCTCACTATCTTGTTAATTGGGAGAAAATTTAATTACATTATACAAAGTGCATTATATTTTTCACTACATATCTTGCTGTTATGTTAATGGCCTTACATGTATGTGGTATAAATAACTGTATATTTGTACATTTCTTTATTAAATAGTAATTGTATGGCAGAAGTTTGCATTATGCTACACATAGTATTACAATATATAATGCAATAGTACAGATTATACAAGTATGTAGATGTTTCAAATAGTATGTTTGAAAATGTATCAAGTAGTAATTCTGAACTGAGTAGATAAAGTTGCTATGTCTCCGCAGTATTTTTCCTTGCAAACAATACCACAGTCTGTTCATGTTTAAATAGTAACAGTATAAGCACTACGGCTGTGACCAAATCTTTTCAGTTTATTTCAAGCAAACTACCACTGACAGTGAATACATATGTTTGTTTGTTCAAGGTAGTTAAAATATGATTTAACAATTCACATATCTCACGTGTAGGTATTTTTTCAATGCATATATTTTTACTATTTGCAAAGTATTTAAAAATGTAAGTATGTCAAACCTATGAAAGTCTGTCTGAAGTGCCATTCTCCCCCAGTTAAAGCAGACTTCCTTTAAAAAGATAATGAACCATGACAAAATCCTTGCAGAACTTCTGGAATTCTATTCAGGAGTTAGCACAGCATGGAGCTGTATTAACATCTTCTGGGGGCAGACCCATCCACTGCAGAACTGTTCATTTGGAGTCATGTTGCACAAGGGAAGGGATATCACAGTTTGTTCCTCTGGATGTGGAATGAATCCCCATGAATCCACTGGGTTTGCGATGCCTTGCTTTCTGAAGTCACCTTAGCACCCCAACTCTAGCCCATCTGAGGACTTCATGGACTTTTCTTGTCCCTCTGTCCCCTTCCAAGTGCATTCTCTAAGGAGGAAGTAGTCTGGTCCACTGTGATTAAAAGCTCATAAATATATGGGGCTAGAGCCTTGGCTGGTCTAAATCAGCATAGCTTTCTTGAAGTCAGTGCAGCATGCCTGATTTATACTCAGGAAGAAATGAATTGTGTTTTAAGGTTGGGCTTTTCAAAGTCACCCAAGTGAATAAGGTGCTTAAAATAGCTCCCATTAACTTTCAATAGCAGTTGAGCAACTGACTCTCTTGGACCCATTTGAAAATCCCAGCCTAAATGAATCAAGCATGAAGCATTCGAGTCATAGAATTTAAGATCAGAAGGGACCACCAGATCATCTAACATGAGCACCTGTATATCACAGACCCCTACCCACCCAGCACCCACACAGTAAATCTAACAACCAAAATTAGACCAAAGTATTACAGCCCACAGAGACTAGACTATTATGTGCCATAGGGAAAAACACTACGGCCTGAAGCCCCCATAGTGGTATGGAAATCACTAAATAAGATAAATGCACATAATTATCAAACAATCACAACCATTCTGAATTCACAACTTACAAAAACTCATGCTTAGTTTTTCCTCTGAATTAAAGATCTTCAAATTATATGTCCACGTATGTACAGTGCATAAAATCCTGTAAAGTATGTAGCAAAAGCTTTTCAAAATATGCTGTTTTGTCTTTTCATTGTCATGTGCAAGGTAGGAGGCTACTTGTAAAAAATGTCAGCAGTAATCTTTTGACATTTGTAAAAAGCATGAGAATAAGGCTGATTCTGCAGCAACTGTGAAGATACCAATAAATAAGAAATTACTTGTATGAAATAGAGACTGCCCAAAGCAGTGAGTTACAATTTATTAGGCACTTGCAAGAAAAGCTTGACAAAGAGTGGCAAGAAAATAAGTCTAATGACATAGGAGACTGAACTGTGGCTACACATTGAATCAAAGCTGTAGGATTTGTATGTGTATTTATGTTATAAACTGAACTGTCTGCATGGTAGTTTCCCAGTTTACCTCTTTACAGCTTCGACTGATGTGTAGTTTCCAGTCTTGGCTAGCGCTCTTGAAAGGAGTTTCATTGAAAATGTTTGCTAAAGTCTTCTGTTACCAGTTCTTCTAAATGTTTGCTTTGTTTACGTGACCAGTCTTCCCTTAGCCCAAAGGCTGCATTCTCAGCTATTGTAAATGTGAAGGGCTTTAGCAACTCAACTCCCATTAGCGTTAAGGAAAGTAGTGGGGCTGAACTCACCCCCCATGACTCAAGTTAAGGCTGTTACGTGTCTCCATACTTAAATTTGAAATAAGAATGAAAATACATAGCAGCCAAAGCCCACACACCTGTCCATAAGCATGAGTTTAAAAGCCCAAGTCTATTCTAAGATACTATTAGCATTAGCCCAATCTACAAGCTATGTGAGCCATTCAGCTGTTTGGGGCTGATGGTTTTGGACTGACATGGCAACGTTCCACTCAACCCTGATCTCTCTCCCTCATTCTTGCAGTGGAGTCCAATGAAGGGGAAAGTGGGAAACTCATCATGCAAACCCCCAACTTCCTGCAGCACAGCACTGTGCTCATCTTAAGGCTGGCTACTCAATTTGTGCACTCCTATGCAACAGCCAATATCAGAATATATAAGGCCATTATACACAAATGGATACATCTGTTCTTCCTGGCCATTGAGCTTACTGCCCACTGCAGAACCAGCCTGACTCGACTGTACAAAGGGGAGGCTGGATTTAGGAAACCCACCTGGCAGTGCAAATAGTAGGAATTTAGGGGGCAGGGAAAGCTAGGGGATTGGCAGTGAAGATGGGACTACAGGTGCAGGAGGAGGATAGCCATCCTTGATTCTTTCACCCAAAACACCAAAGAACATCTTGAGTGCAGCCTGAGTAGCTGGGTCTGCACAGGGCCAAGAGTTGCACTTATGTGGGATCAGAACCAGACCCTCAATCTGCAGCTGATTTGTTTTACACAGAGGAAAAGCCACAAAAGAAATACACACTTCACTCTCTCATTTCATGAACTGGCGTCTTTATTTTTGTTTCAGACTACAAAAGAAACCACTTAAGGAAAAGAGCTTTCACAAGAGATTTTATTGCCAACAGTCTTACAGCGTGACAGTATTTTAAAATCATTAAGTACCATAAACATTTTAGAAAACTTTTTTTAAAATCTCAAACCTTTGAACCAAAGTTACCTTAGCAGTCGTCTTTCAAATAAATGGAACAAGAGTTTGTGTTTGTATAGAAAACTTAGTTAAATTATAAAAGTCATGCTTGAAAGCACAGTATCTACACAAATAAAATGGCAACCAAATATGATAGGCTCTGACTCTGTTGCAGTCAAAGGGAGTTTGGCCTCTGATTTCAGTGGGCACAGGCCCATATCCTTAGGACTTAAGTTAAATGCTCCAAGGGTTTGCTACACAGGCAGAATGATGCAGTTCCATAATAAAAGGCACATTTTCCAATAACCAATTATAAGTCAGCATTGCCTGAAAGTTCATTATTGTCAATGGTCATAATAATGAAAACAAACAGTGTGCACTACACTCCATCTGCCATCATAAAATCCACAAGGCTGTGACCTTTTGCTGATCAATTCTCATTGGGCCATACTCTTTGAGCTGAATGCCACCAGTGTAAACCTGGCCTAGTGCCATTTAATTTAATGGAGTGCTTGGGATTTACACTGATGTAATCAGAGCACAATGTCATCCACTGACTTCAGTGGAGCCTGCAGGCAAACCTAAGGATTCCCCCAGGACCTACAGTAGCTCTAGGGTCTTTTGCTGTCTTCACTGGCTCTTAAGTTCCAGTTCCCCTATCCACACTCCCAGGTGGGATGGCTGCAAAGCACATGCCTGACCACAGCTAATTCTGACCTCCCTTTAGAGATGGAAATTCTCACTGAGGGGGTTATCTGCAAGAAAAGTAATACAAGGTATTGCCTTTCTCTAGTAATCTGTGGGACCAGAGGGAGGCTGGGTTGATGTGCCTCGTTGTCAACAGAAAGGCCTGCAGAATTTGACGCCGGTTAACACTGGGCCTGCTTTTGATCTCACTGTCTCTGCTCTAAATCAGGAATGACTCAGTGAAGTAAAAAATGAGTTAAACAACTGAGTGGAAAACTGGGAAAGAATCAGGAAATCTGGGAAAGCCTGGGAAAGAAACCACTGTCTACATTTAGGGTTTGCCTGTGTGCTGTGGTAAAGCTCTTCAGAGCGGTGCGATTTGTAGAGTACTCTAACGTTCTGTGCTCTTGCTGTCCCATGTAGACTCTGCTGGCACAAACTGAAAGGTACCTATTTAATCAGGTATCTTTTAGTCCATTCCAGAAAAGTCTACATGTTAGACGCACGCCACCATTCACATCCCTCTAGAGCGCATTGTTGTGCCATACAGACAAGTCCTTAGATGTGATAAAATTAGTGCTGATGTCATTATTTCCTGCACAAATTGGATAATCAAAAATGGGCTAAGTGACTAAATTCCATGGCTGAAGGATCTCCTAAAAGCCAATTTGGCTCTAAAATCAAAGTAGCCACTAGTAGTGGGCTAGTAAAAAGTTGGGACATAGTTTATTTTTCCTGGAAGTTTTGTGAATCCAAAATGAAATCTATTGTAAAATACTCTATTATCACAGTATTTCCACACACCACTCATTTTTACAGATAGCACGGTATGTAAAATTCTCAATCAAAAATGGGTCTGAAAAGTAATAAATATTGAATATACTTTTGAACAAATATTTTTACAGCAGCAGTTTTTAAAAAAATATATGACAAAGAAACGTATTCATCTTAAAAAGAAACTTGGCTTGTTCCAGGATTTAAGTTATGTTTGGACTAGAGCACTCCACTGGGAATAGAAGCCATTATTACACAAATCTAGTCACAGAGGACAAAAATTTGTTTCCCATACCAACTATGTTATTTATTTTTCATTAGTTTATAATGTACTTTCATTGGTTTATAATGAATATTTTCTGAGTGTCTTTTACCTCACTGAAGATAAAAGAGGAACTGCTGGAGAAAGTTGTAGAATAGATCTTCATGTTAGGTATGAACATGTTTGAAATATAGCTACTGCATTTCTAAACTTTGAGTCTACCACAACTATGAGAGTCAAATATATGATTTAGTGAACAATTCCCTGTATTTTGATCAGCAGCAAGGTAACTAACCTTCAACTGGAAAAATATGTGAAGTAAAAACTCAATATTTTTAGTAAGCTTTTGAGCTGAGTTCTCATTTCTTATTCCTGGTGTGGGATTTTCAAAACCATTGAGCATTGGCCTAACTCTGCTTCCAGTAAAATCAATGGGAGTCTGACTTCAGACACAGCAGACTTAAGTGAAGGCTGCGCATGTCTGAAAATTCTACCTTAGTGTACATCATTGTTTATATACATTTATACTTATTGTACATATTTGCTCTATTCACTACGTCAAGTAGATAGTGGAGTCCAGATCCTCAAAGATATTTAAGTATGTAACTCCAATTGAAATCAATGAGAGTTGAACGGCTAAATACCTTTGAGGATCTAGGCCTCGATACCATGGACAAAACTTTGGAACATGGATTTGTAGCTAAATGTAATAAACATTCACAAGTTGCAAAGTCCTTGTATAAAGCTGCAACTTTCCTGGAGGCTGCAAAAATGTGCCAGCTTTAAAATGGGATCTCTATTTCTTACAAATATGTATAATTCCATTACAAATAAATTGTCGCTGGCATCTCGCATTTTATCTGCCAGCAATAATTGGACAAGGGTATACATGTTTATTAATTCTCTCCTCCTAACTGCACAGCATGGACCCTGGAGACTAGCATGCTAAGAAATATGAGAATGCCATTCCACGAGGGGAATAAACAACAAACCCAAGCACAGAACATATAAAACTGGCTGGTGACACCTGCCCGATTTCTAGTAAATATCTTATACCTTCTTCATGCACTGCTTTATTTTCTACTCATACCAGGGCCCAATCCTTCATTCCTTGTTCAGTCCTAAATTGCAATCACCCATAGCAAGGGCCAGGCAACCCCATGATGAGACAATTACAGAGTTTCCTTCTAATACTCTCTTCAGAGGGGAAGGGTTTGGTGGCTGTGGTAGAGGCAAAAGACGTAGGCCTCTAAACCTACAGACGGACCCCATTGATTTCCATGGGCTTTGGATCAGCCATCCCAGAAGCAATTGCACCACTGGCTTCTTCCCATGCAGCTCCATAACACAAGCCCTAGGGTGGATGCCGCAGCAGATCGTGCAGCTTGAGGCAGCACTAACTCCCATTAGTGATATTTGTATGGTCTGCAGGACAGCATGCTGTGGAGTGGAGTTGCTGACTGTCTCCATCCTCTCCTGTGCCACAAACCATCATCTGACCTTCAAAGTCTCAACGCTGCTGAGAGCCTTTCCCAGACAAGGAGGCAGTATGCCATGGAGGCTGGCTCTCCTTCTGTACTCCCTACCCAAACTTGGCCAGTCTAGCTCTCCTACTCTTGCATTATTGAAGATGAGCAGAGGAATGCTTTTTTGGGCAAAACTGCCATTGAAGTCAGGAGCTAATTTTTCTTTTCTTCATGCCATCTACATGCTTGAAATTTCTGCAGCAACCAAAATGTCTGATTGCAATTTTAGAAACAAGGTTGAAATTCAGCTGCCAGAACTAATAAGGCCAACTTCATTGAGAAATTTGCATTAATCTCAAACAAATAACTATTGCACACCTACAGTAAAATTAAGGTAAAACATTTGGTTTACTTAAGAATGTCTTAGTAACATGGCCATAAGGCATATCTATTGCACATGATTCATACAATTGTAACATAAATGCAAAACAGCTTGATGGGCAGATTCTAGTTGTTGTCACACAATTTGGAATGGGTATAGACAATAGGCCTAATACTGCAAGGTACCGGGAGCTTCCTACCGACTTCTGAGCATCATCAAATACCCCTTTTGAAGAAACTGAGGACACTCCACTGTTGCAATGCTCCTGGTTTTATCAAGTGTCTCACAAATTTGGTTCTCTTTTGTTTGTTGGTTTGGTTCTTTTGTTTTTGTAAAATCCCAGCTCCTGGAGTCATGGCATGATGTGTTAACCTCAGTTTTCATTTTTAACAGTCACTCTTGTGGCTGCAGGGGGGGAACAAAAGCTTGAAAACATTAAACTTAAAGCCTCAGACACTAGAAGGAAAACAAAGAGAACTCACAATCATTTTTAAAAATCTTATAATTTTAAGTCCATTTCCTGATTTTTTGGGCCTGACTCGTGATTTTTGAATGTTTAGGTTGGCAACATTTTACAGGATCAAACCCTCCATCCTGAAGGGTTTAGTTGTGCCTCCCTCATAGAAGTCACTAGAAAATTGCACACTGATTTTAATGAGAGCAGGACTGGGCCCTGTGTACACATATTTATATCCTTATTCTATCATTTTCACAAACAGGAACAAATCCAATGAGCAGCACAACAAGAGCAGGTGATGGATCACACAAGGATCCATTCCAGCAACCAGGAATCACCACAGCACAAGAAAGTTGTAGCCACCCTCATCCCCTTTTTTTCTCCAGTCACTCTCCCTTCCCCAACACTACCTCACCTAGGGAAATCGTGAACTGGGCAGATTTGACAAGTTTCCAACATCTTCATGCCACTAAAGCTGCTCAAAGTAGCTAAATTACAATGGAAGATGTAGCCCATGAAACATATTCTTGAGAATTCAGTAAAAGCGCCACATCATTCTGTTCCGGAGGGGTAGTTGTGTTAGCCTGTTTTTAGCAAAACAGCAAGAGTCCTGTGGCACCTTAAAGACTAACAAATTTATCTGGGCATAAGCTTTCGTGGGTAGAAACCCACTTCGTCGGATGCATACATCATTCTGTGTCTCCTTGCCATCTACTGGAAGCTTGCAGCGGGCCCATTTACAATTTCAAAACATAAAGTAAAGATGGTGTTCATATGTAATTACAATTACACAGTTATAATCTACCTGTAAACTTCTCTTATATTTTCAATGTACACTGTACCAGGTTATCTAAGAAAACATAAGTTAGGAAAAGGGTCTGTCACACACAGCTGATTGATTGCCAGTTCATTAAGGCTACAAATGGGACAATGGAAAGCTTTTTAGTGTATTTAAAATGCATTCATTCATGCACCATCTGCCATCACTTTATTCTATGGGCCAGATTTTCAAAGATTTAGGCAGCTAAGGATGCAGATAGATACCTAATGAGATTTTCAAAAGCACTTAAGCAGGTGCTTAACTCTGAAATTGCATGTGTGTGTGTTTTAAGTACCACAGAAACCACTCTTCTTCTGATGTACCACACTAAAAGTCTTCTGGCAGGTGGCTGCAGGCAGGTGGGATCTGATTCTCCGTAGTCTTACACCTTGTGCAAGCAAGGAGTGCAAAATGTTGTGGTTTCACACAAAGTACTTAAGACCTACAGAATGAAGTGTAGTGACACAGGTACATTTTAAATAAAGTGAAATAAATGTGTACAAATGTTTTAGGGTCCCATCTGTAGTAATAATAAACAAACATGTAAAAATGGATTGTTATTCAGTTGTTTTAAGGGAAAGTATATTCTTTAAAAAGCTAAATAAACTAAAAGTCTGAACCAGCAAACATTTACTCAGATGATTAGTCTTCATGTATGCAAGTAGCTCAATGCCTTATCTCCTGTGTGCAGAGATGACAGGTGACAGAAGAGGGCAGAGGGGCAGAGTGAGGGCAACCGGCTTCAGCAGTATTACTGAGCATGCTCAGTCCATGTGAGCATGCTCAGTACAAGCCAAGCAGCAAATCTGGGGGAGCATGTAACCTAGTATGCCCTCATGCGTCACCTCTGCCTGTGTGCTACTGACATAACTAAAGGTTTGCAGGATTGGGCTCCATGTTTCGCCTTTCAAATTTTGTACAAACAACTTTGGCTTATTCTGCTATAACAGAATATAACTATAAAAACTAAACAGAATTGCTAGCTAAACTAACTAAATCCCTCAGGAAATTTTGATATTTCACAATAAGTTTCCAGTCTGCATCAAACAGAAAGTCAAGGTAGCAAAAAATTCTGAAAAGGTTTGAATCAGAAATGTTGAAATAAAGAACTTCGATATTTTCAATTTAAACTAAACAAAATCAACATTCTGAAATGGAATTTTTAGTTTCAAATTGACATTTCAAATGAAAAATGTCATTTCATTTTGACATAACGCAAAGTGAATTTGATTCTCCCAATCAGAAATTCAAAAAAAACCCCAAAACTTTGTCTAAATCTACATTTTCCAGCAGAAAATGTTGATTTAGACAAAACCACATTTTTTGACAGGAAAATTTTCATGAAGAAAGTTTCAACCATTCTAACTGTTGAATCTTTCCTACCAATGATGATGCACAGACCATAAAGAATCCAATTTGACTTTTGATCTCATGTAACGATTGCAGGGCCACAAGTTAGAGACAACATTGTTTTACTAATAAACTGCACAAATGTGCTATGGAATTATTGAAAGACAATAAAAATTGAACCATGGCTCCTAGAGTGACACAATGAAGTCAGAATCTCAGCTTTCATTTGATTTTTAAAATAGCCCTCATGAATGCTAAGAAAAGCTTGACATTGTGACCTGAGGGTAACCAGTGCCAGTCTGAGACTGTAGAGAGTCAGAAACAATAGCTTTCAGAGGTGTGGCCTGTCCCATTCATCTTCACTGACACTTGCTGGTACACCAAAGAGGAGCAGGTCGGTAGCATGGGGGGACCATTGAAGGGTGTGCCTAATGCCCTGTATTGCCTTAATTTAGCCCTAACCAGAGGACGCCAATTTTACAAAGTCACTTGTCAGAGTATAACCACAGAAAAACCAAGACTTTTCTTTTCTAAAATCATGGGCATAGCTATCAGACAGGGTGCTACTCTGGGATTTAAGAACCTACATAGTTCAGCCTTACATATTCCGGCATGGAATAGGGCAGACCTAATCTAAAGATCTCCATCCATGACAGGATGTCAGGCAGGACTGTTCTGATGCATCTGACTCCTTTCCTGTGCCTTCAGCTCCCACCCAAAACTACTGTTCTGTGTAGAGGAGATGGGAAATGAAGCAAACAGCTGTATTATCATCCCATCAAGGAGGAGAAGGGAAGGATGCACCCATAATTCCCTGCTTGCTAGGCGGCATAAAGAAGAACTGCTTTCCCCCACATACACACAGGGGAATGGGGGAAGAAGATTTGGATGTGGTCTGGTGGGGAGGAGAAGACCCAGCTGCTGCCTGGGGAAGTGTGGTTGATAATTAGTCTCCGTGGCCTGGATGTAAAGATGTGTCAGGAAATGACTAGTGAGGCTCCAAGAGAAAAGTGGTTCAGTGTGAGATGCCAACTAGGATGAGTCTTTAATGCCTGGAGGAGTTCCCGGATGGGATCAACATGGGCTGGGAAGTTTCATGTGACTAGGGAGACAGGGGTTACAACTACACTACAGCCTATGTCAGCAAAACGTATGTTTCTCAGGGGTTTGAATATTCCACCCCCTGAGTGACATAAGTTGCACCAACATAAGCATTCGTGTGTATAGCGTTATGTCGGCAGGAGAGCTTCTCCAGCAAACATAGCTTATGCCGTTCTCTCCCATCGGCATAGAGCGTCTTCAGCAGATGCACTGCAGCGGTGCAGCTGAATCAGCACAGCTGTCAGCCGCTGCAGCCCTGTATGTATAGACATACCCAGGGGGATAGGAGATAGGTGTGAGCTGGTCCACGGCAATGCAAGGTGGAAGTGAAACATGCTGAGATGGGCAGATTAGAAGTGAAAACGTAATTTTAAGCTCTCAGAAACATTTTAAAGTCAGTTCTGCCTCTGACAGTTATTTTCAGGTCATGAACGCTAAACCAGCCATGGGATTCCTTTTTTTGCTGAGTAATGACCTTTGTGTAGTCCGTGGCACAAGGAGCACATTATTTCAGAGTATTAAAACAACCATCCTAGGCATGGATCCTAAAACAAATCCTGAAGTCAAGTTGACCCATTTCAGCAAAGAACTGAGGCACATGGCTAACTTTAAGGACATGAGAGGTCCTATTGACGTCAATGGGACTAACTTATATGCTTAAAGATAGACATGAGTTTAAGTACCTTGCTTAATCAGGGTCTTTATTAATCAAATCCTGGAACGTGGTTTGAATTTGTGGCTTAGAAACAATGAAGTTTAAATTTTGCTCTCAGTTACAGTGGTGCGACCTTCACCAAAGTCTATGGGAACTGCACCCGTTAAATGGAGAGCTGAAATTGGCCCTCTGTATAACTGAAAGACAAAGTCCATTCCAAAAGACAGGCAAATTAATGAACTGTGTGTGGGAGGGGGACACAGTATGCACTTTTCAATGTACACTTCCCAATACCAAATGTTAATGAAATATCTGCCAAAAAAGCAACTCTAATGTATATATATTTTGCCAAACTGCTCATTAGAGACAACCAATAAATTTATAAAAACAATCACTTCCTAAAGGCCAACTTGAAGCTGTACCTTGGGTAGAGGCACACAGAAACTAAGTGAATCAAAGTTAAATCATTTACATGGACTAACATTCTACATAATTTTGTCAGTGTTCTATAAGAAAAAAGGGTTTCCAACTGTTTCTTTGACCAACCACAAGCATCTTGAACCAAATATATTAAAAAACAAGCAAATTGAACCCTCTTAATGACATCTCATTGGTGACTGGCAGTCAAAGACAATTAATTCTTTAGCACAAAAAGTGAACTATTTGTAGATAACCTTAGTATTGAATTTAATAGATCAAAGCTGCAGGATATTAATTAAATTATATTATTGTTAGAAAAAATCAAATACATACACAGAGATATCACACAAAGTCATTGTCAAAGCAAGTTACAAATATCTTGAGTAGCATCATATAAGAATTCAAACTGGACATGAGAAAGAGAAAATGCTTTTGAAATCAGTGACACTGAATAATGCTTTTAAAAAATGTTTCAAGCTAAATCTCCATGTTAGAATACTAGCTGCTGAATTTAATCCCCTCGACTGGTATTTAACCAATGTAATCCACCTGTGTTCTCCCCATAATTGTGCTTATTAGATAAAATTACAAATAAGACTTCTAATAGTGTATTCTCAAGGAAATGAGACTGTTGAATTCTATTTTTATCTGAACAATCACAATGGGCATCTTTTTCAGTTAAAAACACATGGCACAGAACATTAGTTCCATACCTTCAACAGACTGACTTGAAAAATATAAATATATTACTGTATTTATATATAATGTGTGTATGTACACTGTCAATATTCACATTAAGGACTCTGAATAATTTTATTGAAATTACATTTTAAGAAATCTGTCTGTCTGTGTTTTTAATCAGACTTCATGTCTGCATAGAGCAGTAAGAAATTTCAAGTGGAACTGCATGGAATGGGGCTTCTTAAAGCTCAAGAAAACATATTGGTAATAGATATATGTGTGTGTGTGTGTGTGTGTGTGTGTGTGGTGTTTTTCAATGTACATGTTTTCAGGTTTGCAGTGTCCGCTGCAGTGGTTATAGCTTACAAATGCTGAACATGTCACCCCCAGTCACTGTTTCCTCTCAACTGGCTGCTGGAGACACAGTTCACTTCCAGCAGAAACTATTGGCAAATTGTTCTCAAGATGATGGTTGATGAGATGGCTTATGCTGTCAAATACACGATCCTTCGTACGAACCTTAAAAGGTGGAAAAGTAAAGGTTAAATACGAACCAAAAATGAATCTTCCCTTTAACATTAAAGTTAACTGAAAGTAAGACAAAATATTTTCATTTTATATGTATATGTGCCTATACACCCACCCACCCATTTTTAAGGGTCTAATCCTCCTCCCATTAGAGTCAATGGAAGTTTTGATATCTCCAAATTAGTTGTTTCCCTTCCTGCTCCCTCACTTCTCTCCAGACTTCTGTTTTGCCTGCTCTCCTGTTTGCCACCATTACGCACACTAAGTAGAGCTGGTTAAAAAGTTTCCATCACAATTTGTTTCAACAGAACATTGACCTTCTGATAAAAATAAACATTTTGGAGATAGTGTCTGCTTTCCACAAACATTTTCAATTTTTCATTGAAAAGTTGAAACCAAAACATTTCAAACAAAATCCAAGTCTTCTGGAGATAACAATTTTGGGCCAAAAATTGCTTCATTTCTTGTTTCCAAAATCTGAAAAATATTTGGCTTTTGGGTTTTCAACAAGAAGTAAAAGATTTCTGCTGAAAATGTAAGCATTACTAATGAAATATTCTTGTGTTTGTCAACAAAAAAACCCTTTTCTGACCAACTGCATCTTGAGGAGGTCCCAAGTAGTCTTTTACCACATGAACAGTCTCATTGATTTCAGTGAAGCTAGTCCCAGAGTAAGGTATCTCTCAAAGTGAGAAAAGGTAGCAGAACCTAGCCCTATCTTTCATACACTTGCATCTTTGTGCTTTCTTTCATACTGCACCTTCTACTTAGAGTCAATGGCCTCCCTCTTCTGTCTGAAAACCTGCCCAAGGAAATATGCCAGCTACAAGGACCATACTCTGTATCTGGCTCTGTATTTGTTCTGGTCTACATAGTACCCACTTGTGTCTTTGGGTACAGAAAGGAACCCGTTATTTGTCTAGCACATTTTACCAGCATTCTGTAAAACTGCCATGCTTCATAAGTGATTAAATACAAAAAAAATATCTAAAAGAACACTAAGGTTGAAAAGTCAAGCACTCAAAGGTTAGGAATGCCAGATTTAAGATTGTTCTTGTGCATATGCAGTATGATAATATTTAATTATATGATCACATACTACTTTTTTCCCCAGAGAACCCCTGCCTCATTTGTGCAAACTGAGATTTTTCAAAGGCTTATAACTTGACCAATTTGGGGCAGATTTTCACAGAAATAGCAAAAGGCACCTCCCTGACACAAAGGCATAGACTTTAAGATCGAAAGGGTTCATTATGATCATCTGGTCTGACCTCCTGCACAACTCAGGCCACAGAACCTCACCCACCCACTTCTGTAATAGACCCCTAACTTATGACTGAGTTACTGAAGTCCTTAAATAATGGTTTAAAGACTTCAAGGTACAGAGAATCCACCAGAGAATCCATCAGCAAATGAGCCATGCCCCTTGCTGCAGAGGAAGGCAAAAAACCGTCAGGGCCTATGCCAATCTTCCCTGGGGGAAAATTCCTTCCCGGCCCCAAATATGGCGATTAGCTAAACCCTGAGCAAGTGGGCAAGACTTACTATCCAGACACCTGGAAATAGTTCTCTGTAGTAACTCAGAACCCACTCCATCTAACATCCCATCACATGCTATTGGGCATATTTACTAGTAGTCAAAGATAAGTTAATTGCCAAATTAGACTGTCCCATTATACTATCCCCATCATAAACTTATCGAGCTCAGTTTTGAAGCCAGCTAGGTTTTTTGCCCCCACTGCTCCCCTTGGAAGGCTGTTCCAGAATTTCACTTTTCTGATGATTAGAAATCTTCATCTAATTTCAAGTCTAAACTTCCTGATGGCCAGTTTATATCCATTAGTTCTTGTGTCCACACTGGTGCTGAATTTAAATAATTTCTCTCCCTCCCTGGTATTTATCCCTCTGATGTATTTATAAAGAGTAAGCACATCTCCATCTTCATTAGCCTCATTATAAACTGAGGCAATGTATTAGTTTAGATACTGGGCCATCCCTAGATTATCCTTAATCTCCACCCCATCCTCAGTGCTTAGCGGACCCACTTCTTTCTTTGTTTTTTTCCTATTTATATAGTAATAGAACCTCTGTTCTATTACTGTTGATTTTAATATCCTTTGCAAGGTCCAACTCCACTTGACTTTTGGCATATTCTGACTTCCAAGAAATAGTTTTCCTTGCTGATCCCTCCCATCTTCCACTCCTTGTATGCTTTCTGCTATCTCTTAATGACCCATCAGAGACGCTTACTCATCCAGCTTGGTCTACAACTCTTGCCTGTGAATGTTTTCCCTTTCCTTGGGATGCAGGCTTCAGATAGCTTCTGCAAATTTGACTTGAAGTAATTCCAAACAGTCATTCTACCTCCAGTATCATCTATTAGACTGGTGTCTACACTACTCTTCTTCTTAATGTCCATTCTCCTACTCACTACTGTATCCTTTTTTATTGCATTTTCCTTCCTCGAGGTGTTAAAATCAGGCATGGAGATTACCCAGACATCTCCCAACCATCTCCCCCAAATTCCTAGTTTAAAGCTCTCTTAATCAGTTGTGCCAACCTCCATCCTATAAGTCTATTTCCCTCCCTACTCAGGTGAAGTCCATCCCAGGTGAACAGTCCTCCATCCATGAATGCCTCTCAGTGGTCATACATCCCAAAGCCCTCCTTATAGCACCACTGCCTGAGCCATCTGTTGATAATCATAATCTCGTCACACCTTTGTTGTCCTCCTCTAGGGACAGGCAGAATCCCACTGAAGATCACTTGAGCCTCAATTTCCTTAAGAGTCTTCCTCATCCTGGCATGGTCTCCCTTGATAAGTTCCAGGAAGAATCTAGCTGTTTCATTTGTTCCCACGTGAAGGACAATCAGTGGATTCTTTTCCACTCCCGTTAGGATCCTCTTCAACCTCAGGTCCATATCCCGTATCTTAGCACCCAGCAGACAGCACATCCTTCTGTTCTCCAGATCAGCTCTGGTTACAGACCTGTCTGTTCTTCTCAGTGGGAAGTCCCCAATAACATAGACCTGCCTTTTCCTGGTGACAGTGTAATTCTCCGGCCTATCCCTGTTCTTTCTGGTTGCAAGTCCTCTCGTCTTCTATTCTCCCTTGCAATTTTCTGCAACACACCCTGTAGCCTCTTATCTGGTGGTATTTCCATTGGCTCATCCACTCTTTGTATAGGACTAGCTGCTCTTCTCTTCTTCCTTGCCCTCCTATCTTCAGTTACTGCCTGCTATGCCCTTTCTTCATTTTCCAACTCCGCAAATCTGTTCTTGAGCTCTAGCTCTCCTTCACTAGCCCATCTTTTCCTCTGCCTGGCTCTCATAGTCACATGCTTCCATTGACCATTTTCCTCACCTAACATTCTCCCTCAGAGTTCTTTGGTTCTGCTCCCATCTGCAAGTCTGGGCTTTTCCCTTCAGCCTCCTCATGCCTTTGCTCCATCATCTCCTCAAACCCCCTCTAAACTCAACCAGAGTTTCCACCTGGATCACCAAGCTCTCTTCCATCAGCTCTATCAGGCAGCTCTTCATACAAACAAAGCTCTTTAGATCATGTACATCCCGCAGCTTTCACAATCAGTCAGCCTCACTGTCTCTTCCACAGCTTTGATCACTATCACTGCTGCCTCTGTAACTGTCATAGCTTTCCCACCTACTTCTCAACAGCAAGAGAGAAAACAAAACAAAAACAAAAACACCAAAACAAACTCCCAACGAGCACCGCAACAGTACCAGAGAACCACACATTCCCTCCCCAAACTCCCCTTGTAAACTCCCACTCAAACTCCCATTTACAGCTCTGTTTGCTGGCAGCTATGCCATGGCTGACTGAGTGGCTGCCTTTATAGGACCCCTAATCAGGCTCAGCTGCTCTCAGTACACAGTCCAGAACCAGTCCTGCAAACTGAGAGAGAAAAAACAAACAAACCAACCAACCAAAACACACAACTTCCACAAAACTCACTCACTGCCCCTAAGGACCTCCTCCCTTCTCCTCCAACAGAACTCCCACTCAAACTCCCCTGTTTATAGCTCTGTTTGCTGGCTCCTGTCCTGTTGCCAAATTTCAAGTCCCTGCTCCAAAGCAAGGCTAGAGCCTAGAGCTAGAGCCTAGAGCTTCTCGACCAAAAGATTATAAGAAATTTTTTTAATGGGGAAAACTATGAATTTTCTCTAATCTCATGCTCAGAAACTGCTGAACAAATTTTGCTGAAACTTTCCTAAAAAAAGAAAAGAAAAATCATCCTGAGGGAGACACCCTCCTTTTCTTTCTTGCCTCTTCCCAATTTGGGATCAACACATTCAGAGGCAGACACCCAGCATATTTCAGCCTAAATGGTTGAAGTTTTACAAAGTTGCAAACAGGATCTTATAACGGGATGTGCCAAGCTACCTTAACTATAGGTAATGCTACCAGCTCTGCCAGAACAATAATGCTGCCAAAGAAAGTCTGCAGACTTTTATGATTTCTAAAGTCCAACTACTATTCCAAACATAGCATGATCTAGGAGGAAAACTTCAGTCCCCACTAATTGCTTTGAAACATCAGCTTTATGTAACCAATCAGGTCCATGTTTTCAGAACTAAGGGCTTGTCTTCACTGCAAGCTTGAAATATCTGCACTCAAGTTAACGCCTCTTGAGTTAGCCTAACTCAAGTGAGAGCAGTCACATTGCAAAACAATGCTCTCCTGCATTTGAGCTTCCATCCACATCCTCTGACAGCCAGCTAGCTCAAATTTAAAACACCACTTAACTTGAGCTAGAGATTTGTGTGTGCACATGGGAGTCAGGTTAGAGGTAACACTCAAATTAGATCTCAAGCTCACACTGCAATGAAGACAAGCATTTGTATACATAAATTTGTATACATAAATGACCTGTTGGGTGCTATTTGTATGTACAATTATCTCAAATAATTCCAAAAATTTGGGCCTTAGTATGTCTAAGAAATGCAAACTGTGGGAAAATGGCCTCTTCAGGCTTGCCACAAATTTGCATTTTTGTTAGCTATGCTCATGACAAGCCACAAATTAAGCTGCCAAAGGGCTGAGCTAGTGGCTCACAAATCATAAAGCCAGCACAGTGACATCTAAGTACAGAAATAGGCAAGTAGCTCCTTCCTGTGGGAGTAAATTTTTCAAGTGGTGTATAACTGGCAGTTAATATGTCCTTGAGGTGACTCTCAACTGAGCAAGATCCTTGTAGCTGCTGATGGCTCCTGAAGTGACATGCAAGACAGAAAATCCACTTGGAGGAGAACTGCCGCTGTGCAAGAAGCACATGACCCCTATGTCCTGACTTAGCCAATGCGACCCCAGAGGTGGGAAGTGAGGGCTGGTGAGAGGATGTGGCCAGTTCTCTCACAGGTTGAGCTGATTCGTTTGTTTGTACACAGCCTCAGCTGCAGTTTAAAGCTGCCTAACAGAGTGTTGGAAATGCAAACACCACACAGTGAATCCCCACTGAAGTGCGGGTGCCCCCATTGAAACACGGGGGTGAATCAAGCCAAATCATATTTATTTATGAGGCTAAATCGTGTAATGTTTGTGAAGCATTTTGAGAAAGCGGTACGGGCATGGTGATTGTTTGGGGGCACGGGGTGTTGGTGATAATGCCACACACAGCCCCAGCACTAACCATTCAGCGCAGTGCCTTCCATCCCTAAAGTATCAGTGTTTTTCTAGGTAGACATCCAGAATCCGATCAATTAGTATGTGAAGTATGAAATGTGTAAATGAGGCTTTGCAATGAGGAAAGTGGTGGTGGTGGTGGAGACTGTTTCCATTTGTGCTGAAAACTCGGGGGCTAGCTTGTGACTCGGACTGCCAGCCTATACGATGGAATAAAGAGAGACTTCACCAGAGCCCACTGCCTCCTGAGTGCCCCTGCTGGCAGCTGCACTCGGTGCATTAGGTGGCTTGGAGCTGCCCTGCTACGGTTTCCCTTCAGTCAAGGCTCCTCAATCAGTAACTCCACTAGAGGCTTTCTTGTGGCCAATAATACCCCTTCTTGGCATCTGGGTTTATTAACATAAACAATTCAAACTGTCCTCAGAATCCCAAAATACAGTCTATCAACACAACACCTGGTCAGCTCTGCCAGTCCCAGAACACCTCTTCATTCCCAGCCTGTTTTGTATCAAGCAGCCACTCCAGCCCCATCTAGATAGAGTCCATCTCTGCTCTTCCCCAAAGGAATCTTCCGGTCTTCCTACCTACTGTACTTTCTTCCCCAGGAGAGGGTCCAGCACTCTCTCAGGACGGTCTATCCACCAGATTTGGGAGGTCAGTAGACAAACCCCTCTGCTACTTCCTCAACCTTCTTCAGCCCTCTCCCTCTGGCTTCCAGGCTCAAGCCCTCCCCCATGGTCAAGGCTCTCCTGCAGGAACCTCCTGCTCATTGCCACTCTCTTACCGCCTGCAACTTTGCAGCTGCCTCCCACTCTCTGTCAAGCAGCAACTTCCAGGGCCTCCCACCTGGAGTGTCAAGTTGGGAAAGGCCCATCTCTGGCTCAAGGAATCTCCTCCCCGGCCAGCCCGCAGCTGCTGCTTTCCTCCTTTTAAATCCCACACTCCATACAGGTGTACCGGAGTGGGACTAATTGAACAGAGCTGGCTGACCCAAGCCCTCCTGACCTAAGAGGCAGGCTGACCTGTTACAGAAATCAGAACCTCCTTCCATCTCTGCATAGGTTACATGGATCTTGAACCCAGGTGGGTAGGAAGTACAAGGTAGGACATCCCAACTATTCCTCACCTGCAGGAGGTATGCTGGAAAATAATGACAGGATGCTTGGCTCCTCCATCACTTCTCACTGGCTGGCACTGCCCAACCAGATCCAGAGGTAGAATTGGGAGGTGGGTGCTGTAATTTGTTAAGAACTGGTATAGACCACCAGCAAACTACTACTTCCTTGGAGCAAGGAGGAAGCAGGACAGCCATTGTGACTCAGAGGTGCATTACAAATGGACTCACAAGTGGAGAGATGATGCAAGCAGACCCTCATGCAGTGTGGGGAGCAGGCTTGTGCTGCCATTAGGGGGAAGAATGGAGAGATGTGAGGCCAATATCCTGGCAGGGCATGGAAGGGAATATGAGGTGCACTCTTGTGTAGCAATGGCCCCAAACGCCCTGCCTACCAGAGCTCCAACCTGGACATTGCATCTCTGCACCAGCCATATTGTGGGCCTGTGCCTTAAAGGTAGGCTAGAACCCTACAATTTAATCTTCCTGGCCCCCCATTCAAAATGTAGCTATTTGTATGTGTATTGCAGATAAACCAAAAGGCCCCTCTGCAGGAGTCACAAAACACTGGTAAACTTTCTGTCAGTGAATCAAAGAGGTTCACATCTCAGAAGTTTAGCATTCATTTCCGCTGGCTTGTTGAGGCTGACACAAGCACAAGTAATCTCAGGAATAATATGGTTTTAACGAAAAACATCTTTAAAATATTCTTTGACTGCCCTCCTGTGGCAAATACAATGACAGCATGTACAGCAGCCTCCTGTAGTCAGAGCTTTTGTGAGTCAAACCCTGCTGGCCTTATGCAAGTTACTCCGTTGAAGTCAATAGGAGTAAGGCCCAACAGGATTTGTCCTTATGTATGTATAACATATGCACAATTTTGTCAGGAACCAGTGGTTCTGATACTTATTATTTAAACTAGCATTTTACACAGGAATAGAAAACCTTGCATGAAGTGACAGACTGGTGAGCCACTAGGAACAGGGAACTGAAATATGTGGCTTTCAACTCTCTCAGACAAGGCGGAGCCCCTTCACAAACTTTCACAGATTTGTAGATTCCAAAGCCAGAAAGAACCATTGTGATCATCTAATCTGACATCCTGTGTAACACAGGCCATAGAACTACCCCAAAATACTTCCTAAAGCAGATCTTCTAGAAAAGCATCCAATCATGATTAAAAATTGTCAGTCATGAAGAATCCACCACAACCCTTGGTAAATTGTTCCAGTGGTTAATTACTCTCACTGTTAAAAATTTACATCTTATATCCAAATGAATTTGTCTAGCTTCAACTTCCAGCCACCTTTCTCTGTTAGACTGAAGAGCTCATTATTAAATATTTGTTCCCCATGAAGAGAGTAATAGCTTGTAACCACGTCACCCCTTAATCTTTTCCCTTTTTTTTTGTTAAGCTAAATAGATTTTGCTCTTTGAGTCTGTCACTGTAAGGCATGTTTTCTAATCCTATAATCATTCTTGCATCTCTTCTCTGAACCCTCTTCAATGTATCAACATCCTTCTTGAATTGTGGACAGAAGAACTGGACACAGTTTTCCAGCAGCTATTGCACCAGTGCCAAATATAACCTCTCTATTCCTCTTTGAGATTCCCCGGTTTATGCATCCCAGACTCGCATTAGATCTTTTGGCCATAGCATTACACTAGGAGCTCATGTTCAGCTGATTATCCACCACAACCCCCAAATCTTTTTCAGAGTCACTGCTTCCCAAGATAGAGGCCCCCACCCTGTACGTATGGCCAACATTCTTTGTTCCTAGATGTAAACGTTTACATTTAGCCATATTAAAACACATATTATTTGCTTGCACCCAGTTTACCAAGTTATCCAGATTGCTCTGAAGCAATGACCTGTCCTCTTAATTATTTACCATGCCCTCCCATTTTTGTGTCATCTGCCTACTTTATCAGTGATGGGCAGCTACAAAAATTCCATGGACCAGTTTTCATGCCTAGCTGTGGCTACTTGATGTTGCTATGCTGCTATAAAGCTAATTTAACCAGCAAGGCAGTGGTTCCTAACCGGTGGCCCATGGGCCAAAAGTGGCTCACAGGATTTTTCAAAGTGGCCCGCCACTCCCCTCCCACTGGCTGCAGAAGGGAGCTGCTCCCTACGGACCCAGGTGGAGCACGTTGCTGCGCAGCTACACGACCGATCAGTGTTCCCCTTGTCTGGCTGTAGCAGGGAGCACAGCAAAGCACTCCGTCTGGGTCCCTAGGCGCTGGGGTCCCTGCTGGAGCCAGAGGGAGTGGGAGATCAGCACTCCCCTCCCCTGGCTCCAGCAAAGAGCAAAGCGCTCTGCCTGGTCCCTAGGTGCTGGGGTCCCTGCTGAAGCTAGAGGGAGGGAGCACTGATCTCCCTTCCCCCTAGCTGCAGAAGGGAGCCACTGCTTAAGAACCGCACAGGGCTACAGGAGACATGCAGTTTCCCTGCTGCAGCCGGGCTCCTTGTTGAACTCCTTTCATCTGGCTGCAGTGAGGGATGTGGGTGAGCTGCTGGCCGCCCACCATGACTCAGCTGCCAGACCATGTGCTTCAGTGTGTCGTGACAGTCACTCATCTACACTAGTGCCTTGTCTGTGAGGATACGTCTACACCGTCAGCGGCATTGTCAGCAGTGCAGGATCGATTCTACGGGATCAACTGAGCGGCAGTGTAGACCCATTCAATTGATCCCAGAAGTCGATGCCGTTATTCCACCCCTACAAGAAAAGCAACGTTGCATCGACCGGAGGGCATTTCCTATTGACACAGTGCAGTGGGGACGCCACGGTAAGTGGAAGTTAGCAAGTTGACAGGAGATACACAAGCTACTCTATGTTGCCAGCATAGCTCCTGTCGATTGCTGCCGAAATCTGCTGGCAGTGTAGACCAGGCCTGAGTGTGTGACATACTCTGAGGAATTTGTAGGTGTAAAATAGTGAATGTGAAAATGAGCACTGTAGCATCAAACTGTTTACTTTAAATAGATAGTGATTTGCAGTCCTTAATGGTGTATACATCAGTACATTTTTTATGAGTTGATAGTCTGGTGGCCCTTCAGGGTTGTAAAAATTATATTTGTGGCCTTTGAGCCAAAAAGGTTGGAACCACTAAACTAAGGGAATCCTCAAGTCACAGGGAAAAAGAGTAAGAGCAGCTTTATGCCATTTCCCTCCCAGACCTGAGTGAGAGCATATTCCCAGAGCAAGAGGTCATGCCCCTATGCTGTGGAGAGCACTCCTACCAGAACAGCTCCCTGGAGCCCCAGGCAGCGGGGTGTAAATAAGAGCAGTGTGAAGGCTGTTCTAACTAGTGCAAGGGACCAGACTGCTCCCCAGTCAGCCACTGGATCGTAGACTGCAGAAGTAATTTAACACCTTTGACTGATCCTGAACTGCACTGAGCAGGGCTTGACCAGACTAGAGAAAATTGCCTCAGAGCTCCCTTTCCATGTGGAAATGCTGCAGCAGTTCTTCAGCTAAGCATCGTGAGGTGAGATTTAAGGTTAAGTGACAAATGGTTACAAACGCCTGTAATAACAAATAATTGTTATAAATAAGGTTCATTTTCTGGCTTAAAGGAATACTTTTTTACTGTCATCCAGGAGCCAACACTTACAGTTCCTTCTGGATCCACTAAAAGAAGATGTTTGGCTTGTCTATTATGCATGCCAGTCAGCACATAGGAGCCTGGATTTGTGGTGCTTTTCCTGACCAGGAAGTCTCCACATTTCTTTAACAGCTGTTCTGCTTCTTTCCTACTCATCTCTCCTTGATACCAAGGCTCTGTATTCAGCTCGTCCATCATAGTGCAATTAGCTGCTCTGGACAATGGAGGACTGGTACATTCGACTGAGGTAGCCTTATTCAGCACAGGCCCAATGGTTTGGTTCTTGAGAGCATCTTCAAAAGGTTCTGGTTACAGATACAGAAAGAAATGCAAGGTCACTTACAAGTAAACTGCATTACAAAAAAATACAATTCCAGTCATTTTAATCCCGATTTATTTTTTTATAATAGCCACTTCTATTTATTCTTAAGAAAAACAAACACAGTATGTGTGTTACTAGTCCGACTCGTTTATATAATATATTAAGAACATAGAGAACATTGTTTGCAAACAAATATATTAAAAATCAGAGCCAATTTTGACTTTCTCTGAGTAATCGCTAAAGGTCAGATATTTGTAGGCAGCTTGTATTCATATGTTCTGGACAGGATCAGAGCTCTCTTATTGTCTGGCCAGTTAGAGAACTTCTTTTTAAATAAACTGCATAATCTGTGTAATCAAGTATATCACACAGATATCTGCTCTCTTTTCAAAACACGGTATAATTTAACAAAGATCCCTGATGTTTAGTTATATACTATGATGAGATCATGAGTCTACAACCTAAATTAGGAAAAGTGGTCTAGGTTAGATCAGTGTGAGCTAACACATGTTCCCTAAACCCAAGCGTCTTCCTAATGTAGATGCAGGTTAATACCTTTTACCTTGATTTAGCTACAAAACTATAAGCACCCTTAATTTCAAACTCAGAAAGATATGGATAACCTTCATTAATTCAAACCATTTTAGGAATGAATAAATGGAAATTCTATCAGTTCAAAATAAAAGACTAATTATGTAGGATGTGTCATTAGAGATGACAGTTAAAAGGGAACTCACTCATATCAAACAGATCTTTTCTTGGACTGCTGTCTTTGGTACTGTCTTTTGTTCCACTGAATGCACTTTCAGCTTCTGCCTGCATTGCGAGTAAAGCTTCCAGGTTTATATGTTGGGTGTTCACATAAGCTGGTGCCTCTCCTGTTGGGGTTACCTGGGGCTTCCCTTCTGGCACGCTATAAATGTCCAAGGACCCTGGAAAATTCAAAAGACTTCTTTTTTCCTCTCTTTAATATAACATTTGGAAGGATAAAGCAGCATTGTTTGGAATAAACACAGGAGGTTTCACTAATCAAAGTGCAGACTCAACAGTCTCTGGAATGAGAGATGAAAAGAACTATTAGAGCTTGGCACAGTGGAAAAATCATCCATGAATAGTCATTTGACTGCGTTCATGGCCCTTTTGTCTTATCTTTCTGGCTATGTTTACTAGCAAGAATACAGGAGAAAAGTTAATTTTAATCTTGAATACCAGTTGTATATGATTGGAATCTTCAAAACTGGTGCAACATTGGTTAATTACCTATGTCATGCATTCAGTGACCTGAAATAAGACAAAATGACTTAGGTAACCAACCAACACAGCATCAGTTTTAAAATTTGAATATCAAATATCTGTGAAAATACTGCAAACAAGTCAAATAAGGGGAAAAGGTCATGGAGATGTGCAAAAAAATTCTGAATAATGAATATATTCCAGAATATTAAGATTTGCTCATGACTGTTTCACAAAAAGCAAAACAGGAAAATTTTAGGAATCAATTATTTGTTACAAATAATTTGCTCAGCTCAGCTCATACATGCATGCATGCACGTACATATATGCACGCACACACTGTATCCGTGTATTCACCCCTTGCACACTAGTGTAATAATCTGTGTACAAAGTAGGCCTTGTGAGGTATTATTTAAAAACTCATAATTTACTGGTCAATATTGTCCTGATAAAATATGTGTGGCAACATTGGATATAAAGTTATAAGATTCCACTGTATGGTGTTATTATTATCTCTGCTTAATTTGCATTTAAGCAATAAACAGAGTCATCAAGCACAAAGGGAGTTCCAACAGGTGGGAAAACCAGCAAGAAATATCCTCCCCTATAGACATTTTGTCTCTTGAATCTCAGCTGGAAATGTTCTCTAAGAGGGGGACTGACACTATAAAAATGAAGGACAAACACCCCAAGACACCCCTCTTCTTCCTCTCTTACTCTCTGTCCATCAATTGACTGCACCAGAAGGAACAAAGCAGCCAGTACACAGAAAAAGGGGTCCTGGTCTAGAAGCTTGTCCAGCAAAATTACTGAGAGCATGTGGTGAGAAAAACTTTGCTTTGAATTTTACGTAGCTTGCTAAGTTAGGCATTCATTGTATTTTACCCTTATTTCTCTTGTAATCCCTTCTGACTTTTTTGCCTCATTACTTTTATTCACTTAAAATCTTATCTCTTTGTAGTTAGTAAACTTGTTTTATTGTTTTATCTAGACCAGTGTATTTGAATTGAAGTGTTTGGGAAATTCCATTTATGATAATAGGATTTCTATTAATAAAACAACAGGCTTTATATGAGCTTGTATTGGCAAGGGGAGGACTGGGCAGTACAAGACGTACAGTTCTGGGGAAAAGTCTGGGACTGGGAGTGTAAATCAGGTTAGTGAAAGCCTGAGTGTGACTGTCTGCCTGCATGTGCACCCACACAGACATAGCTGGGAGTGACTTACATACTGGAGGCTGTTTGTGAGCAGTCCAGGCATGGAGGCAATAACAGCAAAGCAGCGTAAAGGTTACAGATAAGGAGTGACACAGCTATTCATCAGTCTAGACAGTACCCTTTAGTGATATTGGTTGCCTGAATTGATTTGTTGGCCCTAACTGGAGACACCTTAAAGGGGTCAGATTTTCAGAAAGTTCTGAGCACCCACCCCCTTAAAGGTGTGTCAAGTTGGGCAGCCAGAAATTAAGGCAACCAAAATCACTAATCACATTTGAAAACTTAGGCTTTTATATATATTGGTGTGTGTGTGTGTTTCAGAATGTATATTGGATTTCAGTTCCCAGAACTGTTTATCCAATACCTTTCACAAATACTGATGCTAAAATTCACTGTAAGGAAGGAGAGAAACTATCAATTAATTATAGTGTCTTGCTGCAAGATTTCCATGTATCAGACTTTCACATTATGGCCCCAATTCACCCAATCAGGTCAAACTCTATGATTGGGGCCTATATATATATATAGTCAGCTGAGCCAGGCTGTGAGACTTGCAAAAAGACCCCTGCAGCAGCAGTGCAGACGTACCCTTTGAGAAGCGCAATTACTTTAAAGTGTAACTCACCTTGTTTAACAGGAGCGTGCTGCCAATCTTCATTGAATTTGTCTCCTAAGTGTCGACTTTGGTAGTACGTTTGTTCTCTTCCTGCTGCTATTGCAGACTAGAGTGGACATACAAACAACAATTCTTCAACTACTCCTTCCTTCAAAATGCTGTGATGCAGTGTGTGTCTTGAGGATTTGTTCCTTTATGTTCCACTTACACCTCGTCTTCTTTTCAATCCTTATGTATGACACTATGATTGAGCATTCTGTCTTGAATGTGTTTGCGTGGGGGTATGATAGTGTGAGTGACCTTCATGAAAAGGTCACTCCGTCCTGTTTTTATTAGCCCTTGCAATCCTTAATGATACATTAATGTGCTCCTCCAGTGCAGCCTTCTTTATTTGGCAAACCCTGACAACCTACTGAGGATACGCAGCAGAAAACAGATGCTGGAATACAAGAAAGTGCAAGCATCTTCAAAAGTATTAACAGAAAGATTCACTCACTGGTACCTAATGACTGTGGGGGGGAGGGGTTTCTCATCAGACAAGGCATCTCTGGGAATTCAATAGAGATATGCTGCCAACCTTACGATCTTGGCTCAGATGCTGAATGCTGTTCCACATAAACAGGCAGAGCCCCACTGATTTCAGCAGGGGTCTATATGGGCAGCTTCTTAGAGCTGCTCAGCCCCACTGAAGTCAGTGGGACTCCATATAGGTGCAGGGGTCTGCCTTCATGGATCAGCTTGAAGAATCACAGACTTTGAGTCCCATCCTTGTATTTTTGCCTGAATCAGAACAGCGGGATTGGCCCTATAAGAAAGTGGGGTTCATGCCCTCTGCTTAACCCAGCACACAATTGGATGACATCCAAACTACCCTTTCCTGGGGTTTCCTTTACCATTAACCTAAAAGGCCACCACCAGCTTGAAATACTAGTCAATTCAAAAACACTAGTTAAAAGTAGTTTCACATGCAACCCCTGCCCACAAGTCCCTCTGCCAGTTGTTCTGGTTAGAATCACAATGTCCTGTTTCAAAAAATGTTTCCCTGCCCTGTTGTGGAGGGAAAGAAGCACACGTACAACAGGGGATAGTGACTGTACAAGAGAAATAGTAAATCTGACCCTATGAAAAATCAATTGCACAAAGCAAGCAAATGGCAAAATGTATAAAAACTTCCCCTCCCTAAGCATGTTCAGTTATAGTAACCTTAGGTGTTACATGTAATCATAATAAGAGCGGGGGGTGAAAAAAATGTGATTTATAAGGCAGTGGTATCTCTTTAAATAAACCTCCTATCAGGACATGCACCCTAGTTCAAGTCACCTCCTTTGCATGATGAGAAGGGATTTGAACAGAGATCTACCACCTCAGGTGAATGCCCTAACCATTGAGCAAATGGATATTCTGATGTGCGGCTCCTATTGAAGTTGTTCCACTTTAATTAAATAATTGAACAATTAAACGTTAATTGGGCCAGAGAAGGAGTAAAAAAATGTCTCTATGGTCCAGTGGTTAGGACTTTCAGAAAGCTCTTTAGAGCTGGTCTAAAAGGGAACAGTGTATACTACCTTTCCTTCTGTGTGTTAACAGAGAGTGGGAACCTTACAATTCCTCCCTAGTTATTTAGTCATGTCTTATTGAAGATAATGAATGTTAGCCTGTGACCACTTCCACCTAGCATTCTGTGATCTGGATGGCTATGATTTTGCCTGTCTACTGAGCAGGTGTGCCAGGCACCAGGATGGGGAAGATGTCATCTTCAGCTTCTTCTCCCCCCGCACACCCATGGCAGGAAAAACCAGAATTTAATCACAAATAATAAAGAGCCATGTTTCATTTCTTATTCAAGTCCATGAATGAATATGAAACAACAGTAAATAAGTTGCAACAAACAACTCAGCCATACATGAAAAGCTGCAAGATATTTAACACTGTCAGTGTGATTGATCTGAAAATAAATGCTGCTTTCAAATTTTTGATCCATTGCATTGAAGAAGAAAGAAATAAGCAGTTAATGTTTCACTGACCTGAGCAATATCTGCAGCATTTGGGAGCCTGGCTTTGAATCTAGTATCAATAAAGCCACCCATAGGAGGCATTTTATTAGGAATGTTGTTATAATAGGGATGTTCTGCTGGCTCTCCATCCTCCTCCATCCAAGGTTCATCAAAACTCTGCATCCTGTAGAAAGGGATTATGTTGCTTTGCTTTTTATCTTTGCAGCACTCAAAGCACTGTAGAACTATCTACATGGGCCAAATACGACTCAGAGCTTTGACAATTAAGCTACATTTACAAAGTAAAATAGGATGAAACAAGCAGCACTCCATCCCTGATCCATAGCCCCTGAAGTTGATGGGAGCTTCTCATTGACTTAAGTGAGCTTTGGATCAAGCCCTATACATCCTTAATAATGAACAACATTGAAAACTTCTTTACAACACCTCTGCTAGTTACATTTGCCATGTTATTTGTAGTATTTTTTGTGTGATTGATTGACTGATAGTAAAAAAAAATAAAATCTTTCATAATATCTTGGGACCTGATTCTGATCAAAATAACCCTGCTGTAGGTGAGGAATGACTTTGGCAAAGTCAATAGGCCTGATTCTCTGTTTTGCTGTACATCAAGCTGCAGGTCTTTTTAACACTATGTCATGTAACCCCACTCAGAGCAACCCTGGGGCTTCTGATGTTCTGACAACAATGAAGCTGAGATGGTGTTAGCTTTGGTGGGAAAGTTTCTAAAAATGTTACTGTAGACAGAGACTGAGATAGGGAAAAGCGATGTGAAAAATCAGTGTGAAGTCTGAACGATTGGCTAATTTGGCAGGGGATAAATCCAATTCCCCTTTTTAGAACAATCTCACGCAGAGTTTCCTCCCACTTGGCCCTTCAACATGCACTTTTTTCATGGAAGGGGCAGTCTGAGCTCTATTTATCTGTTTTTAGACAGCCAGTTTCTTTGACTTTAATTGAGAGTTATGATGATCTTTATGACTTGCAACAAAAAGAAAAATCTCTAAAATGAGCAGACCAAAATCTGTCATGACCATTCATGACTCTAGAAGGAAATCCTGCAGGATAGATTCCAACTTTCCTGGGAAGTTTTGCCACTCACATTACTTCCAGGCTCCATCCACACTGGATGTACAGCTGGATTTAAAAACAAATTTTTAAACAGATTTAGACTAACATGGCTTAAAGACATCCAATTTAGATATGGGCCAGAGCACAGCCATTTAAAAACCATGCTTAAAATAGTGCTTGGACCCTGGGACAAATTTAGAGATGAGTCTAAGCTGGTGTAATTTACAACTTGTTCTGGTCACACACTATGTAAGTTATACCAATTTTGGTTCCCTTAGGTTCACTTGCCGATGTGCAATATACCTCCTTTAGCACACATCATCTCTGAATTCAGCTCTGTCTCTATCTCTAACAAGGGTTTGACTAGCCATTAAGGACAGGACATTATAATTTTAAAACAGGTTAGCCTAGAGACCACATTTAAACATGATTTAAAAATAATTATGGCCCATCCACATTGATCAGACAAATCATGAGTTTAGCAGGAACCTGTTTTAAAGAGTGTTTAAAATCAAGTTCTTCTAAGGCTTGGTCTACACTTACCCGGCAATTCGGCAGCAGTCGACAGGAGTTTCGCAAGCTACGTGGAGTAGCTTGCGTAACTCCTGTCAACTGCTGTACTTCTGTTCTGCACGGTGTCTTCACTGCATTGCGCCACTTGAGGAGGTGGTTTTAGTACGTCAACTTCCTGATTGATTGAGTGGGTCTACACTGACTGCTCAGTTGATCCAGATAAGTCGATCTGACAGCGGCAACTTTGCTGCCATCAGTGTAGACATATTTGAAGACAGTTTTATCCACAGCACTGCCATATATTCACCCCTCACTTTACCAGCTAGAAAAGATTCCACTGCAATGTTACTCACCTATCATGGAGAGCAGGTATCTTAGAGGGACACCGTAAATATTGCTTAAATCGAAGTTCAAATGCTTGCCCTATGGTGTTAATAACATTCTGGGCCAGGTCATCACAGCATTCTAGTATATGGCATGCTAGAGGAAAGAAGGAAAGATACCAACATTTACACACCATTATTTATACAGCCTTCGCTGTGTTGCAGTAATTAAAGGACAGTTGTTCTTTTCATGATGTAAAGATTTTATTAAAATCCAAATGAACAAAAATAGCAGTTAGCTACAATTAATTAAAGACATTGCCTTGATTCTTCTCTCACTCCTGCACACCATCTGAAATCAGGAGTAATTCCACTCTGATACAAGGAATTATCATACAATGGTGTAAAACTGATGTAAGTGAGACCAGAGTCAGGTATCATTCTTTTAAAAGCTCCTTCAAGAAGAGAAACCAAATTGAATGTAATTCATTATTACCTGACTGTAAATGTGTGCAGCAAGTTATAGGAAAAGTCTGAGCTTTATATTAAAATAAGGAGATAGACACTAGAGAAAATGTTCAGGTTATTCCAAATTAAATTTGCCTTTATTTCTCTTTAGTCTATTTTCCATAATTTTATTGCCATCATGGTTAATTTTCTAATTTATTTATCTTGACATGTGCCCATGCCACAAAGCTTCCAGCTGGATCTGAACTAACTTCCCTGAAATGAAGCGTGAAGGAGGTATTCATAGACATGATATCAGCCAGATCTTTGGCCCTGCTATGGCTCCAGTGATGCAAAGGTGTGGTGTGTTGACCTAATTGGCTACCTGGGGATTCCACAGGCAAATTTCCCTGGGAAATCCCTGGGTGGCGTAGAGCCAGCATAGCAGCTCTACACCAAGCCCCTCTATACACCCTTCCAGCCTGATATGCTGGAGCTGTGTGAAGAGAGGCTGGATATACCATCTCTACACCTGCTGGGGGCAGAGAAACCTCAGCTCCCTTTCCACTAACTGCACAATAAGAATCTGCACCTGCAAAGCTGGCTTGAGTATGTCTACACATGCTGCAATCACACTTCCTGACTGCAGTGTAGACATGTGTGTGTGTCCAGTTCCTAGCACAATGGGACTGGGGCCTTTAGGTGCTAATGTAATACACATTAGGAATGGTGATGACATTTGTGTGTGGTTGTATGATTTTGTTAGTAACCGTTATACAGCACTTGAGGGGTGTCTCTGCAGTGGCCCCACATAGGCTGGCATACAGGAAGGATTTATCCTTAGACCTGGGTATGACATGACAAGGTCTGCAATTACACAGATACTGTGGCTATAGCATCCTCTGCAATGCCTGCTATTCCCACCCATGGACTTGTGGGATGTCTTGATGGAGGGAACATGTTCCTAGGTCCTGGGTTGCAGATAGATTTTTCCCTCAGCCCAGCACACTTCAGCTGCAAAAAGACTGAAACTGATGACACTGGCTTAAGTGGGTAAAGTGAATTTGCCTTACATGAATAAACTCTACTACCAGCGGTGTTAGGCACTCAGCCCCTAAGGATTTCCCTATGTAATGTGCAGACATCTCCAAAAGTGTCTACTGAAAGTAGTTAAGTTGAACAAAAGACTATAATATGCAATGCATGCAATAGTGGAAGTGGGCATTTAAAGAGAATATGTCGCCTGCTGCTAAACCAGTTGGGAGCTGACGAAGAAATTTAAGTCGTATTAAAAATAACACAATGAATAAACTGTCTTCTTGGATACAAAGATGATCTCTGGGCAGATAAGAAATAAAGGCTGGGTCCACAAAGGAATTTAAGTGCTGCAAAGCTCAGCAGCATGATGCCTAGAAAATCACAGGAAAAACACTGTGATCCACCAAGTCAAGTTAGGCCCCTAGGTTCCCAGTTACAATGAATGGGGAGAGATAGGAGCCTAAGAATGGGATCCACAAAAGCCAATATGCTAGCCAATGGGAGATGTTGACAATAGGGAGGTGTGCTAAGCCCCTCCCCTCTCTCAGAGATAGGTGCCTATCTCCACTAGTGAGGACCAGCTGCCTGGACTCAGGTGGCTTAGGTGTTATTTGTGGGAATGAGTTAGGCGCCTGCCTTGCTCCATACAAAATGGTTGGAAAAGGGATATTCACCTGTGGGCTGTGGGCAATCCAGGTTCAAGTCCCCACTCTCTGCCAGAAGGGGAGAAAGGATTTGAACAGGAGTGTCCCACCTTTCAAGAAGGTGCTCTAGCCCCTCAGCTATGGGATATTCTGATGGCAGTGAGGCTCCCTCAATCTCTCCCGTTGAAGCTGTTCTACTGTGGATAAATAATGAAAGAATCATTGGAGCAGGGAGACTGGACCGTGCATCTCCCCACTCCTACATGGGTGCCCTAACCACTGGGCTCTCTCTTTCATTTTCTCTCTTTCTGGCCCAATGACTATTCAAGTATTTATCTACAGTGGAGCAGTTATTGGCCCCAGATCAGGATCTGCATGTGACTGAGGCAGCTGAATGCCTGTCTTCCCCTGATTCGTCAATCACTCTGGGGCTTACGCGGGATAAGGCATCTGGGAACCTAGAGAGAGGCAGCGGTGCATATGCCTCAGCATCTAAAACTTAGGCACCTAGGGAACTTTTACATCAGAAAGTTAGGTGATGAGTGAGTTTAGGCGCCCATAGGGTTAGGTGGCAGCCAAGTAAGAGTTTAATGAATCACTGTGGAGTCCATGCACAGAGACATAGGCACCTAACTCTGGACTTTAGGTACCTAAGTTGCTTCGTGGATAAAACCCTTAGGTTTCTTATAAAAGGAAGGAGAGGTTTGGCTCACACAGAGATGTTTCTTTAGGGTACGTTGCAGGCTGGGTGACTGGAAGACAGACAGCCTCTATACTGCAAGAGTGAGAGCATTAGGCTGTGAGGGGAAAAGTACCATTTTAAGCTCATTAGGGAAAGAAGGGGTCTTGCACAATGTCAAGCATGCTGTGGGTGCTAATTTAAATAATAACAACAACAACATTTTCATCTGTGATGTAGAAATACATATAAAATCACTGCTGATAAATGTCGTGGGTGACCCAAAGACTGGGGGAGTGGTAAATAATGAGGACAGGACAGTCATACAGATTGCTCTGGATCACTTGGTAAACGGGGGCCAATCAAACAAAATGTGTTTCAGGATAGCCAATGCAAAGCTAAACATCTAAGAACAAGGAATGCAGGTCACGCCTACAGAATGGGGGACCTTATCCTGGAAAGAAGTGACTCAGAAAAGGATTTAAGGTCACAGTGGACAAACACCTGAACATAAGCTCCTAGAGCAACGGTGCGTCAAAAAGAGCAAGTGCAATCCTTGGATATTGTGATGGGATGAACCCCATCAGGGGCGAGAGAGGATTAAAGGCCAGGTAGGCACGTTCATTCCACCTGCCAGAGGCTGTTGGAGGTTAGAGGCCTCAGGAAGACCGAGGACAGGGCTTGATATCAGAGCTAGGGAAAGGCAGTGGAACCCCCGGAACACAGGGCCCAGATGATAGATGGATACTTTGGACTACACTTGGACATTTTGTTACCCTGAAAGGGGTTTGGGATTAGCTGCTTCTGAGCCAGAGCTGAGTAGTGTGCAAAGACGGATGGCCTGAAGGGGGTTCCAGATATGAAAACTTCTGCCATGTTGCCCCTTGACACAAGGGGCCACTCTTGAGGTAAGAACTCACCATTACAAATGTATAAGAAAGGAGTACTGAGGAGTACTGCTAGGGAGGTGATTTTATGTCAGTACATGGTGTTGGTGAGATCAATCCTGGAATTCAGTGTCAAGTTCTAATGTCCACATTTTTAAAAAAATTGTTGAAAAATTGGAGAGAGTGCAGAAAAGAGCCGCAACATGATTTGAGAGCTAGAGAAAATGCCTGACAGTGAGAGACTTCAAGAACTCAATCTGTTTAGTTTATCTAAAAGAAGATTGAGAGGTGACTTGATTACAGTGTGTAAATACCTTCCTAGGGAGAAAATGCCAGGCTGCAAAAGGGCTCTTTAATCTAGTGGAGAAAGGCAGAACAAGAACCAATGGCTGGAAACTGAAGCAAGAGAAATTCAAGTGAGAAATTAGGCACATATTTTTAACAGTGAGGGTAATTAACAACTGGAACAAGCTACCCCGGGAAGTAGAGGATTCTCCACCTCATGATGTCTTCAGATCTAGGCTGGATGATTTTCTGAAAGATACGCTACAGCCAAACACAAATTACTGGCCTAATACAGAGGTAATTGAGTGAAGCTTAGGAACCTGTGATAATGCAGGAAGTCAGAGTAGATGATCTAATCGTCCTTCTGGCCTTAAGCTCTACCTGAGAATCTATTTATTGTTAATATATCATGCAATATTTTGTAACTTAAACTTAAGGCCTCACAAAGCTTTGTGCAATACAAGTAGATGGGTGCTTTTTGTACCTATCCTTCTAGATGATTATTTCTTCTCTCTTTTTATAATTTGCTTTTATTTGTGAGAATCAGAATTGGATCACAAATCCTGTTTGTTGGAGGCAATTGCTAACAGGTGCCTTAGAGAGAAACCAATGTCTAACCCCAGGGAAAGCAGGAAAACTAGGTAACACCTTGAATACAAGATCACAGACAAAGAGGGTTATGATCTCCTTCCTCAACAACACTCAGCAAAGAGGCTAGGAAGGTCCAGTCCAGGCATGAGGAGCATCCAAATGGTTTGAAATGTATTAACCATGGCAAAAATCTGCTGGACTAACGTGTGTGGTTGCTGATTATTGCTATGCTGATTGTTCTAGGGATCATCCTTAATATAAATTTTTTATTGTGTTGCATTTACTTTTTCTGGACAAATCCAATAAAATGAAAACACGAATTTATATTTTTAAACAGACGGCACCAAATATAAAAAAAAACTCTTACCTCTGCGATTAACAGGGTCCTTAGCTACATATGCAACATAGTTTGTTGTATCCTGTAAAAAAAATGGAGATATATATATAGAGAGAGAGATATATAATGAATATATTATTTTACTTTTGCACTGTAACAAAAGAGCATAGTATATCATGTAAGTATTTGACATGAAGTGATAGCTTGTTCTCAGATACCATGGTGATGAGGGTGGGGTAAGTAGATAACCCACCATTTTACACACAGCAATATGACTGAGTACATCCTCTTTATGGAATCACTTTGAAGGCCATGTTCAAAATATAGTTACCACGATGCCATCAATATCCATGTTTAAGCATGGTAGTCTGTAACAGACTTACAGCATGGTTTCCCTGACCTGTGTGGACAGTTTTTGCAGTCCTTTCTTACACGTGAGTTGTACCCATGATATAAAACCATGTCACAGACTTATTCTCAGGTAAACCTAACACAAAAATGTAAATGAAGTGGGTAGAAGGGAAAAAGAGATTTTATTTTACATGTCTTCCAGGCTACTTTTTTTTTTTTTTTTTTTTTGTTTTGTGGCTCGGGAATGCTGGCCAGGTAAGCAAATTCCTTTTTTTAAAAAGCTCTTCCATCTTGCCCTTAAGCACAGCTAACGCTGGCATCTGTTCAACTTCGATGCAGACAGCGCTTAACTATACCCTGTTTAGCACCGTATTTATATCCTGTTTGAACACCTGCAGCTTGGACACCTGAAAAGCATGTGCAAAAGCAGCTCTTATTTTACAGGCTTGGTTCTGATCCCACTCACTCTGGTTTCACATTAGCGAATTAAGAATTATCCTTAATTTACAACAGTGCAAGGACCTCTTCCAAATCCCTCTGAAATTAATTAAAAGACTCTCATTGACATCAGTGGGCTTTGGATCAGGCCTTAATTTCAAGAAAAATCAGGGTCTTTCAGTCCTTAGCTTCAAAACACTCAATGGCTTGGGCCCAGCATATCTAAAAGATTGCCTGAAGCTCTGGCATGAAGCCATTGTTGACAACTCCAGTCCTCAAGCACAATGGAACTTGCTACCATAAGAGTAAAGCTTGTCTATAGGGGAGACAGAGCCTTCTTGAGGGCCAGTCCAAGACTGTAGAACAAAATCCCTCAGAAGAAAAGACAGCACAGACTTCAACACATTCCACTCCTAATGCAAGTTATACTTCTTCAACCTGGTCTTCTCTAATATAAACTCAGAATATTACACACACTCACACACACACCACACACACAAAAATCATCACTAACAAAAACCCTACCAAAAGAAAACATTACATTGCATACACATTCTTCTCCTGGGGAGAAGATGATAGCAAGAACAAACTATATGTGTTATGTTAGTCACTATGACAGATACGGCAATTTCCTACAATATCCGTGAAAAACCTTACTGAATTAAATGTAAGTATCATTAGAGTCCATTGTATTAAATGCAAAGGTTATGTATTATCGTGAACCGGGATTGTATGCATATCTCGCTAGGGGGGAGATATGATGTGAACCCTGAGAAGCGTTATGAATTTCAAAGAACTGTACTGAACAATGTGCCAGATAAGAATGGGCTTTTTGGGACAAACACCATCAAGTTGTTTACCTGGGGAATCTCTAGGGGGAGATGAATGCAAATTCCTCACCTCCAGCTATACAAAAACCCCACCTTTTGAAGCTCCACCCTGAGGAGAGGGCCATTATCTGCTGATTACCTGTTCTCGGAGTCTCAAGATCAAAACCCAAGTTGCATAAAGGAAAGACTAACGTGTTCATGGGGACAGTAGTTCTGAGCTAACCACAGAAAAGCCCCTTTGTGGGGTTGCAGGACTGACTCCTAGTAAAGCCCTGAGGAGTTGGGACGGGTGAGCTTATTAGCGTGTGTAGGTTCTTTTGTTGTTTTAATGTTTTCTCTGTAATGCTTCCACTGTAAGAATAAATGTGCTTGCTTAGAAAGAGCTGTGTAGTAACTTGTGGCAGCTGTTCACAGCCTCTGGAGAGACAGCAACAGCTGGCCTGTTTAGCTAGTCTGGCTTGCTGGGAATGTCACAGTGTAGGCAGGGAACTGTGCAGCCTGCGGTAACCACTCTCAGAAGGGAGAGAGATGTGGGTCTCTGCCCAAGGGAGGTGATGGCTGAGGAGCTGGGACGTTAGCGTGGGGGCCCTCACGGAACCATTGTGGGGGAATACCAGTGCAATTGCCCGGAACTATAACAGTCACATCACTTAATGCACTACTACAAGGCACTCGGATACCACGGTGGTATAAGAAGCTGTATAGAATAGAACAGAATAGTCTCTCTGTCCATGCATCTCTAATACTCCCAGTGACATGGTGTCTGAGCAATGACTTTGGTGGGGGTGGATTTCACCCCCGAAGAGGAAAGAAAACAATGAGTACATTTATGTGGGGTATATGCCAGGCTGGTTTGGTACAGTTGGTGTCTCGAGCAGTAATTAAGTGTAGCCGTGAGAGACAGGAACCACATGAGCAAGCTCTTTCTTTTATTTAAAATTCTCCCAACCAGGAGCCTCCTGTGACAAGCCTGCTGAGTGTCAGTGGATGCTCACACCTACCCTCTCCACCCCCAGGATGAGATCATCATGCAGCGGTCTTGTTGTAAATGCTACTTTACAGTTTCACCAGCTTTTGTTGGCGCCCATACTTGGTACAATTTGATTTCTCTGTGACTCAGTGGCATGACTTTCATCTCGCTAGAACATTTGGAAGACCTTGTTTATTTCAATTCAAATCTCTTACTGCTGCTGCTGGTTATGCTGTTACCTGGTAAATCACTCCACCAATGGGCAGCAGGTGGTGGTGTTTCTAGGACTTCGCATTTTGGATGGCAGATGGCATGGCAAAGAACTTTCTTATGGAGGCAGGGAACAGTACAAATCACTCCTCTGCCCACTGCAGGAATTGTTCATTTTTTGTATCTATTGCAATCTGTTGTATTTCAGAGGTGCTGTTAAATCCATTTTTTACTCCCTGAATTGCTATTGGACAATGCCCCAAGTTTATCCCTGCTGTATCCCCATTGAGTTTAGCGGAGTTACATGACAGATGAATTTGGCCCATTTAGCATATTGATAACAATCCGATTGCAAACAAGTCAAGGATATTTTGCCCTGAAAAGTTGGTGCAGTTAAATCCTATTGCAGTGGAGGTGGGAGAGCTATTTCACAGAGAGGGCTATGTGTGTCATGTAAGTGGACCTATCTCTGACCACTGGGACTGGGTTGATCAGTCTAGACTAAAAAGCTTTCAAGACTCAGGAGGGCCTTTTATTGTTTTGAAATTCTCTCAATTCTTCATGGATAGGACATAATTCTGAAGCATATTTAGTATGAACTTGGGAGGACTGCTCCTACAAATATGTAGACAAGTAACAAGCCCAGGTCTGCCCTCTGCTATGCATGAATTAAATGTGAGCTGACGAGAGACATCTGAGAGCAAAACTAAACATGGCAAGTTTAGAAATACAGATCTGGGCTTTCCTTAAAAGTCAAAAATCCTCCTCAAACGTATAAGTGGAATGGACACATCTGAGGGCAGTATTTGGCTCTCAGTTTTCATAAGATAGAGTTGAGAAAAATAAAGGAAAGAAAAATTACCTGGGGCTACCTTGCTAGAAATATAGCCACATCCTCAGTTCCTTACTGCAGGAAGTGCAAAACGGATAACAATCAAGATGAAAAGTCAAATGATATCCATATGAAAATACTGTGCTTACTTTGAAAAACACAGGTCTCTAACAAGATTTAACAAGATTTATGTGAAATGCTCCAGGCTCTTTGACACTTTTCCTTTCACTCATTCAAAGAGGTTTTGTGACAGCCTGTCAGTGGTTTCCCTCAAAAAGAGTTTGAAGCAACAGTCAAGAAGAGCTTATGAAATAAGAAACAGGAGCTATCATGTTTATATTTTCCTTTGAGTGAGACATGAGATAAATCCTGCCATAAGGTCCTCATATAGCAATATTGATGGAAGAAAAAGATTAAAGAAATGCTTACCGGATCACCTCCAGATGCAAAGGAAATCGACTGCATATGATGATTTGCTATGATCTGTTTGGATCAGAAAAAAACAAGTATGAGTCAGTAGATTCTCTTATGCAGATTACCCATTTAGTTTTCTTTTTTATCGTTTGTAAGTGTGAAGTAAAATCAAATTCCAAAACCAAGATCAAAATAAAGTCTTGTGTTTCATCTACAAGGAGTTAGTCACAAAGAACATGCTGATGATGTAAACAAGTTTAAGAATATTGAATATCCCTACTTCAGGTCTTCCTTAAGTTGAAGGACAATGAAATTTTATAATAGCAATGAATGAACATAAAAGTGTACCCAGCTTTCAAGTAGATTATACAGCACACCATACAGTATCTTATCTGAAAATATAGTTTCATGAAGATATTTTGCAGAAATTTTAATCAATTGAAGTGAGGTTTTGTCTCAGTTTGTGATAAATGGAGCAAAAGGATATACTTTATCCAAAATACATAGCTTCCACATCCTGCATGGCTATAAAGAGCAAATGTTAGGGCCTCCCCAGACAGACTTTCTGTCTCAATGGGGTGAACTGTCAGAGCAGTGTAAAGGAGCCTTAGGGCTTGTCTACACAGTAAACGCTACAGTGGCACAGCTGCGCCACAGTAGTGCTTCTGTTTAGACATTACCTATGCCAATGGGAGGGATTCTCCCATCGGCACAGGTAATCCACTTCCCTGAGAGGCAGTTGCTAGGTTGATGGAAGAATTCTTCCATCACCTAGTGCTGTCTACACAGGGATTTAGGTCAGTTTAACAATGCCACCCACACCCCTGACTGACGTAGTTAATCTGACCTAATTTTCTAATGTAGACAAAGTCTTAGCGTAACCGAGAATCAGGCTTACATGTTTTCCTCCAAAGGTTGAGGTGGTCATTATCATAGAATGACAGTTGATGTAATTCAACTTATTACACGCATTTATGTAACATCCATCACCCTAATGTCTGGTCTATCACCCTAATGTCTGGGCATGTCAATGAAGCCACACCAGTTTGCACCAGCTAAAAAGCTGGCCTCATTTATTTGTTTTATGATTTACCTTATGTGATATTTGCTGTATGTGCTTACTATATGTAATAGCCTAACACTACATACACAACACATAATATCCGGTATGTAATTAAATGTTTCAGAGCTACCCTAGGATATGCACACAGGATTTTGAGTCCAGTTATAAATTTAAGTATTACTGACCATATTCCCAGATGAATTCTAATGTAGCTGAAGTGACCAAATACGATTCAATTTCAATTCATATTCAATTTGACTGTGATCTAGCTTACACAGTATTTCTCTGGGAGGTGACAGGAAAGGTACATGAATTGATATGAATCCCCAATCTGAAGAAGACAATTCTACCGTATCACTGTTCTGAAATTTAACTTTTTAACTCCTGAAATAATACAGACCCTGAACAACTAGGAAAGAAAAGTTCATTTAATACCTTGATCCTGTACCACTGCCGTCAATAGGAGTTGTGCCGTTGAGTTCAACTGGCACAAGACCAGGCTCTTATTAAGTAGTTATTTAGGTCTTAATCATCCCCTTTGGAAAAATTAGCATATATCTTAGTATACATAAAATATTCTTTATTTTGGGAGTGGGGGTCAAAGAGAGAGGCATTCTCTAAGCCGCCTCATTTTCCCTTTCCCTTTTTCTTCCAACACATGAAAGATCCTGCGTAGCAGTACCTGCCCTGTTCAGAAAAAGGCTGAACAAGTGTCTCTTGGCGTTCCTTTGCTGTGTCAGAAAGAGTCGTGAAGTGCTTCCTCCATGTAAATCATGCTGCCTTAATAATACTTCCAGCCCCTGCTGCTCATCCAACCATAACCTTTAAATCAATCTTTAATTTTTTTTCCTTCTCAGTGGAGGATTGTATTCCTTTTTATACCAAGGGAGGATTGCCCTCCCCACTATCCCTCAAAGACCTGCACCATGGTGACCTTTGTACAAGGAGGACTGAACAGTAATTCATTCCACTCCTCAATGTCACTCCTAAGTAATGTGGTCAACTCGATGGAGCAACTCAATCAATCTTACTTACTTCCCTACTCCAAAGGCTAAGCACGCTGTTTTTCCATTGCTTCCAGGCCAAGCTGATCCAGGAACAAGAGACTAGTAACAAGAATCAAGCCTGTCTTTCTTGGATGGCACTGTAAAGAACTAATCACAAGACCACTTGACCAGCCTTGCTTTCAGTATTCTGAAAGGTATGCCACTGTGAGCAGACCACCTTTTTATATGTTCCAGGAATGCTCTCTGAAGTAATCCAACACTCCTAGTATAAAGTAGAAATGAAGGAGACCTCCACCAGCTTGTCTGTTTGTCAAAGACCCCTTCGTTTCCCAGTCCTCCATCATCGTGGCCAGATCTGGCTCATCAAACCACAACAGGGTGAAGATAGATATCATGTATATCAACCATCTCTTCTGGTTCCAGTTCACTAGAATATGCCTCATGTCTCTCGTGGGGAGAAGCCAAAACGTTTGCCCCTCAGCTGCTGTGAATTGCATGACTTCTAGAAAGCTCTGCTTATTTATACCGAGCTGAGGCTCTGGCCCTTTATTTAAAATGATTTATTATTAAATGTCTTCAGGTTTTTGTATTTTTTGCAACTGGGCCATACTAAGGGAAGGCTCTCTGTGCAGTAGTGAAAGCTGGGAACAACTGCCCTTACAAAAAGTACTATCCTATTATTTAATAATGGTCCAAAACACTACAACATGCAATAGTGCTGCTGCTACAATGTTTGAGCCATTACTGTAGAAAATGTCAGCATTTTATATATAAGGCTGATGGTGGGGAAAAGACAAATAAAAAATAAGAAAACTTTCAAGTGTGTGTGTCTGTGTTTCTAGTTTATTTTTTATCTTGCGGCACAGCAGGTTTTTTTCCAAGCTGTATCTAGGCAGAATATGAAGTGCCTTAACCAAGTAGGTAGCTCACAGCAAATAGCACAGCAGAGATTATGCAACACTATCGGCCCTCTCTATACACATAGTGAGCAAGATTTTTTCTCATCTCATACATCATTCACAACCCACTGCAGTGATTCCCCAAAGTCAGTATATACCTTCAGCACAAAGGAGAAAAATAAAGGGGTTGGTTGAGACAGGCTTCCTTCTTCTAAAAGGCAAACATTTCACTGAAGTGCAAAATGCCTAAAGCAGGATTTTTAACATCACCTTAAGAATAGAATGCCCTCCAAAATAATATATAGGAAAAAGAAGAAAAAAGCCCACTGATTCTATGCATTCATCTCTGTAGATGGGTCTGAACCAAAATACCTTCCCCCAAACACAGCCAAAGTTTGGAACTGGACCTAAACAAAAATCCCTCTGCCAGATAAAGCCATTTCACATTGTAAATTAGATTTTTTTCAGAGGTAATGACAGATTTACTGTGAGAACATTATTTTCACTGGGTTCTGTTAAATGTGTAAAGAAACTAATTAAACTATGGCACTTTTATATTTTAATTCCTATTTTATTTTATAAAGAAATCATTTGAGCACAGGAGCATTTTATCAAGTAGCAAACATTGCGCAATATGCTCTTCATCAATGGACTTATAAAGGATTTTTACACAAACCTGTTTTGAATCGGGTGTCATTAGATTTAAGCTGGTGGTGGATATATTCAGAGTTATGTTCATTCCTGCAAACTGAAGATTGCTCTTTCCCAAGATGCTAGAGAGAACTTTGCTTGGTGGCTGTGAAGTAAAGTAGCACATTTTAGTTCTCTGTTGATTCATGATGACAACTCACTCTGGAACGGAATGCTAAACTGTATTATACCTCTCAGCCACGTGGGGGCGCAATGTGTAACAAAGCTCATTTACGCTAACCTCCACCATTCCTGGCAGTTCATTAAAGGATCTTATGGAAGACATAATTATATCTGGGGTACCTCTCTGAGAAGGGAGCTCTGTAGCCAGTCTATATTCAGAACAGGAGCCTGACTTGTTACAACCTCCTGTGTACAAGGTATATGACATACTTCATGCAGGATCAGCTGAAATCTTAAGGGTGGCTATTCAAGAATGACAACTTTTAATCTACACTAGTGATCACTTCATCTGGGCAGCTACTTTTCTCTGGAAGTCATTCCCATAAGAAACACAATTAATAAAATGGTTAAGTGTGGAATAATATAGCAACAATATAGCATATATATTATATAGAATAATATAGCAACAAACCATATGTCACAAAGCATTACTACATTAGTCAGTGGGGATCAAACTGTGTATTTACAACACCAAAAGCACATATTCTTAATGCTTGAGATAAAGGAATAACTTTGTTAGTTACGAGTAAGCAGCAAAGTCTTATTCTCCATAGAGCCAGCTGCTAGAAAGATATGACTGCATGCACTGAGCCACTGTATTTCACATAGGATACATTTTTTTCTACTTAAACAACTTCATTATGGACAAGAGTCTCCTTTGCTGTTTGCACTACAAATCTCTGTTGAACATTCTACCCTCTCTCCATGTGTGTGGTGGAACCGCCCGGGATGTCAAGGGAGATCCAAAACCAGAATATCTGCAGAATATGTAGCAGAGATCTGCAGAGCAGATCATAAATCCATATCACAGAGTAGAGAAGAAAATTTTTCCCTAGCCATGTAAATTAAGATACATGAGCTGACACTGACAAAAACATGAGTCACCATGAAGATAGGGTGAGGCACAGACCTGCAAAAGTTCAGGTGGTTTTTTGTTGCTGTTAAGATTTAGCAGAAGTGCTGCCACCGGCACCATTTCCCTTGCCAAAGAGTTGGTTTGTTTTAAAATTTTGTCTCAATGACTGACAAGAGATACTGCTTTTAGACACACTGATTCAGCAAGATGGTTCGTTGGGCACTAGGAAGTCCCTTTCACCCATTTTCCCAGTGTTATTTTGTGGCATTTTGTTTTACAAGAAAAAAGACATTTTATTTTCTTTTACTTTCTCATTAACAGCCTCCATTAAAGAGGCTGAATATAGAAGATATTCTTTGAAAAAACAAATCTGTTCTGAAGCAGATTCCATTGTCACTGTGGTGTTTGTTCACCCACTAAGAGCTGAGAATCAGAGAGCTGGGTGGAATATCAAGAGAACAACCTGCAGAGGTTATAGTGGAGCAGCAGGTGGTAGCAGAAGGTGATGGTGTGCAGCAGAGAGGCTGGCAGATTGGCAAGCGGAACAGCTGGCAGAGCGGCTGGCAGGACACCTAGTCAGCGACTGGCAGAGCGGCCTGCAGAGCAACGAGCGGCCAGCAGGGTGACAGCCAAGACGGCCGGACAGCTGAGCGAGCAAGGTGCCTTCTTTCCTCTCCCCAACCAGGATGGAAGGGGAACTCTGCAGCTGACCCTCTAGACTCTGGCTTGGACGTAACATCTTGTGAGTGGGGTGTTGTGAAAGGAGGGGCACCTTGTTGCTGGAATTAAGAACCTGAAGTAAAAGGAAACTACCCCACCTATTCAGGGATGAGAGTTTTGTTCATGGTTTTATGTGTGTGAATCCTGCTTGCGGCATTTTCCCAAGTTATTGCTGGGTTACTTTTCCCCTTTTTATTAAAAGTCTTTTCTAAACTCAGTCTCTGTGCTTGCCAGAGGGGACGTATTGTCTTTAGAGGTGCCCACAGAGTGGTGTGTAACTGTCCCAGGTTACTGGGTGGGGGCTCGAACCAGTTTTGTGTTGTATTGTTGAAAAGAACCCTTAGATATTGAACTGGGCCCTTGTTGCTGTTGACTCCAACTGGCAGAAGGGTTACATGTTGATAGTACAACAGTTACCCATTTCAATACAAGCTCACCTCACTGCAAACTACACTTCCTGAGAAGTAACCCGTGGCTTTGCCACAAACCCTGAGAAAGGGGCAGTTCCTAGCTGCGCTGCTCCAAAGGCAGAGGAGAGGTCGTACTGGCACTCAGATTCACAATATGGTGCCTGCCTGGTTCTCACCTTGCTCCAGGTGGGCAATAGTTTGTATCAGCCATATACCTGGCACAGTGTACTTCCCCTTTTGTGGTGGCCAGTAGTAGCAGAGCCAAGACTGCACCCACTCCCCAGCCACTTCCCCGCCCAGTTATGCTACTAACCATGATATGGATACTAGCCATGCGGGGGAAGAAGGAGTATCCTTATACTCCCTTATTTGGACCTCTGATGAGCAATGCTGACCAGAAGGGCAGTAGGTGCAATTTACGGGGGCTGCAAACAGACAATACTCTGAAAGATTCTGCACCTGCAGTTCTTAGGCTGACTTAAACTCACCTGCCCACTGTGTCTGGTCTCCCCTGAACTACGGAAATATGGTCCACTTACAAGAAAGAAAGAAAAATACCTTTCTTTTTTTGAAGGCTCCTTTGGCACCAGGTATTGCTTCACAAACACGACTGATTGCTTCCCTGTGGAGACAGAAAATAAGCTTTATAGCAAATGAATGTGTTGGTTTCTTCATTATATGTTCAAATTGCACTGAAGGGGAATATTTGACAACTTAGTTCTTTATGGCACTCACATTCACAAGTGAAGACTCGATAACTGGTGAGTCAAATAGTTCTTTTCTCACTAGTAAAGATATCATCTGTGATTAGCTTTAAAACAGATTCCATTTAAAAAAAAAAAAAACAACCTACCAGAAACATTTCCCTCTAACCTTCTCATCCAAATGTGGACTTTTCTCCAAATTTAGTCTACTCTGCTCTGAGGTTCAAGACAGGTAATATTCAATTTTGGTTCAAGGTACAATAATTCAAGAACCATCAAGGATAAAAATTGGTTCGTTACACCACTGGAGAGCTGAGAATCTCCCCCTTTCCAATGGTATGTGCTGAACACTTCTCACTTTTGTATCCTAGTGAGAGATCAGGTCTTAAAACAATTATGCTCGTAATTATTAAACACCGTTTGAGACCATTTGTATTTATTTATTTATTGTCTAAATTTAGAACATAGAGATGATCATTTTCCTCCCCTTCTGAGGCTTGTGCAGAGCCAAGCAAGCCTGGGTTCACATAGTATCAAAACTCTCTAAAATATTTCTGCAATCATTTTGTTATAAACCTATGTTGTAAAAAAATATATGATAGTGTATTGTGATATAAGGATTTTACTGGTATTTGTTCATTATGACCCACCTAATTTGTGGCCTGGCCTTAACACTACAAATACTTTTAAATCACAAACATTTTATTTTCATTTTCTAATAACACTTATTTCATTGGTAGATTAATGCTGACAGACTAAGTAAACGAAACATACAGTCAGGAGGAATTTGAATGAAGAATATTACTATATTTCAAAATGAAACTTTGCTAATCATGCAGCTAAACATGAATGTCTTTAGGCACTGTAGGTATTTAAACAATAGGTCAAATGCAACAACCAAATTGTTAATTCTTGAAAAATCTGTTAACATGCATGCACAGTCACTCTTAGTCATGTTAGTATCAATGCCGTCTAGCCTCGATTGATGCAATACATTGTCAGAAGTGCTGGAACTAAGAATGCAGGGGGTGCTCCTGCACCCTCTGGCTTGAAGTAGTTTCCATTATATACAGACAGGGGTTACAGTGTTTTCAATGGCTCTCAGCACCCACACTATAAAAATTGTTCCAGCACCACTGAACATTGTAATGGTTCCACTGGGACTGTTAAAAAAACTGCAAAATATTGTTTAACAGTATTAAATATTGCCAGAGATCTCAAATTATTAACAGAATATTATGTGTATACTTCCAAATGGACACATGACATTTATTTTAGACAACAAAATATTTTTAAAAAATAAAAAAATTGGAGGGAACCCACCACAAGTTCGAAATAACCAGCAATAACCAAAACCTCAAAACCAACCTAAAGGATCATTAAAAACTGAAATATTACTAAAACAACGAGAGTCCTGTGTCATCTTAAAGACTAACAAATTTGTTTGGGCAGAAGCTTTCATGGGCAGAAACCCACTTCGTCAGGTGCCCACTTCTACCCACAAAAGCTTCTGCCCAAATACATTTGTTAGTCTTTAAGGTGCCACAGGACTCTCGTTGTTTTGCTAAAAACAGACAAACACAGCTACCCCTCTGAAATATTACTTTAATCCTACTCTGACACCATGTCTGTGTCAGTGTTTCAACTCACTGTTTATCTGAATGTGATCAGTTGTGTGTGTGGGGAGGGAGAAGGGGGGTGTATGTGTATGTGAGTACATATCCATGTAAGCACGCACACAATGGTCTAACAAATTAAGTTATAGATTTATTACTGAGTAGTGACTCCATAGTTACTTCACATGTGGCGCTTCTCACCTAAGGCCCAAACCAAAGCACCTGAAGTCAGTGGAAAGACTTCCATTCACTTCAACAGATTTTTGGATCAGGCCCTTGAAGCAAGATTAAATCCCTCCATTTCATTGCTCAGTGATTGAATTTAGTCTCCAAATTTACCACAGATGAATTTTCTGCTGTGTGTTTTGGGTAAAATTGTTATTAATTCTCCCAGACTCTGCAATTAATAATCAGGCCATTTGGCAAATCAGCCCTGACATATCTCACAAGCACAGTACAACAAAACATCACACTCCTAGGCAGCTTCATTGCATCTCAGACAGAGGCCACTTTTGAAAATTGAATGTTAGCCAGAAAAAAAAATTCCCCTTGTTCATAATAACTTTTTTCATTAACCCCAGGAAAAGCCAACACATACGTATATGACCCAGTGCTGCCTTCTGAGCCCTGCTGCCCAGCCAACCTCCCTGACTTCGCAGATAGTCTCCCAGCAAGCCCTGAATCCTGCAAAAACAGTGAGGAAGACTGGGCAGCAGCAGGGAGACCTTCTCTGCAGTCTCCTGGCTGGCTCCCCAGACTCACTCCCCATTTCTTCCCAGTGTGCTTCTGAGCTGGTATGGGCAGTTCTTCAGCTACCCGTCCACTCTGACTGTAGAGATACAAGCTGTGCTTTATCGGATAAATTTTCCTGCAACTCTCCCTGCCTGCTCCTACAATCTCCCAACTGCTAACAGCAGCAGCGGGTATGCAGGGGGCAGGAGAGTTTGCAGGTACATTTTCCTGACAAGGACAGCTTGCACCTTTGCATTGGAGACATCTCCATCTCCAGTGCTGAGCTGGGGTCTGTACTTCTTTGGTTGCCTGCCCTCCCTGTCTGCAGGCTGCTGGGTGTCAAAAGAGGAGCCCTACACTGAGGAAATTCAGTCATCCGTCAGACTGGGACTCCTGCTAGCTACCTTTATCAGGTCTGAGGTTGGGGAAGGGAATGCATTGGAACAAAAGAAAGAAACCTAGCTTGAAGGATTGGCTGGTTCGCTGTATCACCAGCCTCCTGTCAGAATGGCCAGCCAATCAACGCACTGCACATGTTAGCTCGGAAATGGAGCTGGAAAGGGGGATGGAGTGCAGCTGGAGAGCCAGGATGCATATCATCTTAGGCAGTAAGATCACACTGCAGACATCAAACGCCATGTACATCTGTCCATAGGATACCTCAAGCTTACTGAGCGTGGAGGTCAGGTTTGTGTTTGAGTGTGAGAAAAGGAAGAGCATGTGCTGTAGATCTAAGGAGGATGAGAGTGCATGTGGCTGTCCTGAGATGGAGCTGACCAGATGTGTCAGTTGACGCTAGTCTGGACTATAGTGTTGCCTTAACTGGTGATTTTCTCGATTTTCACTAAATATACTTGAGCAACCACAACACTAAAGTTAACAATGGTTCTGGTGGGGATATTAGCTTATCTAAATACTAAATACGAACTAAATACTAGCTTATCTTTGAAGCATGCTGGCGAAGAGAGTGGAGCTGGAGCAGAAGTTCTCTAAGCAATTCTGCTAGTGCAACACAGGCCCAGGGAAGCCTGGGGTCAGCTGCTATGCAGTGATCATTACAGCTGCTGCTACAAGCTGTAGCATTTACTCTGCTCAACCAGCAGGCATGCAGGAGCTCAGGTACTCATTTAGGTCCCTGATTAGAAAGAAAACAGCTGGCTGGTCGCCCGCCTTTGGGGCCTAAGAGCATTTCCAAGGTCAAGAGCCTGGATCCTATCGTTCAAAAGATTCTAGATCAACATTCTGCTCGGTTTCTTCTTAGGTAGACTGGGAGGTGTGGCAGAAGTTCCTGAGACTTCTCTCCCCCTTGCTTGCTCATAAAGAACTGGGCAGATATTTGCTTTTTTTATAACAAGGATCAAATCTATGAATGCTGAGTCTCAGAGACTTTAAGGCCAGATGGGAACAGCATGTTCATCTATAGTCTGACCTCCTGCACCTCGCAGGCCACAGAACCTTGCACACCCACTCCCGTACTAGAGCCATAATCTCTGGCTGAGTTACTAAAGTCCTCAAATCTTAATTTAAAGACTTCAAGTTACAGAGAATCCACCATTTACTCTAGCTCAGACCAGCAAGTGATACAGGCCGCATGCTGCAGAGGATGGTGAAACCCCCCCCCCCCCCAGGATCTCAGCCAATTTGACCTGGAGGAAAATTCCTTCTTAACCGCAAGTATGGCAATCAGTTAGATCGTGAGTGAGACCCACCAGCCAGGCACCTGGGAAAGAATTATTCATAGAAACTCAGAGCCCTCCCCATCTAGTGTCTCATCTTCTGCCATTGGAGATATTTGCTACTAGCAGTCACAGATGGGCCATATGCCACTGTAGGCAACCTCCTCATAGCATCCACACCATAAGCTTATCAAGCTCAGTCTTGACACAAGTTAATTTTTTTGACTCTGCTACTCCCCTTGGAAGGCTATTCCAGAATTTCACTTCTCTGATGGTTAGAAACCTTCATCTAATTTCAAGTCTAAACTCATTGATGGCCAATTTAAAACTATTTGTTTTTGTGCCAGTATTGGCCATTAACTTAAATAATTCCTCTCCCGCCCTGGTGTTCAACCCTCTGATACATTTATAGAGAGCAATCATATCTCCCCTCAGTCTTCATTTTGCTATGCTAAACAAGACAAATTCCTTAGGTCTCCCCTTGTAAGAAAGGTTCTCCATTCCTCTGATCATCCTAGTAGCCCTTCTCTGCGTCTGTTCCAGTTTGAATTCAACTTTCTTAAACATGGGAGACCAGAACCGCACATGGTATTCCTCATGTGACTGAGGTCTGACCAGTGCTTTGTACAATTGTAATAACACTTTTCTATCTCTATGGGAAACATTTTGCCTGATGCATGATTGTATTAGCCTATTTCACAACTACATCACATTGGCAGCTCATAATCATTCTGTGATCGACCAATACACCCAGGTCTTTCTCTTCCTCTGTCACTTCCAACTGATAAGTCCCCATTTTACAGCAAAAACTCTTGTTGTTAGTCCCTAAATGCATGACCTTGCACTTTCCACTATTAAATTCCATCCCATTTCTATTACTTCAGTTTTCAAGGGCATTCAAATCTCCTTGTATGATATTCCAGTCCTCCTTGATATTGTCCGTACCTCCAAACTTTGTGTCATCTGCAAATTTTATTAGCACATATTCACTTTTTGTGCCAGTCATTAATGAAAATATTAAATAAGATTGGTCCCAAGACCGATCCTTGAAGAACTCCACCAATAACTTCCCTCCAGTGTGTTCTCCTTTCAGCATGACTCATTGTAATTCCCCCTTTAACCAATTCCTTGTTCACCTTCTAATTCTCCTATTAATCATCATCCTCTCCAATTCTGCACCCACAATTCCCTGTGTCTGCACACGTCAAACCAGATTAATTGTGCATACAGCTGCTAGTTTAAGTGTGCACTTATCTGACTTGTACATACAAACATATATCTGAGCATAAAAATACACAGGTTTGTGGGCACATTTGCATGACTAATCAATTGCATGGACTTTGAAAAATTTGGACATAAACGTACTTGCTTGCTTGATGTGGAAAAGTGGTTTTCAAGAACGCGTTTAAACTTTTCTGCACCCTGTGCCATCATGTTAGCCAGGCAATGATCTCAGATATGTACCGCATAGTGCAGTACTATATTGATATCTTGTAAAATTTGCCTCTGTGCAGATTGCAGTAAGGACCACATACTGAGTTCCAAATCTGGCTCTGGATATTTTCTGCTTTCCAGATGGTCATACTTTGAAGTCACTGTCTCAGCACAAAACACACTGTATGTTTTCAGTATAGCTTTCAATAGGCAAGTGTATCCAACGAAGTATTGTCTATATGCAACACTACATCTCTCCAGTCTTACCTACAGTGCTCCATGATGACTTGACATCTCTGTTAAGGAAAGCCTGCCTTTCACATTGACATCATGTTCCATTTAAAAGGCCATGGTTCTTGTTTGTTTTTCATAACTTTAAACATCATACTTTGTGCTCACTTTTAGCCCTAGGGAAGCTGAAATCTGTTTCTTTAATAAACATTTTGTTTTCACAATCATTTGAGTGTAACCTTGCTTGTTTTGTTTTGGATTTTTTAAATTGATCTATTTAACCAATTTAATTGATTATTTTTTTATGAAAAGAGAATACTGAAGCTATTACTTTGGGGAAAAAGACAGACGTAAAAGTTGCATTGACTTTTCAATTGAATTTTAAGAAAAAAAACAGTAGGTCAATTTTGAAACTAGAAACCCTGACCAATTTGCACACACAAAGTGATTTGCATACCACGGCCATAAAACTAGCTAATTTTTCTCCTATCTATCCATATTACCCCAGACTTCCATCTATATCTTTGCCAGCCTGAATCTCACATCCTGGGGCTCCACAGGCTAAAAAAGGAAACAAAGAGAAGTGTATACTACTGTATGCAACAAACATTCAATGAATTTACTTAGAGAAAGAACTGCACATTTCTGAACAAATTCTGCCGGCCGCCCCTATTTATTTCTGAACACTCTTTCTTTGCCAATCCTTTTAATTAATAAATTACAGTAGCTACCAGCTGCTGAGGAGAAACAAGGCCTGTATTAAAATTAAAACCAATTTAATTCTGAAAAAAATCCCACAGAGGCCAAAAGTAAACTTTCAGAAATACGTTTAATAATCAGAATATTGTTTGTTCATTTACAAAACAGGCACAGTAAATTGGTAGTGTTTGACGTGGTTAAGGAAGGATTAAGAAGCCTTAAGGGCTAGTGCTCACATATTGAGTTAGTGGTGCTTTAAAGGCAGAGACGCAAAATGATGGGGTCTGGTAGAGGTGAGGCTGAAAACATAGCTAATGAAAATAGAACTGAGCGTATGGAAGAGAATGATGAAAGGCTGGTGGACAGGTCTGGTGATATAATGGTGCCATGAGTAATGGTGCCATGAGGAGAGCTGCTTGTACAAGTGGTGAAAGGATCTAATGATGTGAAATGGTTACAGTGAACTCACAGAAGAGGAATGTGGACTGGCCTACTTGTTCCAAGTCATGAAAGCATGGAAGAGAGGGGAGAATTTGTAGAATAAGCTGGTGGCGATGGATGTGGCAGGCAGGTTGTGGTAAACTTATACAGCAAGATAAAAAGCCATTCTTCTTTTTCTTTCCTTCAGCTTCTCAGTTTGTTTCTTGCAATGGGGGATTTTCTCCATGTGTGATAGATCTGTAAGGGTGAAACAAAAACAAGTTGGCCATTCTATCCTTGACACATTTTATAAACTCTATACACTAGGACTGTTTAACCAACTATAATAAATAGAGAAATACATCTTTGGCAATGATTAGCTACAGAACATAATTTATGGTTAGATATATGTTGAACTACACAATAGAAATTCAAGTGGATTAGCACCATTAGTACTCTTACACTCAGAACTTTCTACATGAATTTGAAAAGTGTTTCTAAGTTAATGGCAGAGGTCAATACACTCTATCCTTCGGCTATATCACAGCACCCTGCATCAACAATTCATAGATGCTTTTTAACCCTTTCGCTGCCAAAGACACTTGTTATCCATTGATTTGGTTTACCGTTGTTCAGTTATTTTCAAACTTCCATAGATGAATATTACGAGATACTCTAGGCAGAAGTTCTTAGTATAACCCGTACCTTTCACTGATATTAACCTTTGTGGGAATCTATTCACATATTTAATAAGATCCACACAAAATGTGAATAAAATGCAGTTTTAAAAAAACAATGTATTTAGGCTAATATGCGTTCCAGAAAACCTTACTGTTTTATACATCAGCAGCACAGAGAATTATATATTGTTGAAACCTACTTCTTTCTAAAAAGCTAGTTAACACGTCCAGGACAGTGTTCTGATTTTCAGAAATGTGCTGGTGGAATTATGCATTCAATTACACACCTAATTTGTATTTGTAACAACCCAATCTGCATGCACACAGGGTCAGTTTTGCACCTAACTGGCATCTTACGAGCACACACATCTGATTTTTGTGCACAGCTATGGCAACTGCACATGCCAATTAGACATAGAAGTCCATTTTTGTGCATGTAGTTGTGTGCATATTTCTGAAAATAAGACCCTTTATGTTTAGCATTATATAAATTCTAAAAGCCCTTCTAGTACAGTGAATGTGTACATAAATAGTGTTTGTGTAAAACCCTGTATTTGCATGCCCACATCAGTGGGGATTCTCGTTTTCATAATGCTAATGCAGTGATGCCAACAAACTAAAGGAAGAACCTATTTTAAACTCTAGAGTAGTGGCAATGAGTTCCACAGTCTAATTATGTAAAAAAGTGACAACTTCCTCACCCCTTGATTTTCCCCATGTGTTTGAAGTCCCATGGCCCATCTGGTGTTAAAAATTTGACAGTCTTCTAATTGTCAAGTAATGACTCCACAGTTAACTCTTTACACTGATATTTGCTCTTAAACTCAGGAATAAAACCCCTCTGTTTCACACTTTAACTACTGGAAAGAGTCCCCAAATTTTCTCATTTTTTTGCTCCAGCAAAATGTTCCACTTTCAAAATGTAGCCCTGACAGTCTCACCTTTTTGCCTCCCTCTGTCTAAATCCCCAGTTGCCACAAACTCCAAACTTCACACACATAGACATTTTCCTAACATCTCAGAAACAGGCCACGTTTTGAATTTTATACCTCAATACAAAAACAGTTATTCTTGATTTTGAATTTATTTATCTCGGCTAAGAAAAGCTAACAGAATTGCTCAGGTTCATCAACCTCTTGTCTGATAACACAGGGTGCAGCTACATCCATAGAGCTCTCAGATCCACTTCTTGGGCAATTTGGCCTTCAACGCTTCCCCAACCCTATCATCTCTCTAGCTCTTTCTTACTCACAGAAGCTAGCAGAAGGAGACAGGGAGGGCTGCCCAGGCTTAATAAGTTATCATTATTGTCCACTTTTGTTCATTATTGTTGAACTACCATATGTCAGTCAAATTATTTAATAACACATTAAAATTAAAGATGCTTAAAATGTAAAGCACATGAAAAAACCAGTTTGTTCTAACACATTTGCATGCTACTTTATGGAAGCTAAGTGGGCAGATGTAAATTATTCCCCATCAGTATTTGTTACTCTGTTAAGCATGAGTATCAGGAATTATAGATTATTAGTTACCCAGGTATTATTCATGATTCTGGTGCATATTAGTAGCAGTTATTTCCCTACTGGGCACATTTCCAGGTATGAAACTCATTATCAGTAAATTACTATTTGTGTTACTACTAATCTTCCTTCCATTGAAGGCTCTCAGAGTACATAAAGAACGGCATGGGCTAGATAGTGACCTTTGAGTCACAGATCTGAATGGGGGCGGTCTGTCTGGAACTGCACTGCCCTAAGAGGAGTACCAAAGCTCCTCCTTCCACAAAGATGGAGCAGATTGTTCTCCTTCCACAGCCTGCTTATAGATCATGAGCACGGCCCCGCCTCCTCCCTGCCTGAGGAGGGGAGCCCCTGTGTAGCTGTGCAAAGGGAAAAAGCTTCTTGATCATCCCTCTGTCCATGCATAGCTGTGCTGGGATTGTTTGCAATCTGAGCCTTTATCTGACACACCCCTACAGTACCATCTAGATGGCAAAATCCATGGTCTATTAAGTACAGATGAACTATAAAGCCCTGATGCTTTCCAAGTAAAAGTAATATTTTCCAAGTAGCTGAGAGGTGAGGTGGAATTCAGCGAATACATAAGATTTATTGTTTGAAATACGTGTTACCTAAGTTTCTTCATAAGCTATAGTGGAGCCATTCTTCTCTCCCAACGTCTTCCTACCTTTTGGGTGAACTTTGTTGGCAATGAGTTTCTGTAAAGAACACAGAATATGTAAAGAAAAACTATATGAACTGAAATTTCATCGATATAAATCAGTGATGGGCCTGAGCCTAGTTCTGTATCTAGATTTGGGTTTGAATACCTCCCCTCCAAAAGTCTGGAGGGTGGAGGCAGAAATCAAGGGAAAAGTTTGTTTTTGTGGTTTTGGTTCAGTCCTTTATGAAGGTAGGGTCCAACCACAAAATCTGGAACTGGCTTGGGAGTGGGGTTGATGTATCTCATCCCCACAAAGTTCATGGGGGACTAGGATCTGGGTTTGTATTCAGGCCCATCGCTAATATAAATTATTCCAATCCTTTGATCCACTTATTAGTGGAACATGCAACATGATGTTTCGCTCAGTATGGTGGGATGGTTTTCAGATGCTGCATGCACTAAAGTAATTGCACTCAATTAGCTAACAACACTGAACATGCAGCCTTGTAATCCAGATACTTGTAGTATGACAAACTGTACATGCAACATAATTATAATTCAGTACAATGTATAATACACTCATGCATGCAACATGGTATCTAAAGCTCATTATAATATAACAAATTTAACTGTAAGCACACAGATGTAGACACTTGTGTATTGGGTGAACCGTAAACATTGCATGTGTTGCAAAAATATTTTACCTGATTATTTTTTTAATAAAAGTTTGAGGACACAAATAGCCTGGCAAAAAACTTTAAAGGTGGCCCCTTTCAGTGGCAATGGTGGAAGAAGTCATGGCGAATTTAGGACCAGTTGCCAGCTGCAGTTAGTTCAGTTGTCTAGTCTGCCGCTCCTCTTCTACGTTGAAAATGAAACACTTCTGTTCATCCCGCTGCCCAAGCAAGTTAGCATTACTTCATGTATGTGCTAAGAATTGCCAATGGATAATTAATTATGCAATTTGTGGATTCAGCTGGTTTTTATTTTACCATTATCCATACCTGCTGACACTTTTGCTTGCATGTCCATTTAAATGTTCAAAAGAATACGTACAATACAAGCGGCAATACAATAGCACTCTAATTCTCATATTTGTTCTGTAGCAAAAGCCTCTGGCAACTTGAAATTTCACAACCAAGGAAAAATCTCATACAACTCATACTTACCTGTTCAATTCTTCATAAAGCATAGCCTCAGAATAATATAATAATACCTTTTCCTGAGAGCACTGAAACTGCTGATACCCTTCTACTAATAGCATAAGAAATGGAAGCATCCGTTCATTGATTTCACTTAAGGAGAAAACTATATTAACTATTAAATATTTAATATTTAAATTTTTAAAAATTATAAACAATTCAAGTTAAGTATTAGATTAATAAAGCACCAAATGAAACACACTGAAATAGCTTTATATTTTTCCCAAGTGACCTTAAGAGAAGAAAGACTACTAAGCAAATCATATTTATTCTGGGGCTTCAAAAGTTGCTGCCAGTTTTTCATGTGTTTGTTTTGCCCAAGTATATATTTGGATTTAGGTATCTAGCTACCTGATTAATATAATAAGGGGGATTTTCAATACCTTCCAGGGGATTTGGACACATAAGTCCCATTAATTTCTAATGGGATTTGTGCATCTAAATTCATTAGGTAGCTTTGAAAATTTCAGCCAATATTATTATAGACTCATAGACTCATAGACTTTAAGGTCAGAAGGGACCAACATGACCATCTAGTCTGACCTCCTGCACAATGCAGGCCACAGAACCTCACCCACCCACTCCTGTAATAGATCCCTAAACTATGACTGAATTACTGAAGTCCTCCAATCATGATTTAAAGACTTCAACCTTCAGAGAATCAACCAGCAAGTGACCCATGCCCCATGCTGAAGAGGAAGGTGAAAAACCCCCAGGGCCTCTGCCAATCTGGCCTGGGGGAAAATTCCTTCCCGACCCCAAATATGGTGATCAGCTAAACCCTGAGCATATGGGCAAGACTCACCAGCCAGACACCCAAGAAAGAATTCTCTGTAGTAACTCAGAACCCAGCCCATCAAACATCCCATCAAACATCCCATCACAGGCCATTTGCTAGTAGTCAAAGATCAAATAATTGCCAAACGAGGCTGTCCCATCATACCATCCCCTCCATAAATTTATCAAGCTCTGTTTTGAAGCCAGCTATGTTTTCTGCCCTCACTGCTCCCCTTGGAAGGCTGTTCCAGAACTTCACTCCTCTAATGGTTAGAAACCTTCCTCTAATTTCAAGTCTAAACTTCCTGATGGCCAGTTTATATCCATTTGTTCTTGTGTCCACATTAGCACTGAACTCAAATAATTCCTCTCCCTCCCTGGTATTTATCCCTTTGATGTCTTTATGGAGAGCAATTGTATCTCCCCTCAACCTTATTTTAGTTAGGCTAAACAAGTCAAGCTCTTCGAGTCTCCTCTCATAAGGGTTTAATTAATTGTTTGCACTTTTATAGTCCTTTCCATCCAAGGATTTCAGTGCACTTTACAACCATTACTTTATTTAGTTTCACAACCCTGTGAGGTCAAAAGAGATTAAGTGACTTGTCCAAGGAGACACAAGAAGTCAGAGTCGATAGAACCCAGGAGTCTCATTTTCAGTTCTGTGATTTGGTTAAAAAATCTTACTTCCTCTCCACAAACATGCATTGATGTAGCAGGTATACACAAAACTATATTATTTTGCATATGCAAAAACTTAGATGTGAAACATTGTGGGCACAATTTTAAAAGCTGCTTTAGAAATTTGTCCTTGAAGATCAACAGAACCTCCCAGTGAATTACAACTTTGTTTTCCTTCGATTACGGACAAGATTGTGGAGCCCTTACCAGGGGTGTGATTTAGGGGGGGCCAAGAAGCCCCTCCCAGAGTTTTGTACAGGTCTGACGGCGGTGCACATCCTAGCCCCAGACAACCTGAGTGTGGAATGTGAGTTCTGCAGAGGAGAGGTGCTGCTCCCAGCTTGTGCCCCTGGGGCAGAGAGTCAGTATTTTGTTTACAAAGAGAGGCAGGGTGATTAAGATAAGAAAGGGCTGGTGATCCGATTAAGGATCTGAAAGTGGTTAGACGAGCCTGTAGACAGGACTCCCTCTGCGGGGGAGAGGGGGGTGTTGTTGAAGAGATAATGTAGGGGACTCAGAAGAAATACAGCTATTCCCTTTAAGCCAAGGTTACATTCAGAAAAGAGGGAGATGGGAAATATCTATAAATGGAGGCACTGAAGGCAATAGAAGTTTTACTTGATTAAGGATGGAAGATTTGGCCCTCTAACTTTTTTTCAAGGGGAACAACTACCCAGAGTGCCTGTGCCTGTTTATTATCCTTTCCTGCCTGCAGTGGCCCTGATATACCTCAGAAGACTCAATTTTTTTTTTAACTTTAAAATGTGGAATTTTCTTGCTGTTTGGGTTTAAATATTCTCCCATGAGAACTACAACTCAGCCACTGTAGTGTTGTGTTTAAGAGCCTTCTGGAAAGTAACTAGCCTTTAACAGAAGTGAAAACATTTTTTCCAACTCTCATGATTTTGTCATGAGTCTCCTGATAATTATTATTTTCCTTAAAACCCCAGTTCCTGAGTCAAGTGGCTATGTGATGATTTCAGCCTTCATTCTTAAAGGAAAAGTAACTTTCTAGCCCTCATGGCTGTGGAGAAAGCTTCAAAATGTGACCCCAGTGCATCCTAACGGCTCAAAAAGCAGAAAGTAAATTAAAAGAGCACCAGATCTATTATTTCTATATAATCTCATGATTTTTAAGACAATCTTATGATTTTTGGTGGGCCTGACTCAGGATTTTTTATTATTTGGGGTTGACAATACGTGAAAGTGACTTGAAAAGTCCACCAGGAAATAGTGACTTGAAAGACTTCCTGTTTAAAGTAAATTTTTAGTCTATTATTTGTAGTATGGTAACACCCCCTACAATCCTGGGCTGGTTCAGTAGAAACTCAATAGGCTTTGCCCTAGTAGGATGCTTCCAAAAGTTACATGATCTATGCCAAGTTTGGTGAACTGCAAAAAGTAAGTAGCCACAACGATAAAGTAATCTAGATTTTTCTACTATTGTTTCAATTGTTATATTCAAGAGTTTGTAACAAAGTAAGAATATACATTAAAATTTTAAACCTAACCAATGTTCCTTAAGTGACTTGACACAAGATGTCAGAACATGTTAGTATGAAAAGTGAGTGGGTCAAATACGTATTTAATTTTCTTTCTTTATGTAGGAATTAGATACAGTGCTCCTGTCAGCTAATTCTAAATTAGTATCCACAAAAAAACTAAAATTTTCAGGTGCCTAAGTAGCCCCTGGAATCCTGGTTAAAGTTGCCCTCACCCTCACCAAAATCTGAAATGGTGCTGCTGGCCCTTTCACTCATCTTGATGAGCACTTATTCACACAAGCAATGGACTTCAATAGGACTATTCAGATGAGTAAAAGTTTGCTAGTATAAGAGGTCACAATCTGGCCCAAAGATAATATATATTGTTCAGGTGTATAAAATTTAACAAATATATGACATTTACACAACCTTTTTACCTGATCCCTTGTCCAAGAACTTTATCTCTCTCCATTCCACCCACAGTGTTATTTTATATGTGCAATTACTGTGCCACCTATTCAATTTAAATTTTCTGAACTCTTGGGTTGTGTGTGTCAGGTCAAGCTACTCCTTGGCTTCTTTACATGTGATCTTGTCCTCAAAAATCTCTGACCTTTCCTTACTCGTTACTGATCTTGGCAAAAGTCAAGGAAGGAGTTACAGGGTCAGATTTTCAAAAGAGCTCATCTCTTTTGAAAATGTGCCGTTCACGGTGATGCCTAAATGGGAGATGAGGTCTTCAGAAATCTGGACCCAATTGTGGGAACTGAAATCTTTTGAAAATCTGCCCTACAGAGAAGAAAAATGTGCAATGATAGATATCATGGTACTGACATGGGAGCAACTGTGTTGATGTAATGTTAGAAAGGGGGTGACAACACCATGTGCATGCACACATTCGTGTGATGAGTTTTTGGCATGTCCACCAGGAAATAGATGTTTCCAGAATCCTGACAGTCTCTGACAGAGCTCATATTCTCAAACTGGACTCGAAAGTGCTTACCAAACATTACCTGATGTCCAAAGTTATATCAGGCCAAAGGTGGAGTCATTTCTTCTTCCAGGTCTACAGGATTTGCAAGGACAGCTCACAGCAAAATGGCATCAGCTAAAGCAAGAGCAATCCATGTTTACAGCCATCCAGGGAGGTTGATTACACCTGGAGGTCCATACAGGAATTTGAACTGCTTAGATATCTGAAGCTCAGGGTTTCTCCAGTCAAGAGGAGTGGTGTAGCCATGTTTAGTCTCTGTCCCCTTCCAGTGGCTAATCATAGAGCAATTTATGGGACCTGGGCTTTTTAGCTCAGGCAGTAAAGAAACCACAGGTCCCAGCTTCAATCCCTGCTGCCAATGATCCACTACACGAGGGTTTTCAAATGTTAAAATTATTCTCATTGGTGAAGGAGCTGCAGAGAAATCAGCTAACAAGCAAGCAATGATAATGCCTCACTTGGTAGGCCCAGTAGCACAGCAGGTATATAATGTTTATACAAGAATCAAGGACAATGATATAGAGCATTTGACTCAGATTATGGATAAACTGTAGAATTATTACACTCCTAGAATAAATGTGATTTATTAGAGACTTCTGTTTGTTACATGTAATTGAGGCCAGGGTGAACCAGTTGGTGCATATGTGACTTTTTACCATGAAGGTTAAAGCTCAAACATGTGAATTTCAGGAAATATGGGACTTCTTAATTAAAAGTAAACCTGTATGTGAAATACAAAATTATGAAGTGAGGCACAGACTGCTTGTGGTGATTGCTTTAACCGTAACCCAAGCCATTGGCATTTCTAACATCAGTGGAATTAGTGAAATGCAGATTCAGGTTCTAGAGTTTGATTCAAATCTCATCCAAAGACTCCCATTGACTTCAGTGGTCTTTGGATTAGGCCTCATGAATGAATGAGGAGTTAGTCTCTGTGGCATCATTTTTTAAAAAATCAGAACCCGCAAGCAACATAAGGTTTTTTGCCTGCAACTTTTCTTATGTTTCAGATATGGTCAAAAGAATATGAACCAAGAAAATACCCAGCATGTGATCAGCTATGCTACAACTTCAACAGAACACTGTCATTTTCCAAAACTATGTTTCACAGTTAAAGCCAAAAAGCAATGATGTGCTCAGAGAACACTAGGACAGAGACATTTTGCACATAAAAATGATTGCAGATTATACTGCTTTCAGATTTGCAAATAGAGTTGAGTTTTACTGGAAGAGTGGGCCTTTAAATTAGTTACTGGAGAAAAATGCAATGTTAAACCAAGAAAAGTGTATGCCAATAAAACAGTGGCTCATAATAAAATACCAAAGCAAGTAACTATTACGAATTGTTTTCTAAACCAGTATCACTTAATTTTCCAAGTGGTAAGTACAAATGTGCCACCTGTGTTAGAACTAAAAATCTGCCTGGCATGAAGTCACTTAAAAAGATCATTACTGTGAACACTCTAGAAACATATACAGAGTGACCGCAGAGACAGCTTACAAGGAAAATTCTCAAATGTCTTCCAAGGCCTAGAATATTTGACAGGAGAATAAAATGTTCTATCATCTATCTATCTTTATTCCCCGCATCATCATAGTTTCTGAGCACTCAGTTAAAGGACTCATAAGGTATGTCTACATTGCAGCTGGGAGCAAGCATCCCAGCCCCGGTCGACAGACTCACGCTAGTTCAGCTCAAGCCAACATATTAAAAACAGCAGTGTGGAAGTTGTGGCTCTGGCGAAGACTTGAGCTAGCCACCTGACCCAAGACCCAGAGGGTCAGATGGGCTTGAGAGCCCACTGCTGCTCGAGCTGCAACATCCACACTCCTACTTTTAGCACACTTCCAGCTGCCATAGGGGCAAACTCAAAGTTGGTGCATGCAGGTGCAACCCTCTTCAGTCAGTGAAATTGCACCCATGTACATCTGCTCTGAATCTGGACCAGGGAGTCTACAAGAATGTCATCCAAGCACAAGAGGTATTAGTTTCATAACAAATGTATCATCACTTCTTTGATTGAGATAGGTCACTAGAAACTGGGATGCGTTTTCTAGAGTCACAATTCACAACCCATCTCCTTGAATTCAAAAGGCAACAGCCTTCTTCACTGATCTCAATTTATATTTTTCTTTTCAAACAGAATGGTTTATTGCCATGGATCTGCGACACCTGATTTGGCTATGGTCTTTGGGAGCTGTACTGTCCTGTTGCTAGAAGACACTGTCATTTTGCCACATTGGGGTCAGGCACTAAAACTAAAATGCATACAAATGAACATTTGCTGTATTTCTCTGTAAAGAATCTCTTTATAAATAAAATTATTCATGGATAATGTTTTAAAACCAGTATAATCTTTATGGACTGTGTTTAGTGATGAATTAAAAAAACGTTGTGCGTAGAAATTCTAACATCTATCCAGCATATGTTTACTCTTTATTTTGTATTGTCTGGAAAGAATAACAGGCTTGTATTTGTTTCTATTATCACTTTACTGATTTCTTTCAATTTATATTTTCTGTACTATAGACTTGTAATTTTAAAAATCTTTATCCTTCTTTTGTGTGGTTTCACAAGGAACAATTAAAAACATACACACGGAAAATCCCTAAAGGCCTTTTGGCATTTCAGGCATTAAGGCCCCAGTTCAGCAGTCCATCCCTATTCAGTGAGATATTAAGCATTTGTTTAAATGTAACCTATTCAGTGACATATTAAGCATTTGTTTATATGTAAGCATGTGCTGAGTTTCATTGACTTCAATAGGACTTGGGCATGTACCTAAAAAAGTGCTTTGCTGAACAGGAATGCACATGCTTAAATGCTTTGCTGAATTGGGGCCTGAAAGAGCAGAAGAACACATAGAAAATACTCTTTAAGCCACTTTGAAGCTACGCTAATATAAGATGCCCACCGGTAAATGCAAAATATAAGAATGGGCCCAAAGAGTCTAAACATTAGATTACATATTTGCTCTTCTCCAGTCACAAGCTTGACTGTTTGGAGGCAATACAAGAGTTAACTATGTGAATTTATCTGCAAAAAGACTTACCTTGTAATCTGTGTTCTAGTATTGAAGTCAAGAGATCTCATTGAGCGTAAGACCTCAATACACCCCAAGTACTGCAGGAAGAAAGAAACAGTTGTAAAAAATGTATTATACGCATTGTTGAGCTCTAGGAAGAAATACAATTAATCAATAAAAGTTATTGTACAATCCTTGTTTTACATCTGATTTATCTTGTTTGTAAGTTAGCTTTTCATAACTAGGTTCTCTGGGTCACAGGGTTGTTCTATAAAAACTGTATTTCATTTACAACTCAGGTATATGTCAACATATCTTTCTATGCCTAACCTCATTGTCGTAATACAGAGTACATAATGTACTACTGTACTACTTAGTACTTCATATTCTTTACTAGGCTTGAAGGTATTCAAAGAAGTACAAATAAAATCAATATAAAAATGGGTTAAGTTGAAAAATATGCCAAGATATTGTCATGTCTGTCATCAATTTGTCATAAACAAATCCATATATTACAAAAAGTCATACAATCACATTACATTTACATACAATTACATTACAAAAGGCATACAATTGCATCTGAAATCAGATATTTGAAAGCGTAAATGGTCAAAGAGAAAAACAATTGAGTATTTGCATGTGCAAACACCTGATCTGCACGTGCAATTGCAATAAGTGTATGTGCACATCAGCTGCCCTTCTGCAAACTCCTATCTTACAGTCACAGATATGAGGCTCTTTATAAAACAGCTCTCCAGTATTCTAGATGATGTGAAAAGCAACATGATAATGCTTTAATTAGCTGCTTGTAACTTCAGTATAGAAAACCCCTGAAAAGACATGTGGACAGCCGCCTATCATAGTTCTAAAGATAATCCTGCAAAATTAAAAATATCATACTCAAGCAGATTCCAGCACGTCTGTCTGAATACAATCTGCCTTGCTGTCACATTTAAAAAGAAAAAAGAAAAAAAGAGTGGAATTCAAAAATGTTCTAGGAAATGGTCATGTTAACCAGATCACTTTCAGACAAATGCAAAAAAGTATTATGGACTTGATTGAAAGCAAAGCATGTAATTGTACATATAAAGTCTTGAAATTATTATAAACCCAAATCAGGTATTTCCATGTGCAAGTGACCAGTTAGACATATATGCCCTGATTCTCCATTAGGTCCAACCTGTAGCCCACCAGGGGAAGACTGAGCATAGCAGAACCCAGTTGTATCACAACCCCACTTTATCACATCCAAATATGCCCCTTCCTCTGTTTTACATGAGGAGTAAAAGGCAGTGGGGCTGGAAGGTGGCTATAAATTCCTCCTACTCGGGGGGAATTCTCCGTTGCAAATCTCTAGCCAGTTTAAAACTACTTTGCACAAGGAGTGTAAAGTGGCCTTAGAAGACTGGTGAATCCACTTCTATAGTCAGTTATTTGCATGAACAAACACCTGATCAGCGTGTGGACATTAGGTGCACAATTATCAACTGGACTTTTTGAAAATCAGTCCACATAAAATACATAGTTAAAGAGAGTTCTATAGCTAACAGGCCTGATTCTTTGCTCTACAGCATTGTTTTTACTCCAATTAAATCAACAGAGGTATGCTGATGTTAAACCAGTGTAAAAAAGTTGAGAATCAGGCCCACATTCTTTGGAAGAATGGATAGATTGATGTCCCAAAGTCTCATCAACAAATTTTTTGTACTGAAGTTCTGAATTTCTGATTAAAGGATTATGATGTTGCTATTTACATTACCTGGAATCTTGACAAAGTGTCTTACAAAGAAGCGTATCTGTTACAAGTTTTGGGAGTTTCTTGTTTGTTTTCATATATCCAGCATAGATTGTTTTTTTCATTTATCCCTATAAAATGTTACTGGAGTCATTATAGCTCAAAGTAAAATAAAATAAGACGACTGAGTGATTATTATGAAACTAATTGATTTTCTGGTGTTGCAGTATAAGAAACTACAGTGTGGGGGATAAATTTGTTTCAGTATCTATCTCCTGTCCCTTTACACTTCCCCTGCATCTCACCCTCTGGTTTCTGAAGAGTTTGTAAAAATCTTGATGCAAAAGGCATCAGCACATATGAAGCCAAACTTTAAAGGTCAGATCCTCAGCTGTTTAAAATGAGCATAACTCCACAGAAGTCCATGGAGTTCGAGGTACACTGATTTACATGAACTGAGGATCTGGCCTAATCACCTGAAATTACACATGCAAAATATATTTGAGAGACCAACTGCATGTTTCTGCAGGAGCCATTACCTGTTTGCATCCACATATTTTGCATGAGCAGCCCAGGCACCTATAACAACATTTTCAGGCTTTAGTGAATGAAGTGAAGATGCTAAATTTATATTTAGGCACCTCTGTAGGGAGCTTGATTTCCTGGGGGCCAAACACCTAAAGCCCACTCAAGTAATAAACTGAACTCAATGAAGGTATACCAATATACATCAGCTGAAGATCTTTGGTGCAGCATATTGAGGAGTGTCTGGAATTATTTAGAACCAAACTGGTAGGTAAATTAACAAGCACACATACACACACGGTGCTATAGAAATAAGCAACGATATAAAATTGTACCTTTCTTTAATGGAAATGTTTTTCTATTTTCTACAAATTATGCCTGATTTTACCTGAACGATATGCCTTAATTACTGTAATGAGGGAGACTGATACCTCCCCATTTATAATCCACAAGAAGGGATTTTATAACTTTTGTTATCACTTGGTTTAGATTTTCAAAGAAATACATTTGAGAGGAGTGCAATTTAGACCCGTTGGACATTATATTACCTGATTTGCACTTGCAAAATTACTGACACATAACCAGAAACTCAGAGAAGGACAGACTGAAAATTTGGCCCATAATTCCTAAATGTATATCAGTGTGAACACACTACTGTTGTTATGGATTCATGGCCCATTCTTGCACCTAGATTGTGGTACAATATACTGATGATTACCTTATAACTACCTAAAAGGAAAAATCTAGAAAGAAGATATGGACATGTCCTAAATCATGGCAAACCAGTAGGGTAATATAAAATGATGGGGGCTGCTAAAAGCAGCATTCCTTAGGTATCTAAGATAAGATGGCAATTCTGATTTTTTGAGATCAGAAGATGCCAACCCTCATACAACAAAACATGTTTTCAAGTAACAAGATTACTGTAAATACTGCCACCAGAAAGTACTGATAAAGTCCCAAGAGCCAACAACCGGACGTATGTATATCTCACATGGTTGTCATCCTCAAATCACTCCCCAACACTAATACTGACCTCTGAGAAATATCCACTTGAAATATACAGAGAAGAATCCACAAAAAATAAATATAGTTAATTTAACAAATCAAACACATATTTTCATTTATTTCAATTTGTACTCTCATTCATTGGAAAAAGTAACCTATCTTTTGCTCCAGCCATTCCATGGAACTCTTAAAAACACAGTTATAAAAACAGACTACTCCTGTACCTTCCATCCTTCACCCGATACTTAACATATGTTACAGCTAGCAGCTAAAATATATTGATAGCTTTAACGAGCTTCTGCCAGAGTCCTTCCAATGCCTCATAACTCAGGAAAACACGTTGGCCTTGAGTAGGAAACATCCTGGAGTAGGATTATTCTCGACTAGCACAGAAGAAAGAAGCACTCTTCAAATAGATAGGTCCCATCCTACTTAGGGCTTTATAAATCAAAATCAACACCTTAAATTCTACGAAGTACCTAACAGGTAGCCAGTACAGATCCCAAAACATGGCATCACATGTTGCTGGAAAGATGTACTTGTTAGTAAGCAAGCTGCTGAATTCTGAACAACTTGCAGTTTCTGGATAGGTTTTAAGAGAGTGGCCATTTGTCTCAGATTTCATTTTATGTCCCAGCGTTCAGAGAACTTTCAGGCCACCTGAAGTGTCCCTTGTTTACATCAATGTTATTTTTTAAATAGCTACAAAATGTTTATTCAGGACTTATTACTAGACAGGATAGAATTTTCTCTTCGCTTATGAGGAACAAATGATTTCATGGAATGAGTGTTCAGTGTGATCATGTGTTTGGAGTGAAGAGAAAAGTCAAAGAATGTAAGCACTGCTAGCCGTTTTTTGCTCAAAGTGAATGTTAACACTTGTTCAGTGTTTCATAATAGGCTTATTAATAACGCTACAGTTCTGGAAGAAATCCTCCACTCCAAGAAATATGCACACGTTACTGTTGAGTCAGAAGCTGGCATTAAAAACACCAACACACATTTTTAATAAAAGTATACAAAGATGTAGCCCCACGTAGAGTGGATTGCAATAATTCAGCTGGCACTGACAAAGGCATGGATGACAAATACGACATCTGCACCCAAAAGAAGCACACAGAGCCTCCTGACCATACAAAGATGGAAAGAGCATACCTGCCTATTGCTGCTATCTGATTTTTTTATAGCAGGTGGGAGTCCAACCAGACTACTGTGTTGCACACCTGCCTTACAAATATTGAGCAAACCTCTTCAATCAGTCCGAAACACATTTAAAACTCCCAATCTCTGCATCTGAGCTACTAGGACATAGTTTCTCAACCTGTGGTACGCATACCCCTGGGGGTACACAAGACACAGGCAGGGAGTACGCGGTAAAAAACTCAGTGAAAGGAGACAGGTGGCAACCACTGACTTCTGGAGAAGCCAGGCAGCAGCCTCCTGCTTCTCGCCTGGTCGCAGCTCCCAGCTGGGAGGCAGGAGACAGCCGCCAGCTTCTGGGGGAGGCAGCCGCCGGCTTCCCGCCCGGTCCCACCTCCCAGCTGGGAGGTAGACAGCAGCCGCCCCAGGCCTGGGAAGTGGGGCGCAGCTGCTGGCTTCTTGGGACACAGAGCAGCAGCCACTGGTTTGGGTGGCAGTCACTGGCTTTTTGGGAATCCAGGCGGCAGCCGCCTACATCCTGCCTGGTCCCAGGTGGGAGCCCAGCGGCAGCCTCCTGTGCCCTGTGAGCTAGGCTTGCAGCTGGGTGGCTGCCACCCGTGCCCTGGCTCTGAGCCGAGAGACAGCTTGGAGCAGGTGGCAGTCACTCACCTCCCGGGTTGGCATCCAGGCGGCAGCCGCCTGCAACTTGCCCAGGTGCAGCCCACCTCCCCTGCTCAAAGCCCGGTGCCCAGAAAGCCAGGTGGAAAGCCCAGAAGTTTGCCCAGTCCTGGAGCCAGGCTCTACCCACAGGCTTACTTGTCAATTTCACTGCTCTAGTTGAGATCTGCCCCAATCCCAGATTTTACCAGAGGGGCCCACACAGTGTGATTTGCCCCAGGCCCACACGCCCCTAGGGATGCCATGGGGAGTGCTGCTATCCACTCTGGTTGGCCACTAATGCCTGCTCATACCTCACAAGTTCCCACTTGTGTGAGGAGAACACCACGTGACCTTGCCATCAGGCCATAGTGATTGGCTGGCGTTGACCATTGCTCCTATATGGAGGAAGGGGATGAGGAAGGAGGGGAGACACAGCAGGGGGTTTTGTGATCTGCCACAGCCACACATCATTGCAGAACTCAGAACTCTCCTGCTTTACAAGAAATACAGTCGTCCAGCGGTAAAGGAGAAAAAGATTATTTCTCAGAGTGGAAAATTGAGTGTTGAGATACTTATTCAAATTTTCAGAAATTAGGGGGTACTTGCTACTTAAAAGGTGGAAAAACATTGTACTAGGACATCAATACCTAGCTCACCAGAAATATACAGGTCTTCCTAATGAGCTAAAATGGACTAGCAATACTGACTTAACAAGATAATTGTCATCAATGAAGTCCCATAGCTCACGACATTACAGATCATACCAACAGTACACAGTGCCATGTACAAATTACGTCAGAGATAGTATAGTTGTGTTAGCAAATAAGATGTGCACCTGCCATGTATAACCTTTAAGTAATCCAACAGCTTCAAATCCTAACACATATAAAGGCTGCCATAGTTATTGTGTAACAACTGATGATAGCTCCATGGAGATGTGAAGTAGCCTCAATGTTCTTAGGTTCTGGGTCTAAGAGTGCGGCTTGATGTACATCTAATTTTTGAAAGCAGAAAGCTTTAAAATATATTCCGTAATAAATCCACTAGCAGCACAAGTTCTTGATGCTCAGGATTAAAAAGTATATTTCTATTTTGGAAAGTAACTAAGTAAAACTAGCACATGCTTACTCATCACATCTGTTCCTTGTTTGTAGTCACAGTGATATCATTTTACTTTCATTATTAAATTGAGCTTGTACTGAATTTTACTCTTATTAGCACTATGCAGCCATTACGTCTAAGAGGGAATGAAAAGGATTCAATTCCTTTTTGTGCATCAACAAGATTGTACACTAAATTCTAGCTGCAGGACCATCTTAATAGCTAAAAGGCAATGGGATTATGAAAATGTCACTAAAATGCAGCGCATAATCTGAAAACAATATGGTTATACAGATGTTACTCCGGGCATAATTTAAAGACTATGGAATTGACCAGAGATAAATGAGGGCCTAATTTGGCCAGTAGACATTTTACAACTGGTGTTGATACATGATAATAAAAGAACTCAGACTGAGTCTCAAGTCCCAGGTTGAGTTTCCAGGGCTGGCAATTACAAACATCTTGCATAATGAGCATATTTATACTTGACATCATTGAGAAACAATAAACTTGGAGCCCTGCAATACCATTTTTATAGTCTCTTTTCATAGTACAACTGCACTTTAAGTGCAACCTACCTGGACCATCAACCTGGACGCATAGTCAACAGGTTGCTACCCTTTCAGTATAAGGTGACCAGATGTCCCGATTGTATAGTCCCGATATTCGGGGTTTTTTCTTCTATAGGCATCTATTACCCCACCACCCCCATCCCTGTCCCGATTTTTCATGCTTGCATTCTGGTCACCCTATGAATCAATACTCAAGCAACAAAGGTACTTTGGTAATTAATGTTTTTAAATTGTTGTTTTGAACTGAACATTTATTATGTTGAGCATCTCACTAATTTGTACTAAGGGCAATTGGAAGATCCATTGCAAGTGACTGAATTTAGCAAATTAGTAAGAATAGATCATAAAAAAGTACAGATAATGCATCACAAAATATATTTGGTTATTTACTTCACAAGCAGATCATAGCTTAGTTTCAAATATTTGTGATACCACATAGCATATCTTACTAGTAAACCTCTGCAATGTATTTGTAAAGCTAATGATGTCTTGGTAACATAACCCTTCTACAGGAATCGCTATTCAACTTTTTTGGAGAACCGGGGGAAACTACTGATATCTGTATTTTGAGACACTCCTGGGAATATACAATCCATGCTAATATGGTAGTCCTAGGCCTGGTGACTGACAGCTTATTGGGAACCTCCAAGACTAGGCCTTCAAACGTTAAGAAGCCATGAGGCATTGTTTGTCTAAAGAAACACAGTGCCAATATATCCTTTGATAGTTTTGATGGCAATAATATTATAAATGGATTTCTAGGATTTGAAATAATTAGCAGAGGTGACCTGTTCTGTTATTCCCTGCAGGGTATTTTGCTCTACTCATAAAAATTGGTATCTCTCTCACTCCAGATTGAAAGAATTTTGGGAGCACAACATTGTCTCCAGGATAAACGTGCAATTGCTTTAAATTCTTAAGTGGCCAAGTCTGCTATCCTTACTTGAGTATAACTTTTTCTGGCATTAATTCCATTTAAATCAATGGGATGACACATGGATTAAAGCATTACTCACTGTGACTGGGGGAGGGGCCAAATCAGACCCAAGTGATTATCCCAAACTATTTATTTGAGATTCAAGGATCTCCCAAGAAAAATGTCTTACAACGATCCCTCAGAGATTTGCTTTAAAGAAGTGGTTCCCTAACTTTTCTATCCTGTGACCGTATGTTATAGCAGAACAGTTTAGAACTCCCTTCCTCACCCCGCTATAGTTTTGGGACCCTCCTTCCATCCATCCCGTATAAAAAGCGAGGCTGGTCATGACCCCTAGGTTGAGAACTCTTGCTTTACCGGCACTCCAGATAAAGCTGAATAGAAGAACCTCTGATCTGTTTTTGTGGGAAATAATCTTTAAAGGATAAATTGTGAAATTCTTACTTAGGCAACCTCCCACTGCCAGCCTGGAACAGTGGCTCTACATCCAAGTCACACTCTGATCAGCCCACACACAGGGAGTTAGGGGGAGAAAGTCCCATGCACTCTTCTTTACCTCCCACATTTGTGAAGCCACACACACAGCCTGGTGCTACATTTGGAACAGAATCAAAAGCCCTATAACATTGAGGAGGTATGTGTTTCTGGGATGTTTTAAAGTGGATAGAATGCAGGCCTGGTCCCAGATTGTGAATGGATCTATGGAAACTGATTGCATCATTTAGCGTTCCACAGGTAATGATACTAGAAAGTACTGCAGGCAGAGGTAAGAATGGAGGCTTGCATATGAAGTAAATTCAGCTGAGTAGTAGCTGGACAGTATTAGGTCAGCAGTTAGAGTTTAGTTTTTCTGAAGCTTTAAGGTGCAAATCTTTGGCTTTAAATGTTCTATTTTGGTTCTACGTGAGAGGGCTGTTGAAGTCTCTCCTGTTTTGAGTCCAATTATATACATATAATATTGTACATTTTATAGGAACAAAAAGTTTTCATGCAGTCAGATTTCTTGACTTCTAATGGCCCTCTTCACAAAGATGTACTGTGCCTCCTGGAAAGAAATGTATAAACTGTAAGAGGTGATTAGTTGACTTCTTTTTTAAACATGACATATTTTTACAATCAAGACTTCAGCATATTTTCTAAGGCAGTGGTTCTCAACCAGGGGTACATGCAGAGGTCTTCCAGGGGGTTTATCAACTCATCTAGATATTTGCCTAGTTTTACAACAGGCTACATAAAAAGCACTAGCAAAGTCAGTGAAACTGAAATTTCACACAGCCAAAATGAGAAAGAAAGCAATTTTTCAGTAATTTTGCTGCTACACTTCTTGTATTTTTATGTCTGATTTTTAAGTAACTGATTTTTTAAGTTTATAACTGAGGTGAAACTTGGGGGTATGCAAGATAAATCAGATTCCTGAAAGGGGTACAGTAGTCTGGAAAGGTTGAGAGCCACTGTTCTAAGGGCTCAGTCATGCATTATATTCACATCATGCTCTGGGGGGCGATGCAGAGGTGCACCTAGTCAAGGGGTGGTTCCAATTCTGCCTGCAACTACAGAGGGTAAAGGGAGAGGGAGTCCGCTGCTAAACTCCTTCAGGCAGTGCAACATACTCCTGCTGCTGTGCTGTGCCCCGCTTCCTTCCTGCTTGCTTGGTGCGCAGCATGCCCCACAGCATACTGAGAGAAGCACGGGGACTGCATTGTGACATGCTCTTGTACAAGGATGGGGAGAGATAGCTTGTGCAGTCCCATTCCCTCCCTGTGCACCTTAGTGAGTCATGCACTCACTAATATTGTGTTAATTAATAAATCTTCACAGCCTCACTTGGGGTGAGATAAAATCGTTTATCTTGGTCTTGTTTAATAGTAAAACAAGTGCCAACAACCTTCATATTATAGTGTAAATAATAGCATGTAACACATGGTACTGAAAAAGACACACACAAAAAGTACTATTTAGTGTTTCCATACATTTGCAGTTTTTGGTAAATTTTATAGCAGTATGTAATCATGTACAAAGCTTTATGAGTCAATTTCTTTCCCAAGGGTTTTTTCTTCATTAAGGACTGTATAGAATGTATGTTCTAGCCCAGACAGAAAAGTCTAGGTAAAGATTGATTGAATAAAAATGAAACAGAAAATCTGAAAACAAGTCTTCTGTAGAGTTCAACAAATACAATTTGACCCTTTACCTGTGAATTTATTGTCACAAATTGCTCCATCAAACGAATAATGCAATATTGCAGCACAGTACTTCTAAACTAGTTTAAACCACCATTAGATATTATTGTCAATAGTTTTTCATTCCTCTTAAATGGAGATAACTATCACAAATGCAGTCAGCTAACAGGTGATGGAGCTCTGGAAGGAGAAAACAGTTAACTAGCTTTTGACTATGAACTCGTTCTCTTCTGTTGTACATAATACAATTACTAGCTTGTGCTATCTACAGATGGAAAAAATGTACTCTATGTGGCACATGCTTTATTAATCCTCAATTGGTGAACATCAGTCTATTGTTTGACGGCCACATTCTACTTGAATACCAGGGTAATTTTGCACAATTGTAATAGCAAATAGATATAGGGGACAAATATGCATTTTCTGTGGATGAGCTCAATACCTTCTAGAAATCACTTGAAAAAATCAATTGCTGCAAACATTCCATAGTGTGTGTACACTTTTTAAAAAACGGTGCTTCATTACTTTCATTTGAGTATTTTGTGAAGTCTACAATTCAGCACTTTCTCCATATTGTTCTCTGAACTGTATGCCTGGTTTTCTGATAATGAGGTCATTGCTAAAATTATACTATTAAAATCGTTATGGAAAAGAGGTATGCTTCATAAGCTCTTGATTTAATTAGCACAGTAGAAATAGACAACATTTTCATAAGGGACTGCAGGGAAAAAGAGATTCCAAATGTTATATGAAGCAGTCCAGGATATTTTTTAACTCACTTTGCAGAACAGAAAATGAAACAGTGGATCTAGGCAGAAGCACTAGGAGCTTTAGTAATTGTTTAATTCCCAGTATGCAAATTCCTAAAAAAATCAGGGCCAGTTTTAAAATTTTCACTGCATGACTGTGACTCACTGCATATTATTTGCGGCTGTGCTTTAAATAGCTTAAAAGCTTTTACAATTAATTTCCTGTGAACTCTTTTGGACAGGAACCTAATCTTCATATGGATTTATTCAGCACCAGGTTCAATGGGGCTCTGATCCTGACTTAGATCTCGGGACTCTACTAGAATATAAATGTTCAGTAAGAATAATAACAATATTAGATGATGAATGACTGTAAGATGTTTTTATCTATCTTATGGCTAACCTACTACATCGGCTTCTGACCAAAGAATGACAACCGTTTTATCCTATCTTACATTCAAACTCTGTGCATTTAGTTGTTTAAATGATATAAAGATTCAGCCTACTGTGACAATGCAAAAAATTATCATTAATAAACTATATGTTCCGTCAAGTAATAAATGGACTTCACACACACGTATGATGGCATGGATCTTAAGAAAACCTATTAAGAATAATTTTGTAGGTAACAACTATTTTTTCTCCTTCAAAATGCAGACATAAATATTCATAACTATCTTACTATTTGGCAAAAAGCTAGGTATTGGTACTAATAAGGTGACATATCCACTTATTAAGAAGAAGATATTAAGATTTACTAAAACCTGAAAGAGGATCAAAATTGCTCAGTTTTTCCATGGAACTCAGCTCATTTGTACAGCCTCTCCACTGTAGCTGGTAATTCATACAAAATTGAATGCATTGGAGAAAGTGAGCATCTCTTGAAAGGCACTGAATGACTCCAACTTTCATCGACTTCACTGGAGAAGAGAATGCATAGCCCCTAGAAGGAAATACAGCACATTTCACAGAACTAGGCACCGGATAATAAATGGATCGGTACAGCACATAGCACAATGTCAAAAGGAGGTGCCAGTGGCAGTTTTGTATGCTCACTAAATAATACTTTTCATGTCTGGTAATATGGTTCTTGAATAATCAGGCATAAAGGATTTTATGTGGTAGAACCTTTTCATTTACTGGGGGAAGGAGGATTATTGAAGAATTGTTGTGCAATGATGTAGAATATTTTCACCACACGTTTAAATACTTTTCCCCCCCCTGTTGTCAGGCTATTTGCCCATTTCTTCTGCACCTGGCTATGCTCTTAACTGCTGGAGTTTAAGCTGTTCTTCATTTCTTGTGGTCCATAAATCCAGACAGGGGAGAACAGACTGGTTAGGGAAGTCACTACATAGCACAGGACTTCCTACCAACATGAATGGGGAACAAAAAGGCTATCCAATAAACCTCACTAAGAACTGCAGAGACCCTTTACCAACTGGGGTATCTCTGCAACTCTAATTACAACCTCAGATCTTTATAATGATGAGTTAGCGGCTTTAGATTTGTCCCCAGTGAAAAGTTCTAGCACCTTTTCAGAATCAACACATATAATGATCATTCAGTACCATTTAAAAGACAGAGGCCAAGGAGTGAGTTAGTGGACAGAGTATGTTTTGTCTCATCCCTAAAGGGCAATTCTTCTAAGTCAACACTAAGGTTTCATTTCTGGCATGTTAGAGACCAAATACTGTGCAGCAAATACTCAGCAAATTTCAGCTCTTTATTGTGAAAAATTTCTAATCTTCATCAGTGTGGATAATACACGTTCAAAATAAATTTGGCATGAACACTTCAGAACCTGATTCCAATCTTTTTGTATTTTCTACGCTTGTGTTCATGAATTAAAATCACTATAACTATAGCTCAAAAATATACATGCAGTACAAAAACTCAATGGGTTAAAATTTCACCAGCTGCCTCTATAACTGCACTGACAATTTTGCATATGCAAGCTTTTGTTTGTGCATTTTTTCACACTTTTTTTACATGCAAATCTTAGTATAGATTTAGACGTGCACATATTGGGTAGCTATAGATCTAATTATTTTATTTAATGTATGGAAATGCATTTTGCATCATGCATCCAAGTATTTTTACATGCAAATATTACCTGTGGAAAACTGCACATGCAAAAAACTTTAGTGCACCAAATTTCTGATGCAATTTTCTAGTTATTCCTATTATCAAAAAGTACGAATGTAAATATTTAAACTATGTAATACTGTATCAGCAATGCATTGTTTAGTTTTCATTAACGCATACTTAAATAAGATGAACTTCTCTGCCACAATTGTCAGAGTATTTTGTTGCCCACCAACCATCCCCAACAAGATACATTTTCTTAAAAGCACTGTGCAGATTAGTTCTAGCAGCCTGTGTTACGCATCAGAATTCCTTTAATACAAACATGCAAAGGCTTCTGCAGCTAAAACACTTTGCTACAATAGAAGATCCTAATGACATATGTTAAGCCACAAATAGTGTACAATATATCTACATTTATTTAGAATTACTGGAGAATTGCGGTAGTACCAGCGAGCCCTATTCATGGACCTGGACCCACTTATGCTAGGCACTGTACAAACACAAAACAAAAAGATGATATTTGCTCTAATGGGTGATCTTTTGTCTTCAGCTGATCTGAATGCAAATCTACATTAAGTACCTACAGTGCTATGCCAGAGTATATATGTTGATAAATATATATTTGAACACATGTTTTAAGAGAGCCATTGTCACAGTAAATTCAGATATTTAAAAAACATTTATTAGCCTCATTATATTGTACTAATGTTATATGAACTCCTTATCCATCCGCTAGGGTCTAATAATAAAAAATATAGCGAACACGGTTTTTCTATCGCGCCCATCACCATAGATCTAAGTGCATCTCATTCTGCCCCAAGATGAAGTATAGTTGTTTTGGTTTACCTAAAGGAGCCCCATGGTAGTCCTACTTGACTGGAAGAATAGTGACTGCAAGGTGGACCCTCTAGAGTGCTGGAATTAAAGTAGGAGAAAGATCTAAGAGATCCTCTTACACCATTAGGGGCACAGAGAATCCTAGGATGAAAAATAAGTGCATTTGAAAATACATTTATTTAGTTTACCTTGTGTGTGCTGTTTGTTTTAGGGCTATAATATTAATTCACAAAAGTCTCAAAATTATAGAAAGATGCATCCTTAATGTATTCAATGTTTTAAAATATCTCTCTAGTCCAGTGTGTGCCTCCTCTGTGTATGACCATTCAACCAATGTAAATTAGCTACTTAATGAATGAGACCCATGGAAAATTTATACTATATGAGCACAGAGAACAGTATTATACTACTATCTACCTCATTTCAGATGGAAAGGAACAGACCCCAAACTACCGATTTTCTGAGCTAAATAATGCCCTATTGTCCCAATATCAATATTAGACCCCGTTCTAATAACGTGGATACCTCCTACATAACGTACTGCAGGAGACCATTTGTGCCTGGCACTGAACAGCTCAGAATGAAATTCTTAACACTAACATAAAGGAAACTCATGCTTAGCTACGAAGTACAAAAAAAGTACAAGGAGCCGATGACATCAACAATACCCATTTGATATCTCATATCGTGAATATTCTTAACAACCCTGATACAGCAGAGCACCTAAGCAGATGCTTAACTTTAAGCACCAGAGTAACCCCATTGACTTTCATGGAACTATTCACGTGTGTTTTGTCGGACTGGGCCAAAGGGCACTTTTTATTCTGAGAAGGGGTTCTAAAAATAGCATTATGGGGTTATATGTTCTGTCTCAACCTCCATGATCAACCTGCTCAATTTACATGTAAAAAGTTGGGGTGTTTTTCTATTTGCCAACTCTGCCAACTCAATCAGGGATCTGAGAGTGAAGCTGGATTCTTTCTATCTTACCCATCAGTGCCAGCAATAAAGGTTCTGAGAGCTAAATTAGGCCGTCAGTGACCCCTGTGCAGCCTCTTTGCCTTCATCGTAACTGACTAGAACGTAGCAAACCATCTGAATTATGAGTACAGGTTGGATTCACATATCTACATTTGAGTTGCATCGATGCTGGCAATTTCAGGATCTAAAATTCATGATGACCATTGAAGCTGCATTGAAAGGGAAAGTGGTGGAGGCTGTAGCACAGATAGGACTCAGGCATTTTTGCCACTGTGTCACCTGATGTTGTTCAGAATAACAAGCTTAGATTTAGACTTTTTCTTCATTTGGCAAAACCAAAAAGTGTTAGAGAAATCATATTTTTAATGTGTTATTCATGTAGGACAGTCAAATATTTTAGTTCCACATCACAACAGCTTGGCTGTATACCTTGGGCCAAATTCACTGCCGGTGTAAGCTGTTGAAACCGTATTAAATTCAATGGCGTTAAACCAGTTTACACTGGGGTGAACTTGCCCCCTTGTCTTTTCTGTGTGTTAGAACGAGTCACCAGTTCTTAGACCAACATCAGTCTGATATGTTCACAATCAAGTGCTTTCAAGACACACACACACACACACAGATATGCAAATAAAACTGATTTTAACAAATTAAATAAAACTAAAATAAATAGCATTTAGGAGACGTTATCTATACTGGTCCCAAATCTAATTCAGATTTCAGTCAAACACTAGAAGTATTTATCTTTTCCTTGTCTGCTATGAGAATATTCTTGAGCCTGATTCTCATTTACAATAAGGCCACTTTTCTCCACTCTGGCAGTATGAGAAAACAGAGAGCATTGCAGCCTACTGGATAGAGCACTGAATTAGCCACATCAGACCTGGGTTTTGCTACTGAACACAACATCCAGCTGTCACTGGTTTTACAACTACATTTTGTATAGTGCTTGCAACACAAATCTTCATTTCATAACTTCTTTTTAGAAGGAGGCTCACAGACATGCAATTTAATTGTTTGGTCTTTTCTCCTGACTGCTGCTTAGATTTTAGGTACTATTAAATTAAAATGGCTGATGTGTTATTTTACTACAAAAGATGGCATCTGCCTTCACTGGCATAACTGGTGTTCATGAATCATTCAGGTTTCTAAGGAGGTGAAGAGAAAAGAATCTCTAAAATTCTTGGACTGCAATTCCTGTGCTGTTTAACAGGTTTCTGTGCAAGTCAATAAAAAGCATTTTTCTTCTTAAAATGTATATGGTGTCAGAGATAGTGAAAATATTGCTTTACAAACAACAAAGGCATTTCTTAGTATACAATTCTGTACTAACAAATAAAAGGGCATTAAAAGAAGATCAACATTGAGATATATCCAGCATCGGTACTATACAGTGTATGGCCTTTAGAAGTCCTTCAGGGAAAAGGCAGGATTCTTCCTCCTCTCCCTCCCCCCCCCCCCCCCTCATACTTGTATTTCCCAGATTTGATTTAAAATGAAAAAGCAAACAAAAAACCCTAACTTATATGCAAATATGAATGTGGTGGTGCCATAGAGAAGAGATTTTTAATGATTTTCTTATCGTCTCTTACATTATCAACTTTGGATCTCCTCCTTGTCTTTGTCTGCCATTTATCTTAATGTATCTTGTTTTCTGTGCAAGTAGCAGTCTTGAAATCTTTAAGATGATTTCACTATATACATTTCAGTGTTGGGTGGCATTCTTAAAGCGGGCTGACGAAGTCAGGTACGTAACTCCCATTGACTTTCAGAGGGATTTAGGGATGTAATTCTTTAGGCCTCTCCTAAAGAAAACTTTCCAAGTAGTTGGTAAGATATTAAGTATAACAAAATGACAACAAGTGCAATGTGGTTATATAGGGCCAGATCAGACCTTATACCCCACGGAATGAATGGAATGTGCACTAGATCTGGCTGGAATGGGTGGAGTAGAAGCAGTGACAACCTACTCTTCTTCAAACCTGTGGAATTCATTACCTGAGAGCATCATGCAGTTGATTCTCCATGAACAGGGTAGACTGTATCAGTTTTGAAAAAAGGGAAGAGCTGGGGAGATATTTCTACTGTGTGACACCATTTTCTGGCAAACCTGCAGAGTTTCTACTGGAAATGTCAGCAGGATATAACACTGACATTTTCAGCATTAGCTTCCACTCTATGCCTTAAAGTGGAGTGAGGATAGGGCATAGGTAGTCTGCCAATCGAAGCAGGCTCCTCAATGAGTCATGTTGCCAGGGGACAAGGGTATGGGTCCTTTGGTGATACTGAGGAAGGGAAGGGACTCTGCATGGAAGCCCCAAGCTCCATTTCCCTAAAGATCTTGGTTCATCCACAATAGCTGGAGGGCTGTGCCTCTTTTAATCTTTAGCAACAGATATTTAAATCGCATGCACAGAATTGCTATTGTGACTGTGATGTTATCTGAATGTAGCAAAAGTAATTAAAAATCTAATTTCCAAAGAAAAAAGAGAAAGGCAGCTGAGTGCAGATTTGCCACCTAAACTAGTTAGTTAGTTAGTTTTATTGGGGCAGTTTATGATTACAAATAATGAGCAGGATTTCATATTGTCCTTTCTTTAAACATATATAATTGATACTTCACTAATCAAATAAATATTAACAGTATCTGTACAATGGAATCAAACCTGAAGAAACATGCTGAAACTTCTACAGCATTTTGTGAATCTAGAGAAGATCAAAAATTATCACTGGGGGCCTGAACTTGCACTAATGAAGTCTATGTGTGCTTCGCTTTTGACCTAAATGAGTCAAATAGATCAGGTCCCTAGTGTATAACAATATTTGACTGATAGAGTAAAAACAACATCATCATTATGGGCCATCACCTGTGATTTCTACTCATAGGGCCTGATCCAGAGTCAATGGGGATCTTTCCATTGACTTCAATAGCCTTTAGATCATATCCATATATATTGGATCAGAACCAATTAACTCAATGGGAATTTGGACTAAGCAAGAAACACAGCATTTAGTCAACTGTAAGCAGTCTTACCCTTAAAGCAAAAGTGAAGGCTACATACTGGCCACGGAAGGATTGTTGCATATTAGAAAAATGAATCTCTAAGATCAAAGTTGTTCTTTGTTATTTCTGCCATATCCTCTGCCCAAGTTTTTGGATTCAGAAAACAAAGACTGAATTGCCTGCCTTTGTGATGCTTTTTGTAAAGCTCCAGCGCCTGAAGTCATGTGATTATGTGTTTCTTTAAATGAAAGCTGAGATTCTCACATAAGTTTCTAGTTCTCATGTATGCATTAAAAAAACTTGAAAACATGAACCCTAAAGACTCAAAAAGCAGAAGACAAAAAGATCCCAAAATGTATTTTTAATTTCATGATTTTAAAGCCAATCTCATGATTTTTTGAGTCCTGAAGCACAATTTTTGAAAGCTTATGGGTTGGCAATAGTGGAATTTAAACATAAGGATTCACATTCATCCCAGTTATTATTATAGAGCCATACTTAAAACTTGGCTTATAAACATGTATACAGATCCCACATTTGCACTTGCAAACTGGATATTTGGGAATTGTGTGTCTAGTTACTTGAATTACATGTATAAATAGCTATTGAATACACAAATTTGGCTTGTGACACTTTAGAGGCTGCCACTGAAAACTGGGTATATTGTTAGCATGCTTAATACCAGTTATTGTGTAGTTAGTACAGGTGCATCTTGATGGATGTAAGGAGCAATGGAAAGCTGACAAAGAAAAAACACCACATGCAATACTGTTATAAAGGAGGAAAATAAATTTAGTATCAACCAAATACAGCAGGCTGAAACAAAAGAAAGCAGATAAAAAGTCTTGTTTCAATTTTATTACTCTACAAATAAAAACTAAGGGCTAGATTGTAACTTTGATTATATGTCCCTGCAAAGCAGTAAGGGGGAGTAAGAAGACCCTCCCCTTTCTGCATGGGCTTCCTAAGAGCAGATGGGCAAAGACTCACTAGAACAACTAAACTGATGCAGAGGCTGTTGTAATTTGCTGCTGGTGTAGGTTAGCAGCAAATTACTAACCACTACAACATGGGGGAAGAACAGAGCGAATTGTGCCTCAAAAGGGTACCCCTTAAGTACAATGCCTTCCATGGAAATGAGACAAGGGATGCAGCTTACACCTCAAACCCTTTTTAGAACTGTGCTTAAAGTTATGATTTAGTCCCAAAAGACAGAAAGAATTCCCTAAATTCAACAATTGCCTGTGCAGAATGCTGTTAAAATCTCAAACAACCAGCTTGTAGACTGGCATTGACGCTCTAGTAAGATCTAAACGGATGCTGATGTGTAAGCATTGCCTCTCCTGTAAACAGTTACACATAACTTTAAGTATGAGACTAATCATGTTGATTTCACTGGGACCACTCCTGTAAGTAGAGCTAAGCATGTATTTGTAGGATTGGGACCTAATTTGATTACACTCTCAAATGGCTACACAAAAGGTCTCCACCAATTTCCTCATCAAATTTAAAAATATTCTCCCACTCAAGACTGCAGTGCAAGTGTGGTGATCAAATTTAGCAGATATCATTGCAAATTAGGCATTACACTTTTTATGTATTTTTGCAATATGATTTTAATGTACTTTAAAATGCTTTGTCATTCACATTTTTGTTTGTGGTGTCCTACTCTTTATATCTAGAACTCTCATCCCTTATTTGATCTGAAAGACCGATCTCATATTTGTTCTAAGACCTGGCTTACATAGTGTTTTTTCTATGGTTTATTCACATCAACTGACTTGTTTTTATGCCTAGTAAAACACTTTTGGGGTGCACTGCATGAAGTGTTCTGGATATAAGAATAGATTATATTGCAATATTATAACATTTTTTTTTTGTTTTGCTTTAAAGCTGCTGAAGGCCATTATTTTAATCTCATCGGTACTTATTACAAAACCAAACCACAGGTTATCTAAAGGCTAACATCTATTTACTTCCCATCAGGATTGTTGACTGTGTTGTCAGTTAAATCTACAAATAAACAAAACATCTATGCCATTATCACAGTTAAGATAATCAGTAGACTTCTATAATTTGAAACAAATGAGTTTCATTGAAACACTTAATTGCTGTTAGTTGTTAGATTATGCAGTTTTACACTGTTTTATTACATCGATTTATTTTTCTAACAACACGAACATTTATAATCACTTTATATATCAAATGTGGGCTCTATAACAGAACCCATCAAGATTTTCAAGGACATCCATTACTACAGCCATTTTCTCTTTCTTTTTTTCCATTAATTTACACATTGTCAAATTGTTCACCAATGGTGTAAGTAGAATACCAGCACTCTTCAGTATTTTATTTCCAAACATGTCTGATATCAAGAAAATTAATTAAAAAGTCAAATATATTTTGAACAACTATAATCTGTTACACAACCTTTTCACTGTGTCTGTGAAGAAATCTTATCATGACAAATCCATAATCCTCATGAAATCCACAGGAAAAACAGACTATAGATAGCACCTGTAGTTTTAGGTCCAAAAGAATTCCACCACAAGAGAAGATTGTATCACATCTCCTGTGCAATATAAATCCTACACGGTTTTAAATATTGCATTTACATTGTCCACCTCAAAATGGACAATGTCCACAAGTTTCAAAAATTGGAATAGCAATAAAGTCTCGCAAAAAATGACCACTGTCATCACTGAAGAAAATATATGCACATTTTTCTTTTGCAAATTATATATTGTTAATAATTGTGGACTTGAAAAAAAGGAAATTGAGGAAAGGGCATGCATTTTATATTGTATATAATACACACATATAGTTCAACTCGATAGAGGAATATTGCTCCTTCTACTTGGAGATGTTCCAACATTGTTTACATCAAAACTGCCACTGGTGACATCTTGCCCTCTTCCGTGTATAATTTCCACATTTCTGATATGAGTTAATAAAAAAATACCAACCCTATGCCAGTACACACATAAAATGAGAAAAGCTTTACTGGTTAACAACAAATCTAATTTTTGTTTCATTTAACTAATGGCATATGGAATGCTCAGCAAAGCATATGGCACTAATTAAACACTGTACAAGTCCCCCAGATATTCAATATAGCCATGAGGTATCCAAGGACAGCTTCCCTTCAATGTACATTATCTATGTATTGATTTGATGTTTTGAATGCACAAAAGCCCTGGGAACTAACAGTGTTTAATGATGTGGGAACTGCACTTCTGTTCTTATCTCTCTGAATGCTGCAGTTGCTGAGGAAAAAATTCAGAGAGACTTAATGAACAGGCAAATTATTAACTAACTATGATGGTTTTTATTTTCATTCAAACGTTATCCTTTGTTTTTATACTATTTTTTAACCTTTATTTTGACATTTTCATTACATTTTTATCTATGACAGAGTATCAAGACAGCAAAAATGAAAGATATCATCATCCTATTTTAAATAGAAATGGTCAACATCATAATTCTATAAACTTTGATTACATGTAAAACCCAACTGAAATATAGGATGTGTAATGCTAAAGCTATTTAAAAAAAAAGCCCAACATACTGGTTAAAGCACGTGAGGGTCACTGCATAGTCAGAAATCTTTGCATTGTTCCAACATTAATTTTATCTATTGAGTTCACTGTTAGTTTTAAAAAAATCATTTCATTCATCTCTTTTCAATCCAAACTCAAACTCTTCAGCTGCTTCTAGCATGCTTGTGGTCAATCAGTCAACATATTAACTCAAGAAAATAAATGCTGTATTTGTTCTGCTTCATAATTATTACTTTTGATTGCACTTGTAAGTAACAGTGAATTCCCAAAGCCACTAACTGCATGTTTAGGATGATGTCTTAAGCAGAATAAACATGGATTGAGTTTCATGAGCTAACGTGACAATAGTATATGACCTTTTGTTAATCAGAATATTGTCATGCAAGAGAACAGAGACTCACTACCTTACATCCAACGTCAAGGTGTCAATTTTACCAAGAGACTTCTTGCAGAGTAACAGAAAAGCAGCGTACATTCAGTAAGGTGATACTAATTCATATTCCTTTATATCTGATAGTACATTTGAGACTGACAAAGAATGACAGTACTTTTAAAAAAGGGTTTTGAACTGTACCACTTGTTAAATCTATCAACAAAAAACCTGCTTCTCAAAACTCCAATCGTTAAAAATGTGCTCTGTTTTTAACATTGCATATCTCACATTACTCTGTCTAAATTCAATGCGGCTTTAGCTCATTTAAAACATTGTGGATTAAACTTTATGCTATAATTTTTATGCCCTGAATAAACTGAGATAAAAATAGATCTACATTAAGCTTAACACTTGGACACATAGTAATTTAACTCTTTAGCGTCAGAGCTGTTACATATGTAAGAATTTGTGATTTAAAAGGGAATTGTGAACATTATAATTATTTTTATACCTTCTATATGCTATGTTTGAAAACAAACTAGAATCTTCCATGACAGATAAACTGCAAGCACCCCCTTCTTACCAAAGGTACCATCCTTTTTACAATACATTTTAAAATGCTTTAAAAAATACAACAGTATTAGCCTGGAAACTTTTGGTTCATTGCTCTGGACATAAAGCACCAATGAACTGGAAAGAGAAGTAACCTTTAAGGTAGCCAAATCCCTGTTATGTAAAACGGGTCTGCATTTTGCCTGCATTACAATATTTCTATTTAAGGAATGAGACAAAACAGTAATCTGTGGTTTTCTCCCATGAGATTGCAAATACAACTTCACCAAAAAAGCACACTTTTCTTTGAAGTGATTTTTAGTTTGAAATATGGTGCATGATAAACAGGTCTTCTCACGTAAAGGTGTTTCTCCTTCCTCCTGTATTACAGATTGCACCAGACATATTGAAAATCTATGTATCCGAGACATACACAATATGCCAGATAAAATCAAGAGACCTGAATTAAGAAAAACACTGAATGTAAGAAAAACAGCTTTTATCTTGAAAAAAAAAGATCTAACATAGCTGTAAAACACGTTAACTGAGAGCCATCATGCCTGTTTCCACTTCTCTAGAATAACAAATTAACACTGCTTTCTAATCCTGCCTGTCTACATTTACATTCCATGCATTCCACAGAAAAAAGAACATACAAATACAGATCCTTTCAGCTTCAATAGTCTGTCATCAAAACCTGCAGAGAAATTTTCATTGAGAAAAAAAGAGAATGGAAGCAAAGCAGACCAACCTTCACAATGTACGTCACACCAGGTCCCAAGATCTTCTCATTCGAGTGCAGCCACCCTCGGGAGGGTTTATTGACAAAGCTGCTACTTTGATTCCAGTCTTCACCTCCCAGGTGCATTTCCTCTGACCGTGTTTTTTTCCCTGTACTCATCTTGCTCATGTCCTGCTGAGAACACGGAGTGGCAGAGACAAGGTTACATGTGTTGTCTGAAGCCCCTGCTGCTGTGCTAGAAGCACTCGAGCTTCCCTGCAATTTGGAGACAGCAAGCTCCTTCACTGCAGAGGAGAGATTTTTGATACCCAAAAGGCTGCCTGTGTTGGAGAGTTTCAAGTGGGACACTTTATGGATGAGGGTACAAAAGGTGGTGGGTCCATCTTCTTGGTCTTTGCGGAGAACTTCAGGGGAGACAAGGTATGAAGGTGCTGTTGAGGTCGTAGCAACTGCTGAGACTTTGCTGTTCATGGACAAATTGTGAATAAGATCATCAACTGATGTCACTGAATCATTCCTGAAGCGGTTATACTTGGTACGCTGAAGCATGCCCTTCTATCTGGTTTCCTGCATATGTTCTGGCAAATCTGATGCCAATGCACAAGATGCCTGTGCTAACATAGCAGGCGATTCATAGTAATGAGTAGAGAGAGTAAATTTTGGCTTAAAAAGAAGAAAGAGTATAAGGAAATGCAAAAAAATTGTAAATAAATGTATGGTTCCACATTAAGGTTGGGTGAAGTAATAGTTTTCTATCAGAGATCCCAGTCCTGCTTAGAGCTGCCAAGTCGCTCACAGCAAAAGCATGACTCACACAAATGAGAAGGACCCTTTTCAACAAAAGGCTCAGTGAACACTGCAAATCACTTCCTGTAGCACAAAAAAAAAAAAAAAAAAAAAAATCCACCCACTTACAGCATACTAGCACCAATCAATTCTCAAATTTCCTTTTCCTGTCTTCTCAAACAGATATTTCCTTCCAACCTTAATTTTTCCCTTTTGTTACCAAACACAAATACCTCCAAATATCTGTACTAACTTTAAAAAAAAACAAAAAACACTCCACTCTATTCTTCTATCAAAACGTTCTTCCATATCACATATTTGTCAATCTGTAAAAAAAAAAAAAAAAAAAAGTCACATTTAGATATCAGATATTAGAACAATCATTAAACATACACAAACAAACAGGATTCCTATATCTTGAAGGTTTTCAGAAAACCTTAACATATAACAGCATTCAAAAAATTGGGTGGACATACTAAATTAAAGAATGTGCTCGTTTTCTTTCAAAAAGCAGCCTAACAGCCCTAACAAATGCCTTTGTGCCAATGCCGTTTCTACAAAAACTGTTACATCACAGTTTTTGTACAGAAACAAATCCTTGTGCCCTATTATTCAAAAGCAAGCCTTTTTTGTTTTTCAATGCAGTGTTACATGAAGTACCTATGTCTGAAGAAAAATATTTTTCTGATGTACGGCAGCAGGCTTAAGAAATATGCCTTCGTTCACGACCGATCTTCACTCTAAAGAAAAAACTGTAAAATGGATCTTCAGTGTAGTTGAATATTTGGCTTACCTCTGAAAAATTAAGAAATACCAGAGGAATATTCAAAAGTCCTTTTCGCAACATACTGATGCCCTGCAGTAAAGAATACAAAATGCATTAGCTTCTATGAAGCATAAATGCCAGTCAGAAAAACCTATGAGGAATAAGAGGATAGGTATAAATACTGAAATTTGCATCTCTTTTCCCTTTTGTTGGAAAAATCCAAAATGTACAGTATAATGAAAATACAATGCAGATTATAAACCATATGGCTTTTTTTTTTTTGTTGGTCATTTTGTCTGCTTTGCAAATGATTTGGATTTAGGACATTATACTGCACTGTAAGAAGGGAAATTCAGACAAAAGAACTGTAATGGTGCAAGTTTTCTTAAAATAATGAGTATTGCTGCAGCATATTTTTGAAGTAATTATCTTGAGGGATTCCCTCCCTTCACCCATGACTAAAGCTGCAGTACATGAAGTACAAACACACTAAAACAGCTTTAAATACAGGTATTTAATTAGTATAATTTATGACACATTAAATTAAGTCAGCACCTTTTATCCCAGAAGTGATGAATAATGGAAATGTCCTATTCAGTGTAAAAACAGATTTCTAGTGATCTGCAGAATAGCCTTTCATCACCACACAGCAAACCTGCTACAGTATCCACACAGCATTCATTTTTCTCTCCATCCTGCTAGCATAGCAACAGCAAATATACACATCATAGATTTTTTCTACAGTTCTCTAATACACAGAAAACCCTGTCATTCCCAAATGGCTCTCTTCATTAGAAGCAGATAAAAAAAAACCCTGCAAAATGTGAATGAAATTCTGTGTATGTGAATGAAAGGACTGGCTAGCATACCAACATTTCTGTGAATGAAGCAAGGCCTTGCAGCCTCTGCCAGGCAATCCCTTGGGTGCTAACCATCCCAGCCAATAAGAAACAACTTGGATGACTCATTCAACAAAGGCTTGCTAAATAGTGGAAGATTCCATTTCAAACACAGGCGGGATCTTTCATACAGCAGCCTCAGAATAAAAGCCTGCTTAAAATGATCTAAAGATGACTAGCACAACTGTTTGGCAGGAAAGATATTTCACAGCTAAATGTAAGGGATTTTTATCAGGAAGGGGTGTGAGCAAAACTGTTTTGCTGAATGTGTATTTCACCCCAAGACATTCATTCCGCTGCTTCTTTTACATCAAGGACAGCAACATGAATGCACACATTCATTTGTTTGGCTTTTGACTGTTATGAATGTAGATTGGCAGTTTCTAAATTTTTACAGGTTTGCATTCAGAAATCCTCTGGTTTGTATTAGCTATTTGAAAAAATGGAGCTAAACATTTAACCCTTTGGCAAACTGGGTATTTTAAAATAGTGTCATATGTAGTCCAGTAAAAGAGAGAGGCAGAGGGAGGGGTAGAGAGTGAGAGCTTACAGACTTTTAACGCACTGACTGCAGATCCTTTTCTGAAGCTGACCAAGTGGGTATAGAAATGCTACCAAAGCAGCTAGTGGAAACCTACCTCTTTTGAAAATCTGGTCCTGGGTCCTGCACTGAGAGCTGCTGAGTGCTGAATACTTGGAAATCTGGCCCTTGTTTCAGTGTTGAATGGGAGCCGAGTTCTTTTGAAAATCTGGCCTCAGGTGTAAGTGCTACTGAGCACTTGAAAATCTGGCCCCACATACCTCATGGGACTGATAAATGTATAAATCTTTCAACTACACAATTGGTTCAAATCCGGTTCAGGTGAATAGTGATCAAAAGTCATTCCTGAAAGATGGTCTGACTCTCATTTACACTAAGGATCCTGTATACTGCCCTGGCACTCTAAAGGGGCCTTCAAGTGGGCATAAATTACGATTAAGATTAAGGTAAAGCCTTTTTACAGAGCAGAGTAATGGGGTCTTTTTGTAAATGAGACTCAAGCCCTAATAGTTGTTTAATGGTTTAACTGCAGCCAAACTATTCTGTCTCCAGGAAGCCGTAATATGTTACCCCCATCTTCAGAACCGGTCACGTTTTATGGAGCTCCGTGTGTGATAATTTACATATTTACTAATAATTTGCATATGTCCACAAACATCAGTTTTGGAAATACTTGTGTGCCGGTGAAAAGCATTGCATTGAGAGTACATTTCCCTTACAGGCTCTCTGACAGTGAGTGGCAGGACTTTATTCCAGACACCCCTCAAAAGAGGGAGGCAAGGAAGTAGCCTGGGGGAAGCGCAGGATAACCTAAGGAGTGGGAGGGGGTGCAGATGCTGGGCAGGAGGGAAGCTGGAGGGGTGGCTGCTAAGGAATGGCATTAGCTCCTCTAGCTCAGGTCCTCTTTATTAGCCACTCTTCCTCTCCCGTCTCCCATGCAGTTCCCCACTGACCCCTGCTCTTCACAATGGCTCCTGTTTCTCACTTAGCTCCCACGAGTGGTAATAGCTCCTGTCCCACCTTCCTTCCTCTCAATAATCCTTGTCCCTCCCTTCTCCCCCAGTAACTCCTCACCTCCCCTGCTGGCGCACTGGCAAGGCTGCACCCAGTTGAGAAGTGCACCCAGCAGTAAAAGTGGGGAACAGCCAGAGAGACCACCTGACTGCCTGCTCTTCGGGCACTAAAATGACCCCTGGCTTCAACCAGGATAAATTACAATCTTGGCTCTGGGGCATACTCAGAGCCCAACTGAATGGCGACTTTCACTGTGGGCTGCAGCAGTGCCTCAGGGGTGCTTGTATAAGTGAGTGTCACACAGGATACATGACACTTGGTATGTCTGCATACTCTGACATGTTAGTTGGTGTCTTATGTCTTTGAATCCATTTCTAATTTGCCCTCCCAGTTTCCCGAACTCTCCATGGATTTGCTCCAACCCGCTTGTGACAGTGAGCTACCATCTGATGTGAATCATATCTGATACATAAACAGCAATGAATTACTTAATTCGTGTGTGTATAAAAAACCAGGATGCCTGACATTTCTGACTGAGTAAACATGGGGACCACTTGGGGTGAGAACATAATTAATATTCAAAAACCACTCTTCACCAAGAGTGAAAGTTTGTGCAGAAGACATCCAGAAGGAGAGTGTCTTATGGAAAGATGACAGTATAGAATCCAAAGAGCTCTGCAAGTAAATATGATGTGCTCATTTGACCTCAAAAATCACACTGGGAGACTAACTTTCTCAACTAAAATTACACTCATCCCCCCTTTAATTCTGCCCTCTTCTTAGTTAAAGTACTCTACTTCTTAGCAAATCACATGCCTACAACCCCATCCTTTGTGCAAAGGATTTTACTGACTTCTTCAAGAAAAAATTAATAAGATCCAGCATGACCTCTCCTCCACTTTTCCCCTTCCATCCTTTCCCTCTAGTACATACCTTTCCTTTTCTCCTTTCCCTGACAAAGAATTCATATAAACTATTTTCCTCCACTCCCTCCTTCTGCACAAGTGACCCCATCCCCTTTCATCTTCTAACCGGCCTTACCCTTGCTATCACCCCATCTCTTACTTTTCTCCTCAACCTCCTGTGGTATTGGGAATTGTACCTTAAAATAGTTTAGCTTCCCAGACAGGAAGTCTGGGGGAGCGGGCTGCAGAAGCCTGCAGTTTGCAATGCAGAGGCAGTTGGGAAACTGCATCACCAAATAAGAGGTTCCCTTTCAAGCATCTTGGTCCCAGTGTGATTACTGAACACCAGGTGCTGCTGGGAGTAAATAGAAATGAAAGAAAAGAATGTCAGTGGAGAAGGGAGCAGTTAAAAGCTCCAGGGCTGAAACTCTCTGGCAATATGGAAAACAAGACGACAAGAGATTTAAAACAGTGCTTCACTACAAATAATGCACATAAGTTTTCTGATATTATTTAGATCATTTTTCTCACACCCATAGTGTTCTACTATTTGTCCATACCAAGGTGGTGTAGGCTTAACTCTTTTCTTGACACAGCTCTTTTGCTGAGGTATACAATGAATTGTTATCCTATTATATCCTCCTCTGGGATCAATGATATTAAATACAACATTACCTATATTAACGTTATTATGGGCCCATTTTATCATTATGGTTTTCCTTTCTTCCCTTATCTACTGAGGGGCGTACCATGCTATAAAAGCACAGGAGGGGTTTTCTTTCAAAAACTGGGTGCAATTATTTAATCCTTCATAATGCCATGCGCAAACCCCTTTTCCTCTATACCATAATACAGATTTGTCTTTTCCTGGGCCATCATTTATAATTGACATGCTCTGCTGTGCAGATGCCATATCCATTACATGTACCCATGTTTTCCCTTTGATCATCCAGATCGATTGACGTTTTTGTTCATTCAAAATTACAAAGATCTGGATGTTTTATTCTTCATCTCAGGGGTTGGGGGCAGTTACCCAGTGAATATGGCCTTCTTTTACATTTGTTATCCCAGAATGAGGGACTAGAGTCCATCCTTTTCTATTTGCATTTAAGGACCATTTACATATCACTGTAATATTATTTCTTTCTTTTGTTATCTGTATACTATTTGTGGGTATTATATTAGCTTGAGCATTAGTTATTTTATCAGGAGATATTATGAGACCAGCAGACCTCACAAATATTCCTGAATTATCTACTAAATTACATTGCCATTGTCCAGTTGTAGCTGCTTTACCCCATATAAAACCTTCATTTACTTGATTAATCCATTTACATCCTGTTAACCCTGGTGAGGGGAGATTATGAGAATTTAAAGTTCCTTAAGGCTTTGAGGGTGCAAATGCAATGAAATACCTGTGAGAGCTTCCCGTACAGGGTGTTTTCCCTGATTTGGATTTTATTAAATTACTCACATCTCTCACAGGCTCCACTGCAACTTCAATTATCTTATTTTCCTCTAAATGTGGCAATGTAAATACACAACTAACATTACTGTTTTGGAAAGCAATCTGATTAGGCTTGCTCCACCAGATTGTTGCTGTCGTCTTCACAGCACCACCACAGTAGAATCCCATATCCACTGACACCCAGAAGAGCGAAGATGAATACAATTGCATCATCCATCAATTGGCTTTTCTGGAAGACAAAATAACGAAAAACACTCTTTTTCTTTAAAACATGTTTGACAAATTGTATTATAACAAATTTTAATGAAAACCTTATTTAACAATTAACTACACTTTTCCCCCCATTTAAAAAAATAACTAATTTTATTTTCTCATATTTTTAATTAGAACTCCCTTTCCATAAATTGCAAACTAAATTACTCTCCATGTTATGTCTATCAAACAATTCATAATTCTTATTATATCTACTCCGATGACTTCATATCTTCTCTCCCCTAGATCCATCAGACCCATTTGGATCTTATTTAATTGTAGCCGTTTTATATTAATAGATATTGGGAGGCTTAAAGTCATAGGAGCTTGTCCTCCTAATGTCCCCCCCAACCATGTGCATCTCCTGGGAGGCGTATTGCATTAGACCGACATCTAGCGCCAGGCCCACCGACAGCAATTCTGGACACAGGGCAGAACAGTCCTGTCCCGCCTCTTCCACCCGCAACTCTGCCCACAATGCACCTCCACTCTGTCCCGGGCCTGGCCCCCGCTCCCTCCAGGCTCCACCCCCTACCCCACTCAGCCCACTTGCTGCCATGTCCCTCCCCCCACCGCTCAGTCCCCCTCCTCTCTTCGACACTCCCCCTTCCCCCAGGTGGTGAGCGACAGCCGGAGAGGGCTGAGCACGGGAAGGACGTGATGAGCAGCAGTGGGGGAGAAGAGCTGTGAGCGATGGCGGGGAGGCCAAGCAGGGCAGAGGGAAGGAGCGACGCAGCAAGCAGCAGGGTCTGAGATGGAGCAAAGGTGGAGTGTGGGTGGGGCTGCGGGCAGAAGAGGCCTGGGCCTGTCTAATGCTATCTTTAGGAAGGAAATGTTGGATCTGGTGTCCAAATGACACAACATTTCCACTTTGGTTGGATTTATTCTAACTGGCACTAAAGGCCTTCCTAAAGGGTCTAAAAACAATGGGGAGATAATTAACGGAATGTCTCTTTCGTTCTCCTCTTTTTTCTTCCACTATCTCTGCTTTCTTCCCCTTCTATCATATCCAATAGTCCTTCCAGTGGTTCATTTAATAATTCTAACATTTCATCATCATTCATTTCTGTCACCTCTTCAAACCATCTCCCTGGTGCCATTCTTCTTTTTCCTTACTCGTTCTTTCCTATCCTCTCTCGCTCTCTCTGTCTCGTTTTGTCTCTCTCTCTCTAAATTTAATAACAAATAATAAAATTATTATAGACATTTTATTTATGATTCTATAACAATTATTTATTTTACTCTATTGTCCATAAAACATCCTTTTCAAGCTCTATTGAACATCTCAGAACATTAATAATGTCTATTCCCACTATCCCAAGTCAATTTGCTCCTAATTCCATCATTCCAATATGCACCTTTCCTATCATTACATTTCTTCTGCTGACATTTAAAGGGATAGTTACTGGAATGTCACTTTTTATTCCTTGAACCCCTTATATTTCTGCTATATCTGGAGAAACATGTGAAAGAAGGTCTGCTGGAATGTATCTGTTGTTTAATACTGAATATATGGATCCCAGGTCCAGATAACACAATTGATAGATCTTCTTATTATCTGTACTTATTCTTACTATCCGTCTTCCATGTCGGCCTTTCCATAAAGGAGTTACAATTTGAGATGATGGCTCTACAGCTTGATTCTCTTATCCTGTAGTCTGGGTGGATTTTTCTACTGCTGGACTTGTAGGAGTTTCTATTATTGGTAGATTTTCAAGGAATTCATTAATGTCCTGTTCAGTGAACACTGGAAATTAATACCATTCCCTTTCATCCCACACTTCCTTCTGCATTCCTTCCTGCTGCATTTTTTTTCTATTCTGGTCCTATCTTTTCCTATATAAAAGAGATATCATTGTTACTCTTTTGATTCTCCCTTCTGTCTTTTTAATTGTGACAAATGAAACCATTTCGATACTTTTCTTTTCCCCTGTTGAATATCCAATTGATACACTGCAGGGCTAGATTTGTTAACTATTCTTCTAATTTGGCCACTGGGGCTGGCTGGGATTGTGATTGTTACAATGTCCACTCCTTGGCTCCTTTCTTAGCTTTTCATTGAGTTACCTACATCTAGGGTTAGGCCATTCTATGTGTTTGGCAGTTTTTAAGGGTGGTTGGCCTACATCCTACTTCAGTGATTACTGGTTATTCTTTATTTAGAGGCATTTTCAATACTTTATTTATTAAATGTATTATTACTTGAAGGCTCTTTAACACGTCTATTTCTATTATACTATTGCCATCCAAATTTATTAGGCCAAATCATCCCATTCCTCATATTTCTTCCTATTTGAAAACCTATTGGAGGGCTAAATGGTATTTTACTTTACTTCATTATATTTTTACAGATTCTTTTATTGCCACTGGAGATCCAAATAAACAACTAGGTAAAAGGGTCTAATTAAAGGGTAGGTGATAGCTATATTTACCAGCATATTCTGTTTAAACTTCATTCTGTAGACTTTTATACAATTCCACCTATACTGTGGATTTTCCCCATCCATCTTATTTTTAAAAAGTGCCACTAAGTCAGCATGGTCTTTTGCTGACAGTGGGGAAATAGGGGGCACTTGACCTCCCTATTCTAGATTTTTGGAAGGTGGAGGAGCTATAAGCATGATCCTCTCACAACTGATTATCCTTCGAAGCAAATCTTCCGTAGGTAGCCCATTGATCTGATCTTTAGGCTCACACTGCAATAGTTTTTTTCCAGAGCTAATTTCTACCTGACTTAGGAGCTTTTCTCTGTTCCTTTTTAACCTCAGTTCCAAGGGGGGTGGGAGTGAGGGGGAGTTTTCAATTGAAGGTCATTTTAAGGGTTTTCAAGTTCTGAAAAAATATTAAAATGTGTATTCCCTCAATACATTTAGCTGTCATTATTTCCAGTGCCTCTACATTACATGCTAAAACTTCTACTTTTTTCTTTTCAAAGGCAGATCAAACAAACCCAACGATAAAGCTCTTTGTAATCAATCTATATAGACCAATGCATACAATTTTCCTTTTAAACCTTGCTGCTTTTATCTCCCCCTTTGTTCCATTGGTCACCTTTTTCCTGTGGATTATTTTTGGCGAAGGTTACTACTGACACCTCTTCCAGCTTTTCCTTCACAGGTAGCCATCCTTTCTGTACTTTACCTGCAACTTTTCCTATATTGTTTAAAGCAAAATCTGAATTCTCAACCATTACTGCTGTTTTCATGGTTAGGCCAAATTGTGAAATTAACGTTCCTTCAGATTGTGTTACAATACACACTATGGTACCTCCTTGAATCAACTCAGGATTTTCCTGCACTAATTTCCAAGTCATACATGACTTTGGTTTTTCTTGTACTTGCAGTACCTCTTTAGGAAAGCGTATTACAAGATCAGAATCCCCTCTGGGGAAGGAAGACTTCTCCTCTTTTCTTTTCAGGCTATTAGTATTACCAGTACTTCCATAGGGGAGTCAAGAAAAGTTTTCTGAACTTATGCCAGGACTAACCCTGTTCTTTTCTTTGAAGTTTGTGAGCACAATCTTTTTTAGATTCATCATAGCACTGTTTCCTTGAGCTGTGCTATTGACTACCTGCATAGCCTGCAGCTCTTCCTGCAAGCAAGCTGGTTTCTGTTGGCAATATGCATGGTCAGCTACAATCTGCTGGGTTTTGTGAATTCAAAACCACATCTACTGCTACCTTTGTGGCAGTTTCCTTTAAACAGCAATTTTGCTCCCTTAATATTTTAAGCCATTGATTATCATGTGTGCTGCAGCTTTTTAGTCTGCAGCCCACCTTTTTCTTGTAGTATGGAGTTCTCAGTTTCAAGCTGAGCCTCCTCCCTAGATCAAAAGTCCAGTTGCTGCTGGAACAACTGCTGATCCTGGGTTGAGGAATCTTCTAACTTTTTGGATCCCTCTAATTCAAACATACAGTGGTTGTTTAGTTCTTTTGCAACCATGGCTGAGACATCTGTTCCTGCTGTCCCAGACATATTAAATATTTTAGTCAACCAACTGGTTATTATTGTACTCCTATTAGTGGAATCTATGGGCTTGCTTAATGCTCTATTCTATTCTGTGGCATAAGGTCTCTGAAGAAGTTCCTTGGGGTTATCCCTTTTATAATGCAAACTGGAGGAATTCCCGTCCCAAAGACTAGTCCTTTCCTCTTTATTGCACCATTCAAGGATTTCATCATCCCAACCCCTCTCTTCTCCTTGCCCTTTACTGCCATTACTACTTCTTCTTTTACTTGCTGTTCGCCTTTTGGAGCATATATTTAGCACTGACAGACCCCACAATTAACCTTCTTTTCTTCTTCTATTTTTTCTGAGCACCACCTCCACTGCAGCTTGCCCATCTAACACTTTTTGTTTCCATTCTGCTAGCACCTGCCTTAACTTGCCCTGTTCCATTTGTGCTTTGCTGGCCTCTTTCTGTGCGGCTATTATCTGAGCTTTCTGTATTGACACAGCAACTTCCAACATATCAGCTTTTGCACTGGCCAATTCCTCCTGTACTTCCTCCCTTCATCCTATGTCAACACCATGGCTCTAAGAACTTCAGCCTCTATTTTTGAATCAGCTGCTTCTTTTTCTAACTTCTGCATCTTTCCCTGATATTGTCTGTTAATTCCTTTTCTGACCCCTGTTCTTATTTTCTTGTTCTCAGGCTGCCCACTTCTTTATTGAAAACTATAGTTACCATTTGTAGGCCCTGCAAAGAAGCCCATTTCTTTGTCTTTTTCCTGGGGGTCCAAAAAGGAATCCCTTTTCCTTTAGGCTGAACCCATTGTTCCCACTGCTCACACAATTGTTGGTAGGCACCAGGCCCAGAAAAACCATCTTCTTTCCAGGGACCATTTCCCTTTTGCTTAATAAAATCTTCTAGCCTATTTCCTAACATTATTTCTAAAGTGCTATTGGGCCGCAATTTCCTTTTTGTTGTCATTTTTAAGTTTTTTATTTCTACTACTTTAACCAGGTGGAAATTCAGGAAGTGATCTCAATTTCCTCCCTTTTTAATCTAAAACTTATACTATTTTCCTCAGAATTGAGCTCCTATTCTGAGGTTCCTACAGTTTCTTCAGGATAAAGTCTGCCTTCTGGGGCCTTCTCACCCTCAGTGCCCAACTCCAGAATCTGCCTTCCTCAGGCTTCCTCCTTGCCTTTGGTGCCTGATTCCATTTCCCATGGGCTTCCTTGCCCTATTTACTATGGGCCTCCTTGCCCTAACCAAATCCAAGACCCTGGCTACCTCCACACTTGGGTCCTTTGAAACAAGGGTTGATCCTTGATCTCAGGAACAACTAAATAGCTTAGCCTTAGCTACTCATCAGAGCATGACAACCCCTGCGTTTGGGAGTGACAGCCCAAACTAATGAACAGCTCATGTTCACCAGGGTTTGGTGACCCCTACATTCAGGTGTGGTGGCCCAAACTATGAACAACCTATATTCACTGGGGCACAATGACCCGTACGTTTGGGTATGATGGCCCAAAGAATAAATATCCCGCATTCACTGGGGTAAAACAACCCCTCGTGGTGTAACGGCCCCGAACAAACAAATGACCAGGTCACCAAATAGAGCTCTTTAAAATACCTTTAACTTTTCTTTATAACACCATTTAATATGATTTTCAATTTAAAACCTCAAAACAAGTTTTACTGTCGGGTGTCAATCATCCTTTAATCCACTCAGGGGCGCTATACTCTCCTAGATGTCTCAAATAGTGCCATTGGCTTAAATAGTGCCAGAAGCAGAGATGCCAAATTGTTACCCTAAAATTCAGAATCCACAAAGCCCTGTGCTGGCTTGGGTATACTAACAATACCGCTTCCCAGCCTTACTTCTAGAAGTGGGTAATTAAAGTGGTCCACCCAAGGGGATTTACATGAGTTTATCAGGGGTTTTCATTTAAATCATTGAAAAACTCCCTATACCTGCCTGCCTTGGTTTACCCTTGAGAGGACACGGATATAGCCCTCCACTCAGAGGATTGACATGCAAACAGTAAATTCTTCAAAAACAAAATGTCTCTTTATTTAATACTAATTCTAATACAATTGGTTTTTTTAAATTGAAAATCAATACAATGAAATATATGGAATAAGCCACTTAAAATAATACAAAATACTATAAACTATATATGGCATACCATTACATATTAATATAAAATTCTAAAACTGCAATACAGTATTCACAACACAATACGGTAGTTCTTTAGCACATACTAGGATGTGATGAATACTTAATTGCAGCACAGCAGAATAAACATATAATGTTGCAATACATAACAAAGAAATCCTGCATACATAATGTATGAATCCTTAACACAATGTAATATCAGGCTTATAACAATGTAATAAGGAATTCCCTTATATACATGTATACAGTGACATTACAATAATATACTTAACAATACTACTTATAAACTGACATTCTCTGAGTGTTGATCAGGCAATCATAGAATGGGTGAGGTTAGAGATCATTCAAGCGCAGGCATCCAGCTTTAGTTAGAGTCATACACATGCATTCGTGTATGAAAAATCATACTTACTGCCCCTTGATTTTCATCCCGCTGTATCATCTGGGGTCCTTCTGATCCGTCAAGAATTGCTGTTTCTCCATCACTCTTGGTGGTGGTGGTGCTGCTGCTAGATGTCTTCTCCTGTTCAGGTCTTCTCTGACCACAATCATCCACACTCTGGAACCGATGACATAATTGGCCACCATTTTGAGTTTCTAACTAAAACTTACTCTAAACTATTATTAATTACTACTTATCAAAAGCCTTAAACTTAAAACTATCTATATTGCTATTTATGCCTAAACATCATGATAATGTCACCATTTTTGTTTTTCTGATCAAAGCAGATAAAATCTTCGCTGTTTTTATCTCTCTCTGCCTAGATTTTCACTTCTGTTGCTAAATGCTGTTTCTGGTGCTCGTCTCCTTATGTGGGTTAGAGCAGCTTTAAAAATATCTTTAATCACCACCGTCTACAATTAATAGTGTTAGATCTGTTCTTGTGTGCTCCTGGATTTACTTCTTGCAATACTTTACTCCCAAAAAATGTATTAAATTGAGTAATCCATGCAAAAATAAAGAACTGCCACATAAAATTTTTTATTGAGTAAATGTTTCAAAAAATAACAAACAGGTAACCCATAGAGTTAAAGGGGCAAAGTTATAAAACATCCAGGGACAATATGCAGGTTATCGGGGGGCACGGGGAGTGATTGGAAATCTGGGGAGAATAACAAGGGATAAGCTGCGGGGTCCTGGATGGGGGGTGATGGTGTGGGCGCTAAGAGATACAAGGGGATATATGGGAATGGGGGAACGTTACTAAGTTTGCCTGTGGGTTACTTTTGGGGGTGTTTAACAAAGACAGCAAATAAGTCCATACAAAGTGGTGCGTCCCTCATTAGGTCCGATGCTTTAGCACTTGCCGCGTCCGTTGGTGTGTCCCCCGCCGCATCCGCTGGTGTGTCCCCCGCCGCGTCCGTCGTGGTGGTGGTTGGTTGGGTCCGTCGGTCCGGAAGAAGGGTCCTGTGGTGGCGCTCCGTCCCTCTCCTCGTAGTACTGCCGGTGGCCGGTGATGTGCTCAATGTAGATGTCCCGAGACCATACTATACTAATCTTAAGATCTGATCCTGCTCCCATTGAAGCTAAATAGTCAAGTCAGAAATGAAGAAAGAGAGGTATGAAAAAAATCCTTTTAACAAGAATGCATGGTCACTCTAATTTTGGGCCTTTCATGTATGTGGACTGACAGAGTCCTCCAAAAAGACACTCATGCTGGAACTTGAGAGGTGATATCACCTGTTTGTGCCACTGTAGAACTGCATCCATTTACCCTTTTAAAATATTGGCACAATACTAGCTTTCTTCCAATCTTCTGGAACTCCCCAGTGTTCCAAGACTTATTGAAAGTAAATGTTAACAATCCAGCAAGCTCCTCAGCCAGCTCTTTTTTAAAAAAAAAACTCTCTTGGATGCAAGTTATCTGGACCCTTTGGTTTAAAATGGTCTGACATTAGTAGCTGTTGTTTAACATCCTCCTGAGTTACTACTGGGACGGAAAAAGTGTCATCATGATGTGATATGATGACATCATCTGTACCCCCCCCCCCCCACACACATATATACAAAGCAGAAATATTTATTGAACACTTCTGTCTGATTATTGATAATTCTACCATTAAGCATATAGACACTATTCCACACAAAAATCTACATTAAAAGAATAAAAATATTGCACAGTGAAATGTCAAAAAATACTAGAATTAAGACTTGGCCATGGAACCTTAGTTTGGCCTCCTTGTCATTATGCATCACATAGGAAGTCTGTGGTACACCCAGGAATAGAACTTAATTTTTCTGGGACCCAGTCCAGTGCCCTCAAGGAACATCCGTCATCTTTTCAGTGCTCTCTACTTCATTTGCTGTCCATCCTGTGCGATCATGTAATTAGAGACTGTATCATAATACATATCCACAAGAGAGGTCAAATTAATGTTGCATGGGCAACTTTAATTCTAGCATTTCCTAACTTTTGAGTGCCCAACTTTGCAACATTAACATTCTTTTATGAATGGCTTTTTTCTAGTAATTTCCTATGTTTTTAAGACAGAAAACTAAGAAAAAAATTCTATAATGAGGAATTATGGAACTAGAAATGGATGTGACACACATTTCACCAGTAACTTACACCCATATTTGCTAGACAACAGCGGAATGCAGAGAATCAGGATTCTTGCTTTCTATTCCTGGTTCTCAAAGGGAGTCTGGACTAGTGGTTACAGAGAGAAGCCAAGCACATAGAAATTTGGCACATTCATTCTGAAAAGCACTGTGGCTATAGATGAGACCTCCATTTGCCATATTAGAGACAGGGTTCTATTCCCATCTCAATCAGATGTGACTTTGTACACCTGGGGGAATAATACTTAACTTTCCCATAGATTACTGATATGAGGTCTTGCTCAATAAGAGCTGTCAAGTGCACAGAATTATTAGTATCAGTCAGTGGAAGAACTGGTCTCCTTCTACCACATAGCACAGTGCTCGCTCCTCTAAGCCAAAAGAGTGGTAACTGCTGTTTTTCCCTGTCCATTCTGCAGCAACTAAAGCTCTGTGAGGCATGTTCAGTGCAAATGGAGGACCAATGAAGCCTGGGAGTATGTTCAAGGCAGATGGAAAGTGAGAGGGGCCAGGAGCATGCTCAATGCAAGTGCAGTGTTCAGTGATTTTAACAGCAAACCTCTGAGGATGGGAGTGAGCCTGTCAGGCCAGGTCAATAGACTGGGGGTACTGGGGCTTACATGAGTGCTCTAAAAATAGACGTACAGACCGTGCTTTGAAGTTGCAGTTTGGGCTCTGAAGCCCATCTCCCGAACTGCAACTTCAAAGCACAGTCTGTACAGCTATTTGTAGAGCGCTAGCGCAAGCCCCACTAGCCCCAGTCTGTTGACCCAGGCTGAGAAGTTCACTTAAAATCCTGTGTTGAAATACCCTCAGGGACTCTATTGAGCATGTGAAAGAGGTGATTTTCAGCGATTTATAATTTAGCCAAATCTGAGTTATTGTCTTGGGTCAGTGAAAGACACTTTTTTAATCCCAGTACCACCCCTGCTAAATTTCAAGACCCAGCTCCAAACAATGGAGTGCTAGAGCTCTTATAAGAAACTGTTGCAAAGTACTTTTACCATTAGTAAAACCATCTGTTTTTCCATAGCTTCATTCTTGGAGGTAGCTGAACAGTTTTTACTGATGCTTTTCTGAAAAAAAGTAGAAAGCAAGCATGGAAGCCTTCAGCCAAACCACGTTACAGTTTAGCAAAGTTATAGGTAACTGTAAAAAGGGACTTACAAGGGAAGTGTTAGGAGACATGAAATACAAGTATCAGTGCCTCTAGTTCCATCTATAATACATGAAGGTGGCAGTTGTTTAACAGTGCATCATAGCAACACTACAGTTTAGGACAATGTGTAAAGAATACCAGGTATGATTACAGGGTATTTAAGTAGACAGAATGCTATTTCCCAAATTGTTATCCGACAAGGACACTAAGGTTAATACTCCACTCTTGCAAAATGTGTCATGGGAGTTTTAAATGACTACAAATGGCTGGTCAATGCCTCGATTTCACTTCTCAAATAAAAGACAGCACTTCCAATGCTACCGAGCCCTGTGGCACCTTGGTTCACAACTAGAAAGAAAAATGCCATCTACCGAATCACCAAATCCATTTTCTACCCTATCTAGATTTTACCATATATCACTTATCCAAATACAAACCAGGTCCTACTTAATTTATGAGATCACAACTTCAGGTATCATGGCTAAAGCCAATCAAAATAATGTTATGATCTCAACTTCTTGGGAAGAGAAGTAGCTTTTTAAATAAAGTAAAAAGCCCTGCAACAACTTTGATGTACCTATTCTAAGAGTATATCCTTGATATATCTTATTCTTTCTCTCTCACACACAAATACACAATCCTATGAAATTTCAAAGGGGAATCAGATAACTGATGTAAATATTCAGAGGAATCGCAGTCCCCATCAGTGTTAGGAGCAATAACTGGTGACTGTACTTTATTTCAAAGCATTTTGCAGGAAACAAACACGGAGTGGGCTCATATCATTTAGATTTTCCATATTGAGCGTTTGAGTCAGCCTTTGATGACTGCAGAGCTAATACAGTACCTGTGTTTATACTGCCCTATGCAAAAAAGAGAATGAGAGCCAAAAAATATCTTTTTGCATTTTCTATTTAACAAATTCAAACCCAATCACTTCAATGACAAATTCCTGCAAACTCCCCCCCACCCCAGAGTTTCATTGTGTTTCCATGGCAACCTTGTTGCTAAGGTTGGGCCCTGTGAATACATCAGAGCACTGTGTAGAGCTTTGTAAGTTGATCCTGTGGAAGGCCAGGTTGGTGGAAATTTTGCTGCTTAAGGGCCAGCTTCTGATCTCATTCACACCAGTGTAATTCAAAATACCCACACTGACTTCAGTGGAGTTACTCCAATTTTAAACCAGTCTGAGATAAGAATTTGGCCCTAAATGAGTATTGCTTTCCTTTCTATAGTGGGTGTTTCCTAAAAACCATTAGCATTTTACAAGATGTTTTGCTCTTACTGCAAGATATAGAAATACTTTTACTCTTAAGACAAGTAATTCTGTGAGATATGACTTTGGAAACTTTGTAAGCAAATTAAAACTGTAACTCATTGTACTCCACTAGTGGATCCTCTCTGGTCCTCTTGTTAAAAGCCAACATTATGTAAAAAGGTAATAGTACACATGGGCCAGAACTAGCTCTAAATCTGAATTTTGTTGCACAGGCCCATCTCTGATAAAGAATTAATTTCTCATCGTAACTGTTACATGCTCCATCACAAATCATTCAGGGGAGAAAAAAGAATCTACAATTCAGGGAGACTGTATTTTCAAAATCAAACCACAAGACACAACCATGTTTTCCCCTGTCTTCTTCCATCCCTTGAAACTCCTAACTGGATTGTCGCCCTCCTTCCCCCAGTCATACTCCCTTTAGGGGATATTTTCCCCCTACGTTCCCCATAGGTCCTGCTCCATTACTAGTCTTAAGTCTCCTATTAGTGTTCTTCTTTCTGAGTCCTGACCTTTATACTATGTTTTCCTGTTTCTATGAGTTTTCAAATGCTCTTTCTTTTCCAAGTGCTGGCCCAGTCTAGAGTCCAGAGGCTTCAGGAACCCTCCTGTTCCAAGCTCTAAGTTGATACCTCAGACTAGACAGGAGCTCTGTTGGTTGCAACGCAGATTTTCGAGTCTCTCCTTCCCAACTTGCCTCCTGTCAGCCTCATGAATTTAAGGTCATGCACGTCACAGTCTGTGTTGCACCCTACAACCCCATAATGACCCCATATTCTGTGTCCTGTTCTTACAGTGCCTCTCACCCTGCTGGAAATCGTAGCTCCATGTGGGCAGATGTGAATTCATGTGCTAAATATCAGCTCCTGTCACAACCCTCATAGAGACAGAACATGTGCTGCCCACACTGCCAGACTTGCAATGAAATTTAGAAGCCAGAAAGATGCAAGATGGCAACTGAGACAAAACATTAGATTTGTCTAAATTCTGCCTAGGAGCGAAAATATGTCCCTGAAACCAGGCCTCATGTGGAGACCCAGGGCAGAAGCTTAATCTGCTCCAATATGACCATTTTGGTGTAAAACAATTTGAGAAGTCCTAGATTTAGAAAAACTAGCTGAGTGAGAAAAACAACCATTAGGTGATATATTTGCAATCTGGTTATTGTTGACTAAATGTACTAAAAAAGCTAACTCTCTGGGAGTCTGGGAGTCAAGCCCACATCATTCAATTCCTTCTTTATTTATTAAATATGTTAAAAAATTCAGCAATTTCCTTTTCTGCTTCATTGTTCTATTCCTGTTTACTTTTTTTATCCTCGGCATTTATAGCCTGTTTTCATTTGAAAAGTAGTTTGACATATTTACAAACCAGTCTAGTTCTATTTGCCATTGATTTTAAAACTGGGGGTGAAATCCTGGCCCCACCGAAGTCAATGGGAGTTTTGCCATTTACTTCAATGGAGTCAGGATTTCACCCAGGGTCTTTTTACACTAACCAATATTAGTGCTATAATAATGTAACAAATATAGACATTTTAAATATTTCTGAATTTGCATTTAGAGACAAGCTTTGAAGCTTTCACAGAGCTCTTCTTCTCTGAGTAACTTCCCTAAATCTGCAGAGCTCTGCATAAGCTCAAAAGGACATCTCTTTCACCAACAGTGTTGGCCCAATAAAATATATTACCTCACCCACGTCTCTCTAATATCCTGGGATATTAGTTACAAAACTTTTATGGAATTCTGAAAATACCACACAATATGAAAATATTAACAGTGCACATTTATGATGTGGTAGAGGTCAACGGCCTAGTGTATGCCTAGCCAGAGTGAAACTGTGGAGGTTGGCTGAGGGATCATGGGAGAGATTGGGACAGAAGTTCCTGTTAAGTTGGAAGGATCGGTAGTGCACAGGAGCAATCCGCTGTGCTGCAAGGGGACGTTTGTCTCCAAGAAGGAAGAAGTGCTCAAAGCTCCCAAGTGATCTGCAAGCAAGGAACAGGTAGAGATCATAGATGAGGCAAGAGCATTAGTGAACTGGGATGGAGAAGGGGAGGCTTAGAGTGTGGGGAAAAAATGCCATGCAGAGCTCAGACTCTCAGGAAAGAAGTGCCACTTCAGTGCAGCATGTGCAGTGTAGGAGCTTCACATTGCAGCAATTCCCTCTTCTTCCCAGATCTTAAACTGCGTGAGAACAGAGATCCTCTCCTTCAGGGGTAGGAGCTGTGTAGAAGGAGAAAGCAATTGTCATGTGGAGCTCTTAAACTGTGCAGGAGTGAAAACAGCATTAACTCTTACAGTGTTATATCTGGTACTGCTGCTGAGCAGCTTCAAAAGGACTCAGCCAATGGCAGCACAGTTTCTTGGACAGCAGGAGGTAATCCACCAGAGCAACAAGTGCTTTCTCTGTCTGATGCCCTGGCCAAAAGCCTGACTGAGGAGGATCCAGGATACTGGCAGATGATGGGTGGTTATTTTTCTCTCAAACCCTTAGTTTCAATAAAAGTCAAAGATATAAAGGGACTGGCACTTATGTGTTACATTTGATTATTCCTTTGTGCTTGCTTAAGGTATAAAATTATGTTCCAAGGCCCAGTTCATTGAGAAATAATCTATAGCTGATGATAGATGCATTTTGATGGTATCAGAGAAATAATGACATCAATGCATGAATTAACAAAATATCAGTATGGAGATACAAGAGCCTGTCTCCTGCATGACTGTATAATCACATCATTGCTCACATTTTAGTACCTGTAAATAGGCTGAGTCCCTATTTGTTTTCAGTGGACCCTAATTTAGCATCTAAAACTTCCCTCCAAACCTCACCTTTTCAAAAGGTTTGGCTTTACTGGTAACTCTATGCAGCACCTGATTTTTAACGTTCTAATGTGTGGGATTTTGTATTATAAATACACACGCACACTTCCATCATTCTCCCTCCATCAGAAAGTTCTGATAATGCATCCTCCCCTTGGATTGATGAAATTATGTCTTTTCATTCCTATTCTAAGTCCCTCTTAGACTCGGTTAAAAATGCCTTTTATAGTCAGTTACTCATTTCAGCCTGAATCTTTTATGGAAGGCAGTTTTATGTTTTACTTTAACCAGCAGGGAAAACAACAATGCTAAGAGGAATATTTCTCATGGTTGCTGTCAGATATAAAGTGGTTGGGTGCACGAGAATATGTATGCATGCACAGAGACAGGACACTCAACCTTGTGAATGTACATTGTGCATCATCACAATCATCTAATGGAAAGGAAACACATTAAAAGGGGTCAGTGCTGTGCTATGTGGGTGGATTGGCAACATTTACAATCACCATTCCTTCTATCCTTGCCAATACAATTTTAATTTATGCTTTAACGTTTTCTGACCAAAATGTCTTTGTTTAAAAAGAAACAGGCAGGCTTTGGTACCCCAAGAATTATTTTACTATAATGACAATGCTATTTGCAAAAAAAGGGGCAGATTGTATTGAACTGTTTTCATACCACATAAGTCAGAAAAATAGAAAACAATGATTTCATTGTCCCTTTCATAGAAAAAAAGATGACATTCGATATCCCAATATTGATTTGCTCCCTTTGCTGTGCAAAAGGAGGAAGAACGAATAGTGTGTCTACACTGCAGCTGGGAAGTGTGAGCTGGGAGGTAGACAGACGTGTGCTAGCTCAGCTCAAACTAGCGTGCTAAAAGTAGCAATATGGATGGTGTAGCACTGAGGGTGCCTGGGGCTAGCTGCCCAAGCTTGGATCCAGGCAGCTAGCTACCCCATGTAAGCTAAAGAGTAGATTAACTGCCTCTAGCCTTCTAGGAGCAAAGGCCAGCTAAAATGCCATCCTGAACATAACTTAAAAGAGAAAATGTCTGTTGGTTAAAGATGTATTGTTAATTCATTATTATTATCATTATCAATTATTTGTATTGCTGTAGTGGCTGGGAGCCCTAGTCATGGACCAAGACCCCATTGTGCTGCACTCTGTACAGACAAAACAAAAAGACAGCCCCTGCCCTATGGAGCTTACAATCCAAGTATAAAAAGAGACAGCTGGATACAGACAGGTTGTTTCCTTGTATTCCCCCATCAATGAGACAATACTGGTCAACATGATAGGCAGTGGTCTCAGCACACCAATAGTTTAACTGTTGTCAAGTACTTTGTAGCATCATGGCAAAGAGCATTTTGAGGAGGCATTTGAAGATGGATAATGAGGTAATTTTGCAAATGTTTCCTGGGAGCTCCTTCCAAACATAAGGGGTAACATTGGAGAAAGCACAAAGGTGCTTGTTTCAAAATTTAACAAGTGGGTGATGGAGGCTGGTATCGTGGGCCAGTCAGAGGCAGAAGATCAACCTTTTGACATTGAATGAGACACAATAGATAGGATAGGGTTAGGTTTTGAAGGGTCTCGAAATTGAAGACAAGTAGCTTATATTTGGTGTGATAGAAAAGGGGGAGCCCATGGAGGGACTCAACTGAGTGGATGACAGTCTGGGCAGTGTGAAGGAATAAGAAAGGCCATGTCTTAGAGACGTTATGCAGAAATAATCCAAAAGATTTGGATGCAACCTGAATGCAAGCACTAGAGTGGTCTGAGTCAAAGATGACACAAAGGTTACAGGCCTGAACGACAGGCAGAATCGTGGTGTTGTCCATGGTGACCGAGAAAGAGAGAAGAGCTTGGGGAGAAAGATTAAAAGTTCTGTTTCATCCATTTGTTACCTGAATAAGCACTTCAGTTTATGAGCACTCTCAACTCCTACTGTCTTAAAGTCAAAATTACCCAATGTACTAAGGAAAGGTATGCCCTCTTTGCATACATCCTCGGGCTCCTCCAAACAAACTGCTTGTTTCACTTCCAAGAACCTTCACACTCTATCCTCACCCTACCTATCATCTCTCATTCGCTATCAAGCTGGTTGACTCCCACCTCCGATCAGCCCATAACCCCAGCCTTCACCAGTCACTTGTTACATTTTCAAACAAGCTCCTTTATGCTTTCTCCCATGCTGCCCCTCACACTTAGGAGGAGCTCTCAGGAAACATCTGCAAAGCTACCTCATTATGCACCTTTAAATCCCTTCTCAGACTCTCCTTTGTCCTGTTGCCTGCAAAAAACTTGAAAATGGTTAGACTGCTTGTGACATCACATTGTGACATCAAGTAGTATTAATATTTTAAGGGTTTAAACAGCAGTAAGTTGTGATACAATGTTGGGGCCTCAAACCTCATTCCTTCACACTAAAATCCTAACATTGCTAATACAGTCTTAATCTGTCTGATAAAACATGGCCACTTTTTTTTAATTTTTTTTTTTTTACTCCTATTTGTCTTCTTAAAAGCGGAGATTAGTCTGCTATAAGTGCTATACAGAATTGACTTGAATATACCTCACCATTTTTCTAAACCTTTTTCCCATTGTCTTTAAAATTGTTATTCCAGTTAAGAGGGGTGGGGTAGAGGCTGCAGCTATGCCACGCTTTCAGCTGTCATTTTGAGTTGATGAAGAGGATTGTGGCGGGGTATGTATTAATTGGGTGGGACAGATGAAGGCAGGGGAAGGAAAACAGGTAGATGGGCCCATGACTTACATGTCATAGGCCTAAAAATGATCAAAGGTCTTTTTAGCATGAGACAGAGGCCAACTGCCCAGTCAGAGCAACTGCCATTTTGGAAACATGTATGGCGGTGCCAAATGGACGGTGTGGGACAAAGGAAAGAAGAAGGTTGGGGCCTAGGAGTCTGAAAGGCTCTTAGTTCACATCCATCTAAAATGACTGCAGACAGGGGGCTCCCAGAACAGAAGTTAGCACGGCAGCATAGCACAATAATAATAAATTATAAAGATAGATACTTAAACATCAAGATTGCCTCCATAGAATATGCCTCCTCAGTCCCAACTTTGGTTGTTGCAGGGCAGGAATTGGGCTTGCCTTCTACCTGGCTGGTGTCAGGGTCCTGAAGAGATCCTGGAATTCTAGGGAGATCTCTTCTATGGCCTCTTTGTGCTCAGCCTTTGATGAGTCTTGTTGATCATGGGGGTCAGGGCAGATGCAGAAAGAGAGAGTAGGCAGCAGGTTCCACAATTTTCTTGGTTGGGTGGTTGTGTAATTGTACAAAATCCTGTCTAGCTCCTCAAAAAAATGGACAGGTTACATGTTCTCTGTTGGATTTTTCCTGGCATCCCTGGTTTTAATGTAAGTCCTACTGAACTAACTGCAGTGGTTGGGGTCCCAGTCATGACCCCTTTCAGACATCTACCTAGCAATGTCCATGAACACACCTTTATTCCTGTGGCTGGCTGCAAGAGCTTCCTGCACTGATGCTTTTCTGCAAATGGCAATGAGCTCTAGGGTCTCGGCATGACTCCAGGTGGCTGCAGATGGCATGTTGTAAGGTAGTGATACTCAGACTAAGCTCAGCGACCCACAAGTAGCTCTTTAATGTGTCTCTGCTGCTCTTTGCAGCACATGATATTAAAACACTGTGATTAATTATTAACCAATCTAAGTTATTATCCAATCAGGATGCTTTTATCTGTTATTAACCAATTGTAGTTGATAAAATAAGAATACTTGCTCAGTCATTTTGCTATGTGAGAATTTTATATAACTAAATATTTATCCTGTCATACTGTTTAAATATGAATATATAGTACTATAGCAAATGAAACAATGAATTCACACTACTGTGGCTCTTTGAGGTAATGTTGATCGCTAATTTGGCACCTGAACCACTGAGTCTAAGTATCGCTGCTGTAGGGCTTCTCGAGTAATATTGCAGCAATTGTGCCATACTAGAATCCAGAAGCAAATGGGAAAATGTGACCCCATGCCATCTTTTAAATGGGAGAGGAGATATCTAGTTAACCTGATGCCAGAACAAGAGAGGACATTCAAGTAAACAGACAGGTCAGTAATGGTCACCCACAAAGCAGTGTGGGATATCCATTGGAGGACTGCCAAAGTATTGCACAGCACTGTGTACACATGAACAATAGACTGAATTAACTTGATTTGCAGCAAAGGTAGTTCACTTTCAAAGAAGACTCAAGAATTTGTGATAAATGCAGAGTTCATAAATTCAAAGGCCAGGAGGGCCATTACAATCATCAAGTCTGACCTCCAGTATAACACAGGCCATAGAACTTCCCCAAAATAATTCCTAGAGCATCTTTTAGAAAAACATCCAATCTTGATTTAAAGATTGTCAGTCATGGAGAATCCACCACACCCCTGGGTAAATTGTTCCAATGGTTAATTACTCCCACCATTAAAAATGTACACCTTATTTCCAGTCTGAATTTATGTAGCTTCAGTTTCCAGCCATGGGATCATGTTAAGCCTTTCTCGGCTAGATTAAAGAGCCCATTATTAAATACTTATTTCCCATGTAGGTATTTATACACTGTAATCAAGACTTAACCTTGTCTTCATTAAGCTAAATAGATTTTGCTCCTTGAATCTTCCACTATAAGGTCTGTTTTCTAATCCTTTAATCAATTTCATGGCTCTTCTCTGAACTTCTCCAATTTATCAATATCTGTTTTGGATTGTGGGCGCTAGAAATGAACACAGTATTCCAGCAGCAGTTGCACCAGTGCATAATACTGAGGTAAAATAACCTCTCTACTCCTCAAGATTTTCCTGTTTATGCATCCCAGGATTATGTTAGCTCCTTTGGCCTCAGCGTCACACTGAGAGCTCATGTTCAGCTAATTATCTACTCCGACCCCCAAATCTTTTTCAGAGTCACTGCTTCCCAGGACAGAGTTCCCCATCCTGTAAATATGGCCAACATTCTTTGTTCCTAGATGTATACCTTTACATTTAGCTGTATTAAAATGCATATTGTTCATTGTACCCAGTTTACCAAGCAATCCAGCTCACTCTGATCAGTGCCTGTACACAGAGAACAGTCAAATAACCTACAGAAAGACTAAATGCATCATTCACCATGTCCCGTTACCTACAAGCACAGCGTCTGCGCTATACTGAATTGTGTCATGTGTACACAAGTGTTTTCAAACCAGATTCACTCAACTTGATCTGGTTTAAACCCCCCATGTAGACAAGCCTTTAGCATGCACTCTGTGTTCCCAAAGTTCCACATATTAAAGCTATTATCAACCATTTCTGTCTGGCAGCCAAAAATCCATATAACCACACTATGAGTACTGTTGTTATGTTAGTGTTATGTTAGTGTTTTGGCAAAACCCAGTCAGTAATCCAGTTGCACTTCCATTACTGCTGGCAACCTGACTACCAGCAAGAGAACATTCTCTAATAGCAAAATATGATTAATCTTATATAATCAATAGCTTAGCATAAGGATTAAAAACTAAGCGCAATATTCTCAACTCATAGATTCCAAGGCCAGAAGGGAGTATTGTGATCATCCAATCTGATCTCCTGGAGAACACAGGACTTCCCTGAATTAATTCCTGCATGAACTACAGCTTCTCATTTAGGAAAAAAACACCCAACGTTGGTTTAGAAATGGCCAGTGATGGAGAATTGGTAAATTTTCCAGTGGTTTCCATTATTACACTGTTATATTTCATGTAAGGTATACATATAAACTAATCACAGTATGACCTGACAATCATATTCATAACATATTTTAATATGAAAATCTTTTGTTGACATTTGGCGCAGAATGATATATATCTAGTGATTCATACAATTGCATTAGAAGAATGATGATACTATTTTAACAGAACTTGGACAAAATCTAAAAATAAAAACGCATACTAGTCTGTATGTGTTTTGGTTATATGTTCTTTTAATGTTCTACTGTTATTTTCTTATTACTCTATATCAAGGCATTTAATGTACCAATAAAGCTGATTTTTAAATACAAACATGGAAGCCTTATATAAAAAATGAACAGAAATTTTTCAGAAAGTATCATAGGCACTATTGGAGAAAAAAATGCTATTATTGCTAAAGAATAGCAGTGTATTCTGATATTGGCATTTTAGGGGGATTGGTTTTTAAAATGCAGTCATATAATAAATCCTTGCAGTAAACAAAATGTTAACATTTAAGACCATGTTATTTACTGTTGGTTTAATGGTTCTCTGACTCAAAACAACTATACATACCATTAAAAATATATATGTATTGCCAGTTTATTTCTCTGGGGCTTTTCCTTTTAAGCTATATTGATGAACTGACTCTATTATGCATATAATGTGATATAATCTGAGATCATAGATCACATCTTCTAAGAAACTTAATAGCAAAATTAGCAAACATTTTCTTCTGTAATCCATTTTATTTCTCATTCATATATAGTACTGTATGACAGCCAATTGTTTTCCATTTTAATAAGGAATCATGTCACTTCAAACCTAACATTTGATTCCATGAGACATTTTAAGCCTGCTTGATATGGAAATAAAACTCGGTGCTTGTAGGGTTAATCTGCTGAGTCGTGACTACTTGTAACTGTCAAATTCTCTCCAAGGATAAATAATTAAAGCTTCAGGAAGAATAAGCACACAGGAAGCCGTGGAGATTGGATGTACGTAGGTGTTGAGGGCATTCATTTTTACCCAATCGCTGAATAAAGAGCGCATTATTCATGCAATCTTGTTCATTCACTGGTACGTGACCTGCACCACAATAGGAGACTGCAGCATCCAGTTCTGAACTGAACTGCATTAGAGACAAGAAGGAAAGAACTGTAACTGTATCAGTACAATATTTCAAACACAAGAACAAAATGCGGCTCTGTAGGTGTATACATAGCCTGTGGTTAATGTTATACTGAGATGAGCTACAGTTCTGATGACTAACATTGAAGCTGCTCATAAAAAATGTATATTCTTTGTCAGAGGGTTTTTTTCATACTCTGCAATATGACTAGCAAATATTAGCCTTAAACTGAAATCTTTCTCTCTTTTTTAAACCCGTGTCTCTTAAATTTGTGATTAAATAGTCTCTTCCAGACTTAAAAAACCCAAGCTAACAGAAGGATGCTGATTGGTTATTTAACAGTTCACACAGAAATGAAGAGAAAATATTATCCAAATGTATGCAAAGCAAAAGCTGCACACTATAAAGAATAGTACTCCAAAGTGAACATCATCATTCAGTAAGAGCTATTTTATGAAATACAAAACTTGTAGCAAAGCAACCTTAGCACTATAGCTTTAAAAAACCTCTGTTGGGTCTTTATAAAAGCTGAAAGACTTCCTGTCCTTTAAATAGTTCCTTTTTTTCCCTTCCATATGCCCCACGGTATATACACCACTTTTACTCATTCCAATATCCAACCTTGTTATGATACAATGAGAAACATTAACAGGGGTATGATGTATGTCCTTCCAGATATAATTGTTTGCTTGCTTAAATATTTCTAAAACCAAAGTTAAAAAAAAAAATGAAATAACCCCCCAAACATAACTAAATCAGCTAGTACAAATTTTAGAAACCCATAATATAGGACCAAAAGTCAAGGAAAAATATAATCAAGCTAGACTTTGTGACACCTGGAGGCACCAGCACTCCTCTCAGAGAGATTATACCTTTTTTCCCCTAACAAGGCAGTTTTAGATGCCAGGATCGATTATATCCGGCTTCATTATCTTTGGTAGTAGATGTAATAGATTCAGATATTATACCACAAGTCTGGGTAGACCATGCAACAGTTGTAACCCTATTTAAAAATCAATAATGGTGATCCTGTAGAAAAGACTTGGAGGCTGAATAACTAATGAAAGATTCAGTTATTTTCTGATGCTGTAAAAACCAGAAACTCAGTTCTATTTTGATACTAATGATAAAGGTCAAACATCTAAAAACATTGTCCAGGGTGCATATAAAGCAGAAACAAGAGGAAGATTAGTTAACCTAGGATCCCAGAGGAAAAAGAAAAGGAAGCAGGAAAAATAAAAACACAAGAAATTGAAAAAGCGCAACTTTTGTACACAAGAACTGGGTATAGAAATATATTAAAAACCTATCCTTCCTCAGATGGATAACTAAATACCATTCTTATAGATAAAATTAAACAGACTCTCAGCTGGATGAAACAGAGCATTATGAGTGGGTGAATAAAGCTCATAAACTCCTCACCTATAGATTAAGAAAAGAAAAGGAAAAGTCAAATACAAGCAATCTTAAATAAACAAACAAGCAATCAAAAAACAGAGAAACAAACAAAAAAGTAAAATTTAAGACCACAGAGATTGTTGAAGAATTCTGGAGGTTTTATACAAATCGTTATATCTTCAACTATAAAGAGCCTATGGGGAAAATTAAGGAATATAATACTAATGAATATAACATCCCAAGGTTAATTCAGAAACAACTGATTAACTTAGAAAAGACAAATAGGGGAAGAAGTGGTTATAGGAAATGATTAAATAAATATCCACATAAAAATCCTCAGGACCAGATAGGTCCTAAGTAGAGTTTTATAAAATGGTATCAGATATCACTGCAGGTAAATTAACTACTCTAATTAATGATTTGTAGAGAACAAGGAGGTTCCATATACACTGAATAAGGCAGATATAGTTAGGTTGACCAGATAGCAAGTGTGAAAAATTGGGACAGGGAGTGGGAGGTAATAGGCACCTATATACATAAGAAAAAGCCCAGAATATTGGGACATCTGGTCACCCTAGATATAGTAGTAATATCAATTCTACAAAAAGACAAGCTGTTATCCCGCGTCTTACTGTGACTGAAAATATTTTCAAAGACTCTTGCTAAAGGAATAGAAGCAGTTCTTCCTCAGTTAATACACATTGATCAAACAGGTTTCATATACAACAGAAAATGAGTGATAACATTAGAAAATGAGTGATAACAGAAACATTATTAGAGTACTTCATTATATACAGAATTTTTAAAAAGGTCTACTGCTATCCTTTGACACTGAGAAAGCCTTTAATAAAGTAAAGTAGAGTGGTTTTTTCTAAAGACACACTTTTAGAGATGGATTTTGAAGGTGATATGATGATTTGGGTAAATATATGACGTTTTCTCTCTACGAGGATAAAAGTTAATGGAGAATTTGCCAAAGAATTTCAAATAAAAAGAAGAACCAGATAAGGTTGTCCTTTATGCCCCTTGTTGTTCACCCTCTTTATTGAACCTCTGACCCAAAATTACATCAGAATAATAGCATAACAGGGGTCACCATTAAAAAAACAGAACATCAAATTGAGCTGTACGCACATGATGTGGCTGTAATGGAAACCAATCCACTACAATGTATGATTTACATTCAGAATGTTAATAATTAATTCAGTGATATATCATATTATAAAATTATACTAAATCTGAAATATTAAGTATCGGACTGGAGGAATATATGATTAAATAACTACAAGATACATTTGAATTTGTGTGGTCTAAACAAATAAGTACTTAAGACTCAATATTTCTCCAAACCTCCACTGGTTCTATGAAATGTATTTTCCTTCCATTATTTCAAAATGGAAAAATGATTTGTTTGAATGGAAAAAACTATATGTGTCTTGGCTTGGCTGTACAGCCATGGTAAAAATTAATTAGTTGACAAATTAATTTCCTATTTCAGGCCCTAGCAATATGGATACCAAAAAGAACTCTAGAGGAAATTCTAACAAGAACTGTTAAACTTGCATGGCACAATAAATTCCCAAGAGCAAATAACAAAAATATATATAGATTAACTCTTAAAGATTGGATTGGAAGTACTAATTTTATTAAAATATTTATTGCTAGCTCAGTTAAGATCTGGTCTGGTACAATAATGACCCCAATAAAAAATTGGGAATTGGACAGGATTTAAATATAAATGTAGTGCATTGATTTACTTATCTAAATGATTTAGACCAAAGCAACTGGGAAACAAGTCAGGTGTCCTAAACACATTTCAGATATGGAATTTGATACAGATAAAAAGGGAGTCCCCTATTCTCCCTGCTTACACTCATCAGAAACAATCCAGAATTTCAGCGGGGGTTATCTAATCCAATATATAATGTATGGAAGGAAAAAGAGTTGGCCAGATGTTCCGTAAGGATGCAATTATGGAAATTAATACCAGCAAAGAACTCATGGGGAATATTTATATCCCAGTTTTTGACTTATTTGCAATTATAGCATTATGGTAAATCCCACATAGGAAACCATTAACAAGGATAGAAACACTAATTACAGGAAAGTCCGCCTTCTGAAGGTCTGATCTCCACATAGTATAGAATATTGTTACTGCTGGATCTACAAGAGTAGACTACCTTTAGCAAAAAATAGTGAAAAGATCTAAAAATAGACATCACTTTGGAATGGTGGGAAAATACCTGGAGGAGGGCCAAAACTACTTTTTTGTGTGTAACCTTAAAGTATTGTGTAATAGATTTCCTTAATCAATGTTACTTCACTTCATTTAAGATAAGGAAAATATATAAAATGGGCATTTTATATGCTGGAGATATAGAGGAATAAGGACAAATATGGAAGGTGTAGGTATATGGGACATATATGGCACAGATTTGGAACCTTGCAGTCCTTTCAAACCCTATGGTTCTATGGTGGAAAGAGAACGTGGAGAGCTTTCCCCCCCTCTTGGAAACTGAAATTGCCTGTGTTGTGGAAGAGATCAACCAGTTGCTTTCCCAAAAGGCAGATCCTTCACATGTGGCTCCAGATCTGGTTGGATGGGGGCATGCTTAGCCCTTGGGGTCTCCCTGACTGAGAGACAGAAGGCAGCCTGCCCCCATGTTGGGATGTTGTGGAGAGACATCTCCTCCACAATGTAACTCCCCTGGCACTTCCTCTGCCCAGAACCAGCACTAGCCATAAGCAGACTAAGTAATTGCTTAGGGCCCCAAGCAGCTCAATGCGACCCCTATTAATTATTAGTAAGTGGTTTGTGGCAGGGGAAGCAAAAATATTCCAGTTTAGGGCCCCCAATGGGCTAGCACCAGCACTGCCTCTGCCATATGGATCAGTCAAAAGGAAGAGTCATGGACTCAGCCACTGGAGGGACAGGTAGAGTTGATCAGCCACAGACCACTCCACAGCTACTGCTGATGGGGGCTTCCCTCACTCAGGATGCCATCTGCATTTCATGAATGTGAATCTTAAACACGTTCGAGAGCTGTGGCCAGTTTCTGTAGGCCCTGAGGATGTTTCACTTGATTTTGACAGTCTCATCTCTAATCCAAACAGCTTCCAACACTTTTTCCTGGTAGTGAAAGCAAAGCAAAGCTTATGACTTTGTAATTACCCTTTGCCATTTTAAAATGTGGGTGTAGTTTTAGCACTCTTGAAAAGTATCTGAGTAACAGCCTTGGAAACTGAAATCCTCTATTTAATCATAGAAGAGACCTAACATTGGCAGTGCAAGTGGTACCATGTGACAGTGCCTCAACCCTCACCTAGAAGGATCATCCCCAAGCATAAAATTAAGGAGACTCTTTCAAATCCAAAATGCAGGACACTTTCATGGCAACATTTTTACAATTGCAAAATACTCAAATGCTCTGCATTCTGCCTGTTTCCTGTGATCTGTTTCATCTAGCAGGAAAGAGCTCCAGTTGGAGCCATGGACTAGATCAAGGCAAGGTTTAGTTCTTGCTCTGCACCCTTTTTTCCCCTATCCTTTACTTCCATACTCTTTGTGGTTCTGGTGATCATGAAGAGGAAAAAAAGTGAGGTACAGGACGACTGCCACTTCTGCCACTGTCTACTTTTCTTTCCAACTCCTTGACCTCCTCTCTCTTTTTTGAAAGTCCAGAGAAGAGGTTCGTATGGCTAGATTGCATTATTGACTCATGTTATAATTTGCAATGTTGACAAGCTTTGGCTTTGAACAAGGGTTAGTGCAAAACACATGCTCGCTACATAACAAGAGGGAATCAGCATATACAAAATGTTCTATATTGGTGTAGCATTGTGTAATAATATATATCCAAACTTTTGGATAAATTAAATGAAAAATCAGGTCATCCCCAAAAGTTCTTGGACACCAAGACAGCATATAAAAATGTGAGATGGTCCTGAGAAAACCGAGACATAGGGGTCTCTTTACATAAAATAGTAATTCATTCTCCAGGCCCATTCAGATCTTGACCTCTCTGCTGACACTGCCAACAAAGGTAACAGCACTAATTATTGTAGGGGTTAGTTTTGGTCCCAGTCCCATGGAAAATGGCCACCCAACGGCCTCCCAGAAATGTTTTGGGGAAAGTTGTTTAGGGATAAGAAAAGGTTGTCATTACTTCTATTATTAATTTTGATTTATTGAATTTACTGATGTAATATCAGATAAATGAGGGAACACATTTAACTGCCAGATGATACATTACTGGATTGTTTGCTTTAATTTGTCATCAATCATATGAGGCATGATTTTTATTTCAGCGTCATTCTATTCCAGATTTCTGCAACAGCAAAACCCTTTTCTCCATGTGGCTCCATCCGCTGACTGAAGAAACGTTACAAGGTACCAGCGCAACACTTGCTATGCTATAACAGGTATCGAAGAAAGACATTTCAAATTCCTGTGGCATAACTAAGACATACAAACATGCACAAACACTGTAAGAAAGATACCCTGGAGCAGGATAATCTTGGGGGGATTGGAGGGAGGAACATATTTTTGTTTGTTTGTTTTACATTAAAAAGACAAGGTAATGAAAAAATGAGCTTGCTTTAATAAAATGCAGTTTTGTGTTTTTAAAATGTATTAAATTTTATTTCAAACTGCAGGATTTAAGAACTTGCAGTTGCTTGAAGTGACAGTTTTGATGTCTAGGTTTTACAGCTCAGTGCCCATCAACCAGTTCAAAACTACCTATGTCACTTGAAGGCAAATCCAGTTCTGTTCCTCACAAAGAGCCCCACAGCAGTGGCACGGGTTGACAATGGAAAAGAGAAAACAGAACATAGTCAGGCAAGATAACAGAGGATCCACTTGGATTTAAATGGGGAAAAGCATGTAAGATCCCACGGTTTCTACTTCAGCCAGGTAGAACCACTGGAGGGAGGATTCCTTCTGACCCAGCAACCCAGGCTAGATGTTGGGCTTTGGATTTACCCCCCTACAACACTGTAAAGCAAACATCAGTGGTTCATTAATACAAGAAATGCTATTCTAAACAATCTCTCCTTTGAAGAAATGTAATTTGCTTTTCACTGCTAAAATACAAATGTTTTATATAGAATACCACTCTTGCATTTGTGGTTATAGAACTGTGGCTTATTGTTTATTTATTTTGTCATTGATATACATAAATGATAGACAAGGCTACAAAATAAAAAAATTAATACATGAAATGGAAAGCGTTTAATCTGCCAAGAATTCAGGGCTCAGTGTTTCTCCTATAACTGCTAGTGACATCTCTAACAGAGCATGCAACAAGTTAGTAAAGAAGGGAACAACTGCCAAATATTTGGTTTTTAAATGATTTTTTTTGTAATGCTGGGGCAGAAATCTGTGGCAGAAACCATTTGCATGTGCTCCAGCTGTGGTAACAATTAGTTTATGTAGGATCCTGAAAATACCCTAAATCGTGTTTATTATGTCATACAAGACAGATAGAACAGCCTACTGTCCAATCTGTATTTCTCAAGACGAGCTCAGTGTATTTTATGTATTCTTTTTAAATATTGCAGTTTAATACTTACACACTTCTCATTTTACAACTATAAACAAATAGCAGGTATCACATTTACCCACAATTCTTTCCAAAGATTACTTTTAATGTCATGTCTTAAAGTTAACTCTATTAAAATGAGATATGAGAGAGAGAGAGAGATATCAGAAGTTTGATGTGAACAGAATCTTTAAGTTGCAAGACCAAATAGTGGTCCAGTGGTTTACTGAACAAATTTGTCAACCAACTTCTCAATAATGCTGCAATTCATATTTAACCAAACCGCACCCCCCTCTTATTTACACCACACAAAAACTTGTAAAGTCTGCTCCACAGCTTCAAATGAGTAATCTACAGTCATGATACCCCACTGAATTCAACATTCCAGAATAAATACAAAAGGATAGGTTCAGGTCCCATTTGCCTTCTGGGAGTACCCAGACTGGGTACTCCACAATCTTTTACTATTTCTTTTAATGTTAGAATCAGTAGCTCTGGCAATAAACAGTAACCATATTTACAACAAATTAGGAGGCAACATTTATCAAATGTGGGCAATGCTGTTTTACTGATCCTCTCTTCCATTAAGCATGTGGTCCAAAATGAGACAATATTAAGTATGCACATGAATCTGCATATTCACAGTGTAAAGTGATAATGATAACTGTGGGGTAAATTTATACACAGCAAAACTCCCTACACATATCAGCATGCAGCCACACATTTCATATCTGAAGAGATCAGAACGCCAGGCTGTGCATGCATCCTTTGCTGCTTAGGACAACAGTTCTCAAGCCTGCTCTTATTCCATGTTTTGGCCTTCTGGTGCAAGGACTATTCACAAAGAGTAAGGGCCACAAGATCTGGCATTATTTCCTGAAAGTTACCCTAAGGAACTGTAGTTATATGGCTGGTTAAAAATCATAACACAAGATATATTTGCGGGGGGGAGGGGAAGTAATTCAAAGTACTGGTTTAATCTGGCATTGCTTGCCTCTACCTTTTCAGACACTGCTGCTACTTCATGACTAGATAAGTTTGCCTCCCTCTTGTAATGAAGCACAATTTACTGTGGAAAGAATGAAGGACCAAGGAAGAGATGTACTACAGGGAGTTCAATATGCCAGCAGTTTTAGTTTGGGATGTTCTGGTATAGCAGGATGCTTCCCTCTCATGAACTGCAGTTGCTAAAGAAGGGAACACAGATAAAAAATATCAACATGACAAAAGTGGAATAAGGGATAGATCTCTGGGAATTACCCTGAAATAGTACCTTTACCAGCACTGTACTATTCATGTAGGGCTTAATCCAAATTCCATTGAAGTAGAACAGTGTCTTTCCACTGATTTCAGTGGACTTTCGATCAAGCCATAAGCTTGGCATGGCTAAGACTAGAACACAAAAAACAAAAAAAAACCCACCAACACATACAAAAACAACAACAAAACCCCACACTTTTCAACACATCTGCAAGTTGCAAAACCAGGCCTCAACTCAGTATCCATGACAACTCCACTGATGTGTTGCTAAAAACAAGACAAAGGTATTAAGTTTTAATACCTATACAGCTAGCTGAATCCGTTTGTCTGAATATAAACGATGCATTTGCTTAATTTTTATTAAATTCAGACTATTCCCACCGAGATTTACTGTACACCCCTGAAACTGTGTAGATGCTCCACTAGAAGAGCACAATCAAGTAAGATTTCAACCAGATGTCTACATAGAATGACTCAAAAAATGAGGGGGGTAGGAGAGGAGGCATCATAGAAATGTAGTTCTGGAAGGGACCTCGAGAGGTTATCTAGTCCACCCCCTTATGCTCAGCAAAACCAAGTATAACAAGACCATCCCTGACAGCAGAGACAACCAATGCCTGCTGATACTGGGAGGGCAGGCAGAGTGAGGGCAGCTGGCTTCAGCAGTTACTGAGTTACTCAGTCCACACAAGCATGCTCAGTACAAGCCAAGCAGCAGCTTGGGGGGCGGGGGAGGCAGGTGACCCCGCAGACCCCCCGATGCGTCGTCTGTCTGACAGACGTTTGTCCAACCTGTTCATAAAAACCACCAGTGATGGGGATTCCACAGCCTCCCTTGGAAGCCTAATCCAGTATTTATCTATCCTTATAGTTAGGAAGTTTTTCCTAACACTTAACCTAAATCTCCCTTACTACAGATTAAGTTGATTACTTCTTTTCCTAGCTTCAGTGGACCTGGAGAACAATTGATCACCATTCTCTTTATAATAGCCTTCAACATATCTGAAGACTTATTAGGTCCCTCCTCAGTCTTCTTTTCTGAAGAAGAAACATGCCCAGTTTCTTTAGCCTTTCTTGTAGATCAGGTTTTCTAAACATTTTATCATTTTTGTTGCTGTCCTCTGGACTCTCACCAACTTGTCCAAATCTTTGTTAAAGTGTGGCACTCAGAACTGGACATAATACTCCAGCTGAGACCTCACCACTGCCGAGTACAATGGGACAATTACCTCCTGTGTCTAACATATGACACTCCTGTTAATACACCCCAGAATGACATTAGTCTTTCACAACTGCATCATATTGTTGATCCATATTCAATTTGTGATCCATTATAACCCCAAGATCCTTTCCAGCAGTACTACAAGCTAGCCAGTTATTCCCCATTTTGTAGTTGTGTATGTGATTTTTTTCCTTCCTAAGTGAAGTATTTTACACTTGTCTTTATTTAATTTCATCTTGTTCATTTCAAACCAATTATCCAATTTGTCAAGGTCATTTTGAATTCTAATCCTGTCCTCCAAAGTGCTTGCAACACCACCCATCTTGGTGTCATCCACAAATTTTATAAGCATACTCTCCACTCCATTATCTAAGTCATTAATAAAAATATTGACAAGTACCAGGCTCATGACTGACCCCTGCAAACCCCACTGTATATGCCCTCCCAGTTTGACAGCAAACCCTTGATAATTACTTTTTGTCTAGAGTCTTTCAATCAGTTTTGTACCCACCCTTAGTAATTTAATCTAGACCACATTTACCTAGTTTGCTTGTGAGATTGTTATGTGGGACTGTGTCAAAAGCCTTACTAAAAAAAAACCCAACCACCCCCAAAAAACCCCAAGTTATATCATATCTATGGCTTCATCCCATCCACTAGGCCAATAACCCTGTCAAAGAGGGACATTAGGTTGGTTTGGCATTATTTGTTCTTGTCACATCCATGTTGGCTATTTCTTATAACCCTGCTATCTTGAAGGTGCTTACAAATTGATTGTTCAATAATTTGTTCCAGTATCTCCAGGTATCAAAGCTGGATGGACTGATCTATAATTCCCCAGGTCCTCTTTGCTCCCCTTTTTAAAGATATGTACTAAGGTTGCCCTTCTCCAGTCCTTTGGGACCTCACCTGTTCTCCATGAGTCCTCAAAGATAATGATAATGGTTCCAAGACATAAAATGTAAGGTTCTGTGTTTCTCCTACAAGAGTGACAGCTCTAACATATAAGACAAGGCAAGGAGCCTCAGGGGACCTAAAAAGTTGAGAAATATGGGAAGGACAAAAAAAGAGAAAAAAAAAAGATTTAATAGAAAAAATGCAAGATGCAATACTGGAAGAAAAAGATTTCAAATGGATCTTCAATGTGAGGGAGGCAGCTGAAAATAAGCAATGCTCAAAATTATCTCATGGTGATAGAGAACAATAAATTAAACAAGTTCCTATGAGATATGGCAGCAAACACAACCTATGCAGTTATACGGTATTATACATACATAGGCATTGCATCGAAGAACAGAAAAAATGGTCCCTTTCTGTAGAGCTCTGATGCAACCACACCTGGAACATTGTATTCAGTTCCAGAACAAGTTACTAACAGCAATAGATTGATAAACTGGAAGAAGCGCATAGAAGAATAAAAATAATTAAGAGCACAGATTAAAAACACTAAATGTGTAGTTTGGTTAAATGAATTAAATGGGGGACATAACAATCAATACCAGAAGGATATAGAACACCAAGGTCAGAGAGTAATTTAGGCTTGTATAAGTGAGTATAAGAAGAAATAATGGAATTAAAATGGGAAAAGCAAAGTTGAGTGAGGTCCCAATTACTCTCACTGCCTTCAAAACAAAATTCCTTTTAATGTCAACAAGAACAGGACTGGGTACAATGGCCCAGTTTGCTAATAGCTGATTCATCTTGGAGCCCGAACTGACTTTAATGCCATACTCAGAAAGGGGGCGTCAGAAAGCTGCCCCTTCTGGAGTACCCTCCTGCAGTTGGCCAGGGGCCAACAGGAATGCCTGACTCAGTTTCCCTCCTTCCTGGTCCCCAGAAGTAGTCTAAACTGTCTGGTAGTCCTTGTGACGTTAATTTATTACAAACATCCTATTCACATAAACCATAACTCAAGTCCCATAAACGTAGTCCACACAGTACATCAAGCAGAGCCACTCACAATGCCCCAGCTGTCCAGTAGTGCCTCACTCTCAGCCTTCAGCTCTCCAGCTCTAAGAACTAACAGACATCTCCCTCTGCCACTCTCAGCCTTCAATCCTCCCCTGTCTTCTTTGCTCTTGGTTCTTTGGCTCAGGAGAGTCAGCAAGCTAGCTCCTTCTCTAGCTTCCTGATAATTCCTTCCTCTTTTGAGGGGTGGGGGAAAGGGTAGAAATGTTAGCTAGGTCAACAGAAGAATTATTTCGTAGATCTAGAAGCACCTATAGCAGCGCTTAGGTGAGCTTAATTACATTGCACAGGGCATGAAACTTTTCACAGGTCTGATCCATGTAAAGTCAGCCTAATTTTGTAGATTAGACCAGGTCTCAGCCTCTCCCTGATCCTTTATAGCCCCAGGTTCAACACTCCCCCCCCCACCCTCTTAATTTGCCAGACTGGCAGCACCTGTGTTGACACAGGGACGATGGACTTGCTTCATTTAGAGGGGCCAGCCACCCCCCTAAAAGGGAAGGGCAAGTCTGCTAGATTTGAGAGTGGCTTTTCCATGGGCAGGAAAACCCTGACACAATGATGCAGTCTCCCTCTTATGACTTTTACCGCAAGAGGGGACAATCTGATCCTTGGTGTTTATTCTGTGGCGTTTAGATCCTCCTACCTTCCAAACCTTTAGAAATGTTCCTACCCCATGAAACAATCACACAGCATATAGATTTTCAGCTGAAAGAATATCACTATCTGTACCAAAAGCTGACATGCACAGAAATTATCTGCAAAGAATCCATTATCCTCCAATTTTCTCAAAACGTTAAGTATTTTTTGATCCCTTGATATCATCTGAGACAAAAACTAGGGAAAATACTAGCTTTTAAAAACCGTCTGGTCATTTAATATGGAATCAGTGAGCCCTCCAGTGGCTCTTTTAATTGTAGCACATTATAATGCACATTATAATAAAGTACGCAAAACAAAGAAAAATACTCCTAAATTGTTTTTACATGAAAGTGGTTTATTCAGCTTCTATTTAATTTTAATCACATTCAGTGTCCTAGTAATTTTACACCGCTCTGTTAATTACATGTTATAAAAACTGAGATGCAAACTTGATAATACGGTTTCAACTCAGGTGCCAACTGTTCCCTCTCATGTCCCTGATCATTTGGAAAACAAAACAAATAAATAAAAATAATAATTCAAACAAAACTAGAGAAACTACTCACAAAAATTAATGAAATAAAATAAATGTTCAGAATTCTTAATAAATACTGCCTGCCCAGTTGCAGTGTTTGCTTTTGTGTTGTTTTTGTTTCCCATCCTCTTCTCTCACTATGTTGTGTTGGACCCTCTCACTATGTTATCCATCTAATTTAACCCCTGATAAACATATTCCTAATTTTACACACAAGCATTTTCAATGAAGTAAGCATGTGTTTAAATCTTGGCAGGATCAGGGTCTTACACTCCTTAGTTTAGGAAACTTGAATGGGATCTGCAAAGAGACTCAGGCGTTGGAACGCTGAGCATCATGGTGCTTACCTTTTAGGCACCCTGAAAATCACAGGAACAACAGCATGATCCACAAAGGTGAGGTAAGCACCTACGCTCCCTATACAATGAATGAGGAGAGAGAGGTAGCCTAAAATGTGACCCATAAAAGCCAACATGCTAGACAAGAAGCCGCCTAAGCTAGCCTATGAGAGTTGCCGACAATAGGAGTGTGTCCTAAACTCCTCCTGGAGCATCCTCCTCACAGAGATGGGTGTCTATTTCTGCTTAGGAATCCATGGGCAGCAACCAGCTGCCTAGACTCAGGCAGCTTACGCGCCTATTGGGGGAATGAGTTAGGTGCCTGTCTTGCTCCACACAAAGCAGGTGAGGTGGTAGGGGGACAGCAGAGGAGGAGGTGCTTCTGATATCCACCTTATAACTTTTAGCTCAATGATAGTCCAGTGGTTAGGGTACCCACCTGGGAAGTGGGAAACCCAGGGTATAGCCCCCCTACTCCAATGATTCTTTCATTATTTATCCACAGTGGAACAATTTCAAAGGCATGACTGAGGGAGCCACATATCAGACTATCCCATACTTCAGTCATTAGCGCACACTCCTGAGACGTGGGAGACTCCTGTTCAAATCCTCTCACCTCCTCAAGTAGGGAATTGAATGTGGGTCTCCCACACTCCAGGTAAGTGTATTAACCACTAAGCTAAAAGTTATAAGGTGGGGACAGGTAGCACTGCCTCCTCCTCTGATTGGATTCTGAATGGTATCTGATCTGGCAGGCAGCTTCTAAGCTCGTTTACTGGATTGGGCTCTGCGCACAACTTAGACAGATGAATGCCTATCTTCCCCTGGTTTGTGAATCACTCTGGGGCTTAGGCAGGGAGGTGGGCATCCAGACACCTACAGAGAGACAGCAGTACACGTGTCCACAGGAGGAACTTGGGTGCCTAGGGAACTTTTAGTCAGAAAGCTTAGGCACCAAGTGCATTTAGGCATCTAAATTACAGCATTTGGCAGGAGTTTTGTGAATTGAGTGGAACCAAAATTGAAATGTAGGTGCCTAAACCCTAGATTTTTTGGATCTGGGCCCTTATCTCTAGGCTGCTAAGGAGATGGAAGGCAATGAATAAATAAATTAATAATCTCATTACATCAAAAACTATTGGTCACTTAAAAATAAAGCCATTGGCCCACTTTGGGATGTTGTGGTACTGCACAGCCTAAGAGGAAATTCTTGGCAGGATTGTGCCTCCTCACACTCCATGTTCTTCTGCCTGAGTCTCCAATTATTATAGCCTGTAATCCTCTATTTGTGATAGGAGAGTCAGTTGCTATGGAAATCATCATCTCCTAAATTCAGCATTATTGATTTGGTTAAGCACAAATATTCTTCAATAGTGACTTCTTTTGAAATCCATCTGACCCTTACTAAGGTTCCCATCACCCCCCTCACAGGAAAACCCACAGGAGCAGATTAAATGGAAGGAAATCTTAACAAAATTTTCCTCATAGACATTTGCCATGAAAAAGACTATAGGCCTAGCCCTCAAACCCTGTAGATCTGCAGGGTCCTGCCTAGATCCCAGTGAACAACCAGGAGGCACATAAGCAGAGGCCCTTTATTTCTGCTGGCTCTATACCCCAGGCTTCCCCAGCCCTGGTAGTATGGCTCTATTGGAGTAATAATGGCTCAGACGGACCATAGACATACCTTAGATAGACAGAAAGTCATTAAGGTAAAGAATTTAAATGAATTCAAGACATACCTTGATTTGATTCTAAAGAAAACAGGAATTAACAGTGAACTGAAGTGTAAAAAAAACCCCAAAAATATGTTTGCATCAACTAACCAGGGAAGGTTAATCAACATACAAACAAGCAAACTTAACAAACTTAAGCAAAGTTTTTCAAATTTGGGTGCTTGAAGTTAGACATATAAATCCATCTTTAAATCATAGTCCTGTAAACAGGCACATAGTTAAGTTTATGCATGTGAGTAGTACCTCTTAAGTTTTCAAGATCAGGGCTTCAGGATGGGGTTTGCTTTTTATTCTAAATGTAAGGTGTCATGCAAAACCTGTGGTGCTATATAAATCACAAACAACAATGATCATGTGTCATCAACACATGTTATAAATGTGATTCACACTCAAATTCTTCCAAAACTATCAACTGCTTCTGTGATTGTTACTTATTAAGGCAGGGACTAAAGGTTCTTTTGGCAGTAATCTTACTGTTCCACCCAGTTAGGAAAATATTCTGTGCCAATTTCTGATAAGAATGTGTTTGAAAATAAAACTACAGTAAAAATACATCTAACTTAAAATTCCTCAAATAATTTGCAGAGTTGAAAAAGAAGAGGCTGCAGAGAAACCTAATCAAAAGTTATTATGTAGGCCACAGATGGGAAGCTTTTCACCTTCCCCTCTCTGCCAGAACACAAGAAAACTGTTTTTATTTTCATGCACTATGGCACAAATCCTTAATACTGTGAATGCGACAGTAAGGCACACATAAACCCCTTGCTATTATATATACTGATTTACAAATAACCCAACAAACTCAGTGGATCGTTTTCTTGTCATGTCTTCACACTGTGTCTCACCACATCTGCACACATCCAATTGCCTGATTATTGCACTCCACCAGGTCATTGGAAGAGCATTTGTGCTCAAGCAGCTGGCATCAAAAAAGATGCTTCATATTTTGAGCCTTTCTGCTGTACTCTCAGATATTGGGGCCAGTGATCTAGCCCTACTTGATCATCATGTCTCTAGACTAGCCAACTCCAGTGCAGATGGAGCTGATCTGTACCAGATGGTAGGTGTCCAGGCTGATCAATACCAGGTAGTAGGTGCTCAACTGGTGGTAGCTGGAGCACACAGGCTACAGAGTCATTCTCTACTCTTGTTTGCCATAACTGAACCCTTGGCTGTTTGGGTGACGATGTTAAGGGTTTTAACAGTGGAAGAAAACTTTGTTGTGAGTTGATTCAGAGTCGGTGTTATATCACATAGCCCAGTGGTTGATCCAGCTGCATACAGAAGGGAAGCATAAGCTCTGACCCTGCTCCAATCTGGACAAATGAGATCACTTGAGGGAAGAAGTGGAAGGAAAAAGGAGCTCATGCAACAGAGGCACTTGCCCTCCCCTGAAACTGGAATGGCTAGGCTCTCTGCTGACTATCCCAGAAGTATCCCATGGACTTTGTGTGCTAGAAAGTCAAGTTTCCCCACATTGCATCACGAACAAAGGGCTAGAATGACACATTTTGGGAGGGTGCTAGGACATCTAGGATATGGGTGGTTGGGCTTGGACCTGTTTAATGCAGTGTAGTACTGTGGTTGCATGCTGGTGAAGTCATTGTGTCCTTATTTGTGCCTTCCCGACTCCTATTGGCTGCTGGATCTGTGGCTCTGGCACATAGCACTTAAATACGTCATGCCAACGCAACACTTTGAATTGAATTGACTCTCTCTCAATAGCCTTAGAACATTTTTAACTAACCATCTCAAAAAGCTAGAGTAAGAGCATCCACACAAGGAGATACACCAGTGTAATGATAGTTTTATAATTACACTGGTATAGTTTGCTTGTAAATTTCTTGTAAAAAAAAAAAAAAAAAGGCACGTAAACAAGCCTTAAGGCTCAATCTAGATAAAATGAAGGCACTGTTGGTAGGTTAAAGGAAGTAGTTGGATGAACTGGCAAGTATTATAACACCATCTATCTGCTGCTCAGGGCAGATCTACACTTACAATGCTACAGTGGCACAGCTACATCACTGCAGCTGCACTGCTATAGTGCAGTGAAGACACTACTATACCAACGGGAGAGCTTTTCCTTATGGTGTAGTTAATCCACTTCCATGAGAGGCGATAGCTATGTTGATGGGAGAAGCTATGTCAATGGGATTTTTCATATCACTGAGCGATGTAGTTATACCAATGTAAATTTATAGTCTAGACCTGGCCTCAACTATACAGTTCAGGGGTATGGTTAGACTTATGGCCATTTTCAGATGCTCATGCAGCAGCTATATGCCAAGAAGTCACTTTAATTGGATAAGGAGAGAGTGACCATTTATTTTTTATATGGAAGTGGTAACACTTTACCTATTGTGGCAGGGTGCGCCTGTCCCGCCCTGTGGATCCTGCGCTTCAGCGGCTATGCCAGTGGTGCAGCGGGGAGGGGAGTGCAGGGGGAGGGGAGGATCCGGTCCCGCCCTCTTCCCCGGGCCCCTGACCCAGGGACCCTGCAAGGAGTAGTCTCGCCCTGCTTAGTCCTGGAGACCTACTACCTTCCCTGGGTCGCCTGTCCATGCCCCCCCCCGGCCTGTAGACTGCTCCCTCATACCGGCGTGAAGGGTTGTGGTGTCTTCCCCGGCTGGAGCCTCTCTGTCTCAGTATGGTAGCGGCCGTGGATGATAGTCCCAAGCCCTGCAGCTACAGTGGCGGCAGGGCAGGGCAGGGCAGGGCAGGGCAGCTCCGCTCCGCTTCACTCCACTCCTCGGTGTTCTGCGTTGCTCACTTTGCTCTGCCTCCTCTCCTCTGGCTGTTAACTCCCTTTCAGCCTACTTGGCCTGCCTGAAATGGAGGCGTTTAACTGCTGGGGCAGCTTCTTTGATAGGCTCCAGGTGGCCTAATTGGCCCAACTGTCTTCAATTAGCCCCAGCTGGGTTACCCAGGGAAGAGGGCTTTATGGAGCCTGGGGCTAATATACATGCCTTCCAGTACCCTTTCATAGCCCTGCGGTCTGGCCCTGTCACACTATCCACAGCTATATCACCTAAAGATTAGGATATTGAACTCTAAGACCATTCAAAATGAATAGATACAGCATTTATCAGCTTGCCTATTGAGCAGAGTTTCAGGCCAGGAATGCATGATGGTGGCGCTCTGGAATCTGCTCTGGCTACTGTAAGCTGATTTTTAGTTGCTTGACCACAGTTACTCCATTTTAGCTAGCCCCTTTGTTTTTAGAGACAGGCCAGGCGGTTCCACTCTGTACAAAAATCATAAAAAGTTTGCTAAAATACAAAAAAAAAAAAATGCAGAAAAAAATAAGCCTCGGACAAATTAAGCAAGCTATGTAGCCTTAATAAATAAAATGTAGCTAACTGTAAAGTAGCAATAAAGTATAAAACTGTCTGTAATCCTTTGTTCGGGGTCTTTTTCCACTGTCCACTTGTGGGCTTAGGAATTGACCTTCTGCAGAATAAACGCTGTTGGAGACTGTCCTGACTGAAATCCTGTGTGGGTCTCTTATCGGTGCAGGGTAACGATCCTCACTTGGAATCTTTTTCCAACAATTTGGCGACTGTGGCAGGACATGCTCAGAATGCCAACCACGAGTTCCTGCTCCGGACAACACCTCAGCCGGCACTGGGTGAGTTCACCCTGAAGATTTTGAAAGGGGAGTGGAACTCGGTGGAAGGCTGTAAAGCGTCGAGACCCTTTGAGTCTCACAGTCTCCAGAGATTTCAGGTACATCTATGTTTTGTGTTTGTTGTCTGTTTCTTTGTACTTGACAGGCTTTTCTCTTGAGAGATTCCAAAAAGGGCTCCCTAGCATCGTCCTTGACGATGGCCATGCGTTGAGTTTAAAGGCTCATTAACGCAAAAGTCCAGAGTGGCACAAGTTTTTTTTTCATGCATGGAATCTCCCTACCCTTTCTTTGGTCTGTACCTTTAATTTTGCTTGTAATAAAATTCTTCCGGAAGTAAATTAAAGAAATATATGCATATCCCCAATTGTTCTGTGCACAGGGTGTTCACAGGGTGTGCTTAAAAAATACGTACTAGTTTAAGTACTAAAATAAAAGCTCAGATCAAATTCTCTGACCTGTTCTTTAAAGAACAAAACCGAGTGCTGCGTTAACACAGAACGCGTGCGAGTGTGTGTAGAAAGTAATAGTGCTGTAGACGGGAGATGGAGCTCGGTGGCAGTAAAATCCCCGAAGGCAGCCCCTTAAGAGCAATATTAGCAGCATAGTCTGCAAAAAAATTACTAATACAAAAAATAAAAAAAGCTCGAGCTAAAAAACTTAACACAAAATAATAAAAATATTATAGCAACAGTACCCAAATTTGGCCCTCACAAAGTACTTGTATTTTAAAATATTAGTAGTATTTTTGTGTGTATACAAGTAATTATAATGCTTTAAATATTTCTTTAAATATACTGCAAAAAAAAAAAAAACAAATAAATATGCTAAACCCAAAACAAAAACAGCAGTATATAATATGTATACTAAAATAAAAAAATAAAACAAAATTTAATGCAGTGTGGTGCTTTGCAGCACCAAAAAAAAAAAAAATTATAAAAATAAAAATTAGGCCCTTAAAAATCCTAATTCAAACAACATAACGTATGAGTAAAAGGAAAGGGGGGGCTGAAAATAAAATGCAGACAAAGTAAAAACTCTAAAAAAAAAACAAAAAAAAAACCAAAAAACCCCCGCATAAATCCCAAATAAGGAGCCTAAAAGACTCCCCCCCCCCCAAAAAAAATTACAAATTCAAATAAAAAAATATATAAAACAGTCAAAGCCAAAGTCAAAAAGTAAAACGTAGTACCTTTTTGGCCCCAAAAAATTATTCCTGCCACTATTATAAACAATTGAAACACTAAAAAGCAGAATGTCCAAAGCGATTTGGCCAGTCAAAGTAAACATTTGGGCCACCACCACCTCCTCCCCAAAACCAAACTCAACCTTTATATTAAAACAGCCTAAAAAATTGTAACTTCATTAATGCACCCTTTTTATTAATAAATTAATCAAGTCTTTGTGTTTTGTCTTATTAATAAAAAACCAGTAAAATATTTTATAGACACTGGACCCAGCAAATCTACCTTAAAAGTTCAGGAGTTTTCTCTATTCCCTTATCAACAAAAAATATAAATGCAATAAAAATTGTAACCAATTAATGCCGCATCTAGTGTCTAAACCACTACCTGTTTCTTTAAAACCTATTTCTAATCAGCATGCTTTTCTTTTAAGTTCTTATTCTCCAATTAACCTAAGTAAAAATTTACTTTGTAAAATTTAATTATACTATTTATTGTTTACCAAATAAAATATTTGTTATTTTCCTTGTAAAAATAAAAATTCTGTTTTAACTGTATTTCTTAAACAAAAACAAAATCCTAAAATATCCGCATACAAAAAGAATACTTCCTATAATTATCTCTCTCCTTAAACAAAAAATTATTGTGCCTACTCAAATCCTCTATAACACCCCAATTTTCCCTATTAAAAAACCTAAACAAATATTTATTACTTTATATAAAATTTAAAAACTATTAATTCTATTATTTTACCTTCCTTTACCTCAATCAATAGTGTCTGACATTTTGGCCTTTAATGCCTTTATCCTCACAACACCCCTGCGAGATAGGGAAGTACTATTATCCCAATTTTACAGATGGGGAACGGAGGCACAAAGAGACAGAGCATGACTATACAGCAAAAGCTGTGCATAGACTAGCCTATCCGAGCTAGCTTGAATCCAGCTAGCACAGGTAACAATAACAGTGAAGGCAGCACACTATGGGCTTCTGGGGGGATAGTACAAGCCTGACACGGACCTTGGGTACGCACTTGTCTTGCTAGCCCACACTGTTCTGTCTTTACTGCTATATCTGCGCTAGCTGGATTCAAGCTAATCTGTGCACAGCTTTTTTCTGTGGAGATTCGACTTGCCCAAGGTGATAAAAGGAGTCAGCGGTGGAGCAAGGAAGTTGAACTCCCAAGCCACCAGCCTAAAGCACTGATGTTATGTTACTAGCCTTTGGGAATTACATGGTTAACCTATGGCCCTAGTGACATAGGAACACAGCCACCTTAGGCTATAGATGTAGCTATCCTTGTGAGTGGTGCCACCCCATGTCTATGCAGTCGTTTGGGCAGTTTCTACCTCATGCAGTTTTTTTGCACCTGCCCATTGCTGTGCAGGTAGCATTGGTGCATCATGTCTTAGGTTACTTGCACCCATGGGGTTGTAAGCAAGGCTATGTCCATGCTGCAAAAGAAGGTGTGTCCTTAACTCTGATTAGCTAGTCCATGTTAACTAATTTGGGTTAATGCAGCAGTGAAGACATAACTTGGCTCGGGTTAGCAACATTAAAGCCTCTAGGGGCTGGGGCTGACATTGTGCCGATAGCCAGGATTACCATAGGTATGTCTACACCACAAAACCACCTGCAGCAGCAAGTCTGAGAGCTCAGGCAGCAAGGCTAAAAACTGCAGTATAGACATTCAGGCTTGCGCTGGAACCCAGGCTTTGAAGTCCTCCCCCCTCACTGGATTTCAGAGTCTGGGTTCCAGCCTGATCAAGGACATCTAATCTACACTGCTAATTTTAGCCCTGCAGCACAGGCCAGAGTCACCTGACCCAGACTCTGAGACTTGTTGCTGTGGGGTACTGCCGTATAGACATACCCCAGGTCTCCACCACTATTTTAATCGGAGGTAAGAACAGATAACCAAATATACAGATGGTACGGCTACAGTGCAATGTAAACCCAGGGTTAGGAAAACTCAAGTTAGCAGATCCTCGGTTTATTAACCTAGGGCTTAAGCATCTACACTCATTTGTAACCCTAGGTTGGGAATTATTGAATCCTGGCTCCAGCATCTACACTGCATTAAACAGGGCCACACCCAATCACCCATATCCTAGATGTCCTAGTGGCTTCACTAAATGTGTCACTCTAGCCTTTTGTTCATGGTGCAGTGTGTGGAAACTTGACTGTCCAGCACACAAAGTCCATGGGATACTTCTGGGATAGTCCCAGAGCACAAGTCCAGCAAGGCTGTGTCTACCCTGCAAAAAGCAACAGGGTCTGAACTCTAAATCCTGTCTTGACTCAGACTTCAATCCTCAACCCCCATCGGGTCCTGAGTCTCTTAACCCTGGGTTGATGTGATTTGGGTGTAGCTGAAAAGAGGGGGAAGGAAGGAATAGGCTTGTGCCTATTGGAGCTCTCTAGGGCTACTGCAATGTAGACCAGCGGTTCTCGCACTGGGAGTCAGGCATCCTTAAGGTAATTAGGGGGGGATTGCAGGCTGTCAGCCCCCACATATGCCAAGGCTGTGGCTGTCACCCCTGTGCATGGCTGACAGCCAGAGCCCTTCAGAGCTGGGTGGCCAGAAAACATCAGCTGCTGGCCAGATGCTCTGAAGGCAGCAGGCTCCCAGGAGCCATGCAGAAGTAAGGGTGGCATGACATGAGGGAGGATAGCATAGTATGGGGAGTCATCACTTCTGGGGCTGGTGGGTTGCCATAGCCTGAAATATTTTCAAAGGGGCGGTCCCAGCAATACAGGTTTGAGAAACCCTGATGTAGACACATCCAGAGAGCCGCCGCCCCCCCCATGGCAGCAGAGCAGCAGCAGAGCAGCTATCACTGGGAGGAGGCGCTCCTCAGCAGAGGGAAGGCAAAAGGAAAACTGGAGTCAGGGGTCGAGTCAGCCGACACGGTCAGAAGAGGCGGGGCTCACCAGCAGCGGGGCGAGAGAACACTGCAAACGGCCAGAACCGGCCCCGCTCCCCAACGCCAACCGCCCCACTCCGCTGCGAGCTCACGAGGCAAGCACGCGCATGGCCCAGAGAAGAGCAAGCCAAAGCGCCGGGGGCGGAGCGCACGCACTGAACCCAAACGCCTCCCTGCCTCTGCGCGCGCACCACCCCCACCTTTAACCGTCAGTCTCACGTACCTCATCCCCTTCGCCTCTCATTGGCTGATAGGGAGGAAAGCGGCGAGTGCTGGTGACGCAATTGTGGGACTCGTGACAGCGCGCTCTGTGATTGGCTGGTGCCGCCCGCCAATAAACGTTGAACTGTTGGATTCAAATTGAGTAGAAACTAAGCAGGCGATACGACGGGGTCAGTTAGTCAATCAGCGGGCGGGCGCTGCTGCTTCACGAACACGAGTTGAGTCCTCCTGCGTCCGTGTCGCTGCAGCTGCCGCCTCCGCCATGGCCCACAAGCAGATCTACTATTCGGACAAATACTTCGACGAGCACTACGAGTATCGGTGCGCGGGGCGGGGGCTGCTTCTCTCACGGTCCTTCTTCCCCCTTCCCTGCCGCGGGGCATGCGCTGGCTGGCTGGGCGCGCGCGCGCAGGGGCCTGGCAGGCGGCTCTCGGGTTCGGAACGCTGCGCTCTGATCTCGGGGGGCCCGACTCGAGCGCTCTCTCGCCGCTTCCAGGGCAGCCGTGGCCGAGCCGTGAGGGGAAGGCGGCCCCTTCCGCAAGGGTGGGGGCGGGGGACACCAATGGGCCCCGGGGCGGTCGGGCTCGGTGCGCTGAATTTACTCGCTAGCGAGGCCCTAATTCAGGGGCCTTACTCGAGGCCCTCAGCGCCGCCCAGACTTGCTGAAGTTGAACTCGGGAGCGTTGCCGTGAGCTCGCGGGAGCTTTCACGTCCCTGAGCCGGGGGAGGGACACGAGTGGCCGTTGCTGAGCAGTAGCGGGCTCGGCGGGAGGGGGAGTCCGCAGGTCCCTTTCCCCTTCGGAGCATACATGGGCGCTGCGGGGTTGGCACCTTCATAGGGCGACTGGGTTTTACTGCCTGTAAACAAGCCCCGTCTCTCGAAAGGGGTGACAACCATGGCAACGCCCGGTTGGTAACGTCAGGGAGGCGCCTCCAAGAACCTGGCTCGGCTCCTCACTGCTTCAAAGGGAGGCCGTTCGAGTGACGTCCCACTCCCTTTACATAAGCTTAGCTTCCCTGAGACCGCATGGCCTGGGCAGGTGGGAGTCCAACCTAGCCACCTCTGGTGTAACTGCTCTGCAACGCAAGGTGGTCTTGGAGCTTTAACTGGAAGTGTTTTAAGCACACAATACCCTGAACAACATAAAAATACCATGCTGTAGCCAGCCTGTGTGAAACTTGGCTCTGGGGGCTTATACAGTGGTGACTCTGTACTTGCAGGCTAATGCCCTGCGCTCAAGGTCTATGGGATGGATGGCCTCTTGTTTAGGCCACTTGAGTTTTGTTCACTCAAGTCTAAAACAATGCTGTGTGACTTGTCTGCACTGGAGGGAGGCAGAATGCAATAGGGCTGAGAAGGAAGATGTAAACAGACCATTCAGTCCTGTATGAAATGCATTGCAATTCTTTTTAGTTTCATTAAATGTTACTCTCTAAGATAGGCTTGTGATCTGTGTGTACAAATAGTTTTGCATTCAAGGACAAAGGTCAAATTATCTTGGTCAGCAGCTGACTTGTTAGTGACAAGTGAGGAGTCATGGCTGGTGGCATAAGAATGTTGCTTTTGTACATTCCTAAAACCACTTATCTGATCAGGCTGATGATAATTTCCTTTGTTTTCTTAGTGTGGCAATAATCAACTGCCAGGAGCACTCTTTGCTCTGATAATTCCTGCCTACTCAGTGCATGTTTATCTCCTGGTTCTTGTATATTTCAGATGATGTGGGGAATAGAGTGCATATTTACACCTCCATGACTGAAGGTTTAAAGTCTACTCTACTAGTTCTTGGATTTCAAGATTTTGCATATCATCTCTTAAACTTAAGTGCTTTAATATGAATTAATTCATGTAGCTTTAATTACACTACTGAATCTTTAAATAGCCCATATATTTCCATTGGTACATCTATAACATGTAGAACTGTTGATGTTGCTCTCGTAGAGTCATGAATGGCACTCCTAGGAAAATAGAGAACAGGCAGGAATCCTTCCAACAGCTGGGACGGAAATAGATGGGAGGGGGGCAGTACAATGTCTTAAAAGTGCATTGGGCTTCCCACTGAGTTGCCTGATGGCCTCCATCCAGGTGCTATAGCTGTTTTGGTGTCTGGCAGATCTTGAGCCCTGCTTAAGACATGGCCCTAGGAAAAGCGGTAAAGGTTATAGCAATGGTTCTCAACTTGTGGCCCAGTCAGCTCACAGCTGCGGCCCATGTGACATTCTCAGGGTCATACAGTTAGTATTGGATGTGGCCCACGTAACCCATTGTGGGCCTCATCTGTGACCCGCAGTGGTAAATAGGTTGAGAACCAATGGGTTATAGCCTACAAATACAGGTGTTGTCGAAACGAAAGCTGATCTGTAATGTAGGATAACGTTAGTACTGTTATGTTTTCAACAGACATGTGATGTTGCCCAGAGAGCTTTCAAAGCAAGTACCAAAAACCCATCTAATGTCTGAAGAGGAATGGAGAAGACTTGGTGTCCAGCAAAGTCTTGGCTGGGTCCATTACATGATCCATGAGCCAGGTAAATAGAATGCTATCATAGCGATGAAACAGTCACTCTTAACTGACTAAACAGGTACTTCCTGAGGATTAGCGGGAAACTCTGAATCTTCACCTATTACAGGAATCAAAAGATTGGAGAACTTTCCTGTTTCTATACACTTGAATTCCACGATCACTGGTAGCAGTAAACTGAGAATTGCGTTGTCACACCTCTGTAGTGGCTTGGGAAAATGAACAGCAGTGAAAAACATTGGGAGGGGTCACTTTGTGGGGAGGGGAAAAGCTGGGAAGGTATGAAGTATCAGACACCTCTGCAATATTCAGAAGCTCTGAGGTGGCACTGGAGGGAATAAAGAGAGATATCACTTAGCATTTTAAAGATGTGGCTTCAAATTTCCCTAACACTTACTTTTAGAGCCAGGGCAGGATTTCTCTGAATCTAACTAGTGGGCATCTCGTCTCATTTGTAGTTATCAAACTTTTCAAGCCTTAAACTAGAAAACTGACAAATTGTGAACCAGAATAAAACTCATCCAAGACCAAGTTATACAGTTTTCTATGTCTAAGTATCTGAGCTTTAAACACACAGGTTGCAACAAAGTGGCTATATTATAATTGACTTGCTAGAAATGACAAATTAAAGATTAGAAAATCTTAATTGAGGGGACATACTAAATAAAGCAGTTGGCATTAAGCCGTAGTAGTATAATCTGTGTCAAAATACAAATGACTCAATTTCAGGTTTTACTTTGGTGCTTATCATGAGTGTCTAAGAATAAAACTAGGACAACCTGATGGATGGTTAACATAATTGTCAGTGGACAAACTGCAAGTGATCTATCAATGGTATTCAAAGTTTGGTTGGAAGAACCAGCAAGCAAACTCAAGCAAGGGTCGATGCAATTTTCCTTCCAAAAACTGCCTGTATTGTTTCAGTCACCTGCTTAAGGATGTCAGTGTGCCACTTGGGCTTAAGGCCTTGTTTAAACAAGGAAGTTGAACTAGTTAACTAGTTCAATCTAGAAATTGATCTAATTAACACAATGTACTCACTTGTGTGGGCACTCTTGAGCCAGTTCAAAATAGACAAGACAAGTCTGCATTAGTAAAGGCTTGCTAGCATAGTGACACTAGCAACCTGTAGTGTTGATGCAGCATAAAAGTGCTCTTGCTGGTATAGTTAACACTAGCTTAGCAAAATAAGCTAAAAATTGCATCTACACTAGGGGAGTTTCGTATTGAAATGTTTCAAAAAACAAAACCCATCTGACTTTGCTGTACTAACAATAGTCTTCTGTTAAATGGGTACCACTTCCTTACCTACATAAGGCGTTGATCATGATCATAAGCTCATGCATTAGTTACACATAAAATATAAGTTCACACTAAAATGCACTGATCAATCACTCAACCTTTAACCTTCCAAGTATTTGAAACTTGAGCACGCATGGAAATACCTAACTAGCAATTCCCCTTTTAATTTTGAGCAGTCTGTTTTGGCACCAAAGGTAAAACTTCTTAAGCACCAAATTGGCTTAAGATTCTAAGCCACTTAGATGCCCCTCTATATAGGGTAAACTTTTTAGAAGCAAGTGTGAAGGCACTGTATATAGGAATGGTCATCTTTCTGAACATTTTCTCTAAGTGTAATTGAGTTCTAAACTGCTGTACACAAATGTGCAGGACTGATAATGTGAAAATATTGGAGGATAACATTGACGTTTGTGTTCAATCTTATTTCCACAGAACCACACATTCTACTCTTTAGAAGACCTCTTCCAAAAGACCAACAAAAATGATCTCTTTTTTTTTTTTCTGGAAAAATCCTATTAAATCTTCTGGAACTTTATGTATATGAGTGTATATATGTTGGTAGTATTCAGTGAATACTTGAAAAAATGTACAAAACCTACATCCATATCTGCGCATGAGCTGTATTATTCACAGCAACAGAGCTCAGTCAAATGCAATCCCAAGTAGGCTGCTATGGTGTCTAAAGATTAATAAACGCATATTCCTTTACTGTAATATAAAAGCCTATTTGACTTTCTTATTAAATTACTTTTGTTTAATAAAGTGTTCATGTTGCATATGTATGTCCTGATTATACTTATTACATGTATTTTTGTTCAGAAATTTAGTTTCAATACTGAACTATTCTACACAGCATTGTATTTACAAATGTTTGACCGGTTCAAAGCTCATGGCTTCTCAACTCTTCAAAATAGGTCTGAAGAAATAAACACTTTTTAAAAATACTAGATCCCTACTTTGTGAAGTGTTTCTAAGAAATTGTGTATCTTATCAGCTAGGAATCAAACAACTAGTTGTGGGTGTTAATGCTAAACTAGTAGAGGTACCTGTCCAAAACTGACTCTGAAATCACTGCATAGGTAAAAACACCAAACATCTAGCTTTACAGTGAACTAGCTCTCCAATAATTTACCATGACATAACACTTGTCTCTAAGAAGACTCAGTTGCTGGCTGACTGCTTCCAATCAAAAATCTCTTTATAAACAGGTTGATTTAGGCTTCACTGTCCCACAAGGGAATGAGCCCCATCCCTTAGGCTATTTTTGAGCCACTTCTCAAATCACTTGGGTGTAATAAAGGCTAGTCTGACGATTACATTAGATTAACCAAGCTAGAGAAAGCAGTTGGCTGTCTTGGCTATACCTCTACCATGTGCAGATTGTTTGCATTCAATAAGTAGCAAAAATCTCATGTAATTTTGGTATTAGCTGTAGTTTGAGATTTAATCTATGGCTAAATCTTGTAACCATTCCTTCCTCTCTGAAGAACTTCCTGCCATGATTTATATCTGTGCCATCTCAACCCAACACTGGCAATACACTTTCACAAGGTATAGTGCAAATCCAAAACAATGGCTGCAGTAAGCTAACTGGGATGTCTTACATGTGTAGCAGCTCAGTCACCTGTAAGTGTGGATTATATGCAGTAGTTACAGGTGCCTGACAATGACCTGAACTGTCTGATTAATGCAGTCATACATAAGTAGAAATACTTGAACCTCCTTATTCAAAAGGCTGCTAGTGCCTTCTCCCTAAAGATCTTTTGATTTTAGTGTTTCCCTTCAAAAAAGGTGTAATTTGTCAAAAGATGAAGCATGTGAGCAAACCATGCTATCTACTGGAGGCTTATGATGGGAAAATATATTAGCTGAAAGTACTCTAGCTTATGAATCGTGTTTAGTATTTAATCATAGTGTAATGAGCTGTGGCCTGAGAATACATCCTTGAAGGGTGAAGAGGATACAGTAATTGCTCTTCCACTGCAGTTAGTACAACAGAACTACTGCATGTAGGGTTCAAGGCACTAGATTGTAGAAAGTGATAAATTGATAAGGTCTGGAATAAGTTTATCTTTTTCTAAAGCTGAATTTAAAAAATCATTGATGTAGCCTCCTTAATTATACATAGTGTTGGTCCCAGGATATTAGACAAAATGGGTGAGGTAATTTTTTTTTGACCAACTTCTGTTCGTGGTAGAAACAAGCTTACAAAGAGCTCTTCAGGTCTAAATTAGTCATCCTAGTTGTCTCAAAATTCTATCCTTACACTTGTCAATTGAAGACATACCAACTACCTGTGGCTATATGAGATTTAAATTGGTTCCGGTTGTCTTTATTAAGTTACATGTTATGTAACTTTATGTATGTTATGTCCATACTGTGCAAGTACATTGCTTTCTGATATGCTAAGCATGACAAAAGTGGAAACAATATCTAAGAGTGAAAATGTCATCCCTTGTTTTTCATTGTTCACATAAGTGTACTCCTGACTAGCTCAATCTAAATCAGACATGGGAAATACAGTTCAGACACATGATGCAAAGATTGAGAATGGGCTCTACTAGTGCAGTTGTTCTATATCATTACTTCAGATGATCATCAAAAGGTTTTTTGAAAGACATATGGAAATCTTATTTATTACCATAAACACAGAGTTGTACACAATTGTCATAAAAATGGAACAAGCTGGGCAAAAAAAAGTGCGTGTGCACTCTTCCCCAATGGTGATAATGAAAAACTTCCTCCTTGATGTTGCCTTGATGGAGTCGCATACCTGACCCACATGGCTTACAGTGGAGGTATGCAACGAGAACAGCAGCTATGAGTAAGTAATCTTTCCAAAATATATTTTCAGATTGATGACTACCAACTTTTAAAGGAAATAAAGAGGTGGGTGAAATAAGTTATTTTATTGGACCAACTTCCTTTGGTGAGAGAGACAAGCTTTTGAGCCATGCCCAGCTCCACTTCAGATCTGGGAAAGGTACCTTAAGAGCTCTGTGTAGCTTGAAAGCTTTTCAACAGAAGTTCGTCCAATAAAAGATCTGACCTCACTCACCTTGTCTAATATCCTGCCTCCAACTACACTGAATAAAGGAAATAAAGGACGCTTGAGTGAAGAGTTTAAGGGATACTACCCCACAATTTTTTGTTGCTGGTGCAAAATCATAACATATATCAGTTTTTGAGTCTTTGCTAATAGTCAGCTACTATTATTGCTGAAATACAGGACAGTCCTTTATTGACTTGATATGGAACTTTTGGCACTGCAATGATTATAACTACTCAGGCATCAGGTTTTTCAAGAGAGAAGACACAGCACATATCAACTGGTCAGGTATTTAGTTCAAGACTGCTCATACACTTGGCGTATGAGAAGGGAAGTACTGTCCCAAACTTCCATTCAAGAAATTGAATTTTGCTATGCAGATGTACACATAGCAAGCCTTAGGGAGAGTGAATATGGTGCTTCCTTGGTGGCCAAAGCTCTGGGATTGGGAGTGGTGGTAATAAAGTGTCCTACCCTGCCCTCTCCTGCTTTTTTAACATTATTTTAGATAGGAAGGGGGAAAGAAAGCGGCAGAGGCCTCCAGTTGCCCCCACTCTAAGCAGTTCTCATCCTCTCTCACTAAGCATGAAAGCAGCCTTGGATGATGTGTGCTTGTGACTGTTAGCTGGCTCTAGATGCTTTATCGTTACTGGGCTGCTGTGGTACTGGGGAAAAGAACAGGAGGGGGAGTTTATAGAGAGGATGCATGCGATTGTAAATCGAGATAGTCAAAATGGGGAGGGGGTGCCTGACTACGTTGTGGAGTGACCGATGGGAATCAAGTGTTCTCTGGTGGTTATTTGGCCGTGGATGGCAATAGCCAGGTAAGAGGGAAAGCGCTGGAAAACTGCCAAAACTGTCCGATGGATTATATGCACGAAATAACGCGATCAGTGTTCCTTAGACACACCCACTGGAGCAAGCCACGTCCCAGGACTCCGCGGAGACTCTCCCGGCCTGCCAGTGCCCAGCCACCAAGGTGGGGTAGCGCGCTGTAGCGCGGACGGCTTGGGAGTGGCTGGCAGCGTGCACGTGGGCGGCAGGGTCACGTGACCAGACCGACAGGCTCCTAGAGTCGCTCATTCGCTGCCTGGTTCCGTTGATAGGAGGGTGATGACGTAGAACAAGCTGCGCCGCGGGTCTGTTTACTTCGGGCGCATGTCGCGGGTGTCGGCCGGGAGCTAGTTTGGGGAGTGCGGGCGCAGGCGACGCGGGGTGTTGTTCTCCTTCCCGGCTAGCCATGGCCTCGGAGCGGGAGCCGGAGCCGGGCTCGGCCAGCCAGGTAAGGGAGGGGAGACGGGCGGCTCTGGGCCGCGCAGGGGCCCGCCCCCAAGCCGTTACATAAGCGGGGGCCTGGGTGCACCGGGCGGGTCGAGGCGCCTCGCCCCGCCCCGGAATCTCTGACAGCCGGGTCTGGGGACACCTCGAGAGAGTCACTTATCCCCGCCGCCCCGAACCCGCGGATCCGCGTCCTGCTCGCGTCGTGCGCCCTGTAACTCTGCCGTGGCAGGGAAGCGGTGGCGGCTCTGGCCGTGGCCCTGCGTGTGACGGACTAAGGGGCTCGGAGCTGGCCTTTGAGTCTAGTGGGCTTATTTTTAAAGGGAAATGACACTTCTATCTGAAAATACTTCACCTGCTGCTGTTCTAAGTACCCACCAGTATTACTGCCGTTGAAAGGGAGCGGGAGCGGGGAAGGAAGACATTACCTTGCCTTTCAGCCTGTTTTCTTGTGCTTTTGGCAGTCCTTTAGCCTTGATCTTACAATCAGCTCCATGTATGTGAGCTCTGTGCCTGTGCAGAGCCTTTTACAGATCTACGGATTTGCTCATGTGCCTCTGATTGCAGGGGAAGGAGCAGGCCTTTCGTAAGTTTCACCCTTTCCTTGTGAACTCTTAAGAGTTGTCTGCATGGGAAAGTTATGTTGGTGTAAGCTAAGGTGTGAATATAAACCAATATCGTTCTACTGGTAGAACCTCAGTGTGTGGACACTGATTCTGTTGTAAAGAAATGGCTCTTTTCAGTTTAGCTGATTTAGCTTAGGAAGGGGTTTAAACACTCGTGCCATGTGTGTAAATTTATTCATGATCAGTCCCACTTGTGTTTGCCCCTGATTCTGCAGTTGTTCCATGTAGCTGTTGACTTCAGTGGGTCTCTAAGTAGGTGTTGGGGCCTGCCTGCTCAGATCCAGTTGCAGGATTGAAGTACGTAAGTACTTGCATAAGAAGCCTTTATAGAATCAAGACCTCTAAGCAGTTCTCTGTTGTTTGTGTGAGGCTTTCATGCAACAACAAGGAAGAGAGAAACTTTTATGAAAAGGAACATGTTTATGAAACCACAAATAGTAGGTGAGTCATGGACTAGTGCAGTTCCCGAAATGTCTTATTAATTTTTTAAAGATGTTTGTTCTAATTATCCCAAACAATTAAAAAGCTTTTGTAAGTATCTTGTGCAGCATGGGAGCCTAAATTCTACATGCTGATCTAATATGTAAAATATACTTTTCTCCCAAAAGCCCTAAAATAGTTACTTTGTCAGATACTTGGGGAAGAGAGAAGTAATTAATTTGAATAAGCATATGTAATATTAAGAGCATATTTAAAAGACAAACTACATTAGAATGCTTCAAGTTTCTTTGGCTAAAATCAGTCTTCTTATCATTACAGCATTATCAGCATGAAATCTACTTGAAATAAGCATTCAGTGAATATATTGCACCAGTACCTTAAGAACCAAAATACCTTATGTTTAAAAAACTAAACAAGGTATAGGCATGGTGAAGTGTGTGTGAGAGAGAGAATATATATGGAATCAATGAAAGAATTGTTTATGCTATGGGATAGTCTATTCTATTACACTCATTCTGTGAATATTGCCTTTTGGATGTGTGATCTCCCAGTCAGACTGAAATGTCTTTAAAGTTAATGATCAACTCCAAATTAAAAGTACTTTTATGGTTGGTATTATTTGATGCTTTATTCATTTGTCTGATAACTATGCTTTAACTCCAAAAATAACTTGGATTAATTTTTATACGTGTGTATGTATTTCACGTCCTATTTCTCACCCGTGCAATCCATATCTTGTATTTAAATGGCCTGGATAAGTTTGGCAACAGCTGAAACGGACATTTTTCCTGACAAACCCATGAAGCAAAGAATTCATATTATCTGTTGAGTTGCATCCTTAAATTTCCAAGGGCACACTTAACCACCAGAGGGTGCTCTGTGTCCACAAAGTACATTCTAAACACTGAAATGACTGTTGATCAAACATTTTATAAGCAAGGTTCCATATGCCCTTGCATGGATACAACAGTTCATGAAGTTGACTTTGTTTTACTTCTTCAACAATGAGAACTAATAAAGCAAGTTTCCCCACAGTCTTAGTTATGAAGAAATATATAATCAGGTCTAAAATGACTTGCTGCATGTATTAGAATGAGTGGAATTATGAAATACTACTTTCTCCAAGTACAAACTATCAAGTGCCAGCAACAAGTAACATCAAATACATTATAATACATGCCTTCTAATTTTGGAGCCTCTTTTGCATTCAGAAGTTCTGTTGAAGGCATACTAGTTCAGCATGTGGAACATCTCCAAAATTGAGCATGTTGATATGAATATATTAGTGCTGTGACAATCTCATTAAAAAGGTGCAGAATTTAATATTTGATCTATATTTTTAAAAAGCATGCAAATAACCATCATCACAATAACTGTACCTTTGGAGATGGCTTTTACAATAATGGAAATGATCTGCTGAGATGATTATACTGATTAAGTGACTAATCTGAAAATGGAATATTCTTACTACTTTTGCATCTTGCGTGTTAAGTAGTATCCTAGTACTTTTCTAATGTAGCTTTGTTTTGTGCATTTTCTCTTAAATATAGGCATTATTTGGAAATAACTTTCCAAAGCCATCAAACCTTAGCTGTTTTTTTTTTTCCCCCCCCTTCACTTTCCTTCTGAGAATATTGTTGCTTCACAACTACATTATGAGAACAAGTGAACAATCTAGCACTTTCTTGTAATGGTTTTGCTCATGCAGATGAGGTTTTTCCCCCCGCTTATTTTTGGTTAATCTCATGCATGTAGCCAAAAAACATTTTGTTTCTCAGGGCTTCAAGTTCTCAGCCGATGTCAAACCGTTTGTCCCAAAATACACGGCAGTAACTGTGGCATGGTCAGAACCCTCAGAAGCATGTGTCTGTCCTAGGTACTTGACTACATACTACCCATTTGTTCAGGAACCGTCTGTGGAGAAGTACGTATTTTTCTGAATCTCATTTTATGGGTAATTTTAACCTTCTAGTGCTTTGACTTTGACTACTCTTTCAAAATTGAAGTGGGAGCCTCTGTACTTCAATTCTTCTAACTGCCCAGTGGTTTAGACTTTTGCATTGTTCTCTGAGGGATACAGATTTGGTACCTAGTTTGTTGATCCCAAGGACCTGGAGTACTAGAGAAGGACAAGGAAGAGTCTGGTCACTGGGGTAGAAGGATGATAAATTATGAAGTGGATGGGAGGAGCAATGGGTATGTATAGAAAGGGAAGGAGGATTCTTGAGGGTGGGGAAGGGGAACCCCCTCAAGGTTTGAGTACTCAGTATTAAATGGCTTCTTTCTAAATATAAGGAATCTTCTAAGTCTTTTCTTTTCTTTCTTTTTTCTCTTTTGCAGAACTTATTTTAAAAGATAAATCTAGTTAGAATAAGATACACTTGCAAAAAAACAAACTTCTCAATGTAGCAGGTTTCAGGATTCCACAATGTAGAGTTTATTAAATGGATTGTTAATCTTGGGAAATCCAGAAATAAAACATGCTCTGTTTTATATCTTTACCTGTGTGTTAGGCTAGGAAATAACCAACCGTTACAAGGGCTGGGTATGATATTCAGTAGATGTCCTAACTTTTTTGTTAGCTTCTCAGAACTATAAGCTTTGGCTTTATTTTAGGCATAATTGCAGTGTCTTGAAACTCATTTACTTGCCTTTTAAAAAAAAAAAAAAAATTAAATATTGTGTTCTTTTTAATACCTTGACTGACTTTTCCCACAGAATTATTACAAAATTATCTTTGTATGTACCCTGTATTATGAATTATTGTAACCCATTTAATGATGAGCTGAATGCAGGCTGATTTATGACAGAATATGACATCATTAAAGAAATAGTGAGTAGCACAAATATTGTGATTAAGGTTGCATTGTTGGGGTCTAAAGTCAGAAAATGAAATTTAAGGGTTGATGCATTATTTTACCCATATAAATTTGGATAGGCTGAAGTCAAAACAACTGTTGCAACCAGAGAGAGAGCATTTCTTACTTCAGATATGCAATACACAATATCTTCTTATTCCAGAATTGAACAGATATTTGAAAATAGGAAAACATCAGGCTTATACACTTTGGCCACACTAAACTGATTTTTAAAATTGGATATACATAAACCAACATTTGTTTGCTCAGATTGAGAATGTCACAGTTGGCTGTTCAATTTACATCAGTAAATGTAATTTCTGTGGAAAATGTGGGTCTCTGCTTTCAGAGGCCCACTTAGAATTTGGTATGATTTGGTTGGTGGAGACTTTGCTGATATCAATTTAGGAAGACGTGTGTACTGAACTCCTCTTCCCTTTTTTAAAAAAAATTCAGACGTGTTGAATTTACGGAAGCTGTATTTAAGGCTTCCTTTAGCCAGTAAGCACAATAAATATCTACCATTTAATCACCTTGTATGGTATTATTAGGATACGTTTTGTCCCACAGAGTACTGTATTTATACTCCTGTTTTTAAATTGTATTTTAAAATAAGTTTCAGTATTTCATATTCCTTTCCTTGTAGTTGAGTACATTCACACATGCCTCTTAGTTTTATTACACTTTCAAGCTTCTGTCTTTTAGTTTAAGCTAACTCTTTACCACAAGGAAGTCCGGCAAAATAATAAAGAACTTGCTGGCAACTGTTAAAGCTGAAATAAAGCAGAATAGTTTTGAAACTCTGTAACAAATTATTTTTAGGTAGAATCACTGTATTCTTGAATTTTAAACACATTATGAAAGTTTAAATATAAAAAGGAGAGAAACATTGAATGAAATATTTTAATCATTTTGAGGAAGAAACTTGAATTTTATGGTTAAAGCACATATCTAGAAAGCAGTGAGTAAATACTTAATTGAAATCATGGAGAATGCTTTCCTTGCAAAATATTATGCCTGCCTTAATACTGAACAAAATCTTCAACTAAGGAATGGTGTATTTATTTAGGCCACAAATATGCGCTGAAGATGTGTCCTGGAACGTCTCTTCATCTCTCTCTCAATATATGTCTGGTAGTGTTACGGGATGTACTCCACTTGGTGAATACTCTAGCTCGCCTTCTTCGTCTGATGCTGCACCAAATCTATACCCACTTGCTAATGCACAGTATAATTATAACCACTCTAAACACTCCAGTCATTCCAGAATAGTTAATGAATGTGGCGAACAAACTTGTCTAGTCAGACAAGAGACTAGAAAGACTCCTAAGGTAAGTGAATACCTTATTTTTTCAGCTTTAAAAAGAATAATCACTACTTGTTGTAGTAGCAACAGTGAACAGCATTTAAAGGGATGTTGTTAGCAGTTATATGGACGAGATTTAAATTTTATAGCAGTAAGTTTTGGGTTTGGGTTTTTTTTTTCAGAATCGAAGACCAGTAGAAATCTTTCTATGAAACTTTTACAATTTGTGCGTGCGTGCGTGCGTGCGTGCGTGCGTGCGTGCGTGCGTGCATATAAATAAACAAATAAAAACTCATTGGGAATTCTGTGCCAAAAAATTAAATTCTGCACACAATATTTTAAACATTCAATAATTTTGATAATTTATTTCAAAATACCTGTCAGCAAATATCTCTAACAATACAGACGACAAAAAAGATTCAGGAAATATTTCTGACAAAGATTCCTTATTAGGCATACTAATACAGAACTTTGAGGAATAATTCATATAAACTACAATACAGAAACATATTTCCCATACCCCTCGGAAGCAGTGGGAGTCGGGTAGCGGAGGAGGTGAGGGAGAGGGAAGTGATTGCTGGGAAGGAGCCTGGAAGTGAACCTGGAAGGTTGTTGGGTGTGAGTGGGAGAAGTATGGAACAGAGTTTTTTTTGGGAAGGTGGGGAGAATTGTTAAGGAGTTGGGGGGCCTTCCCCTTGCAGACTCTGGCTGACCCCTAGCCTCTCTCATTTCACCAGGCACATCTGCCCCTGTCCCCAGGTGTCCTAGTACCCTCAATCCCCATTTAGCCAAGCATATCTGCACATGTCCTCTGGCCCTGCACCGTCACTCCCATTGAGCTCCTGGCTCAATATTATCACCCCACTAGCTCCTGTGCCTCTGCCCCAGTCTGTCCCCCGCACTAGCCCTTCTGAACCCCAATCTGTGTGATCCCCTCCCCCAACAGCCCTGGATGCCCTGCTTTGTCTGTGTCCCCCAATCCTATACCTCCTCACCTGGTCCTCTCATCTGGTGTCACATCCACCCTGATGGGTGAAAGATGTAATTGCAGTGTGACCCCTCTCGCTGCTTCCCTGCGTCTCACTGTCAGAATAACTTTTCTGCGCGGGTGGGGAGGAATCTGTGGGGAACATTAATTCTGTGCTTCTGCTGTGTCACAGAATTCCCCCAGGAGTGATATATATTTTAACAAATAAACACCTCTGTACTGAGTCGCCAATTCTCTCAGTATTTTCGTGAGTGCCACTGTCTGGCATTAAAATTGTCCTCTTATATCGCCAGAAGTTCCTAGTAGCTCAAGGTTTCTGACTGATGTTAAACAGATACTGCAGTTCTTGCTGCTTCCATCAGAGGCGGGAGACTAAATTGTAGGGCTTAGACTACAGTTCCAACTACCACCAGCAAGGGGCTCACTTTTCTTTGTCTTGCAAAATGAATCTGCTTCCTTACTTCTGCTCACTGTAACTAGAGCTGATCAGATGGATTTTTTTTTTTTGGTTGAAGGCCAAACCAAAAAATCAAGAGAAAATTTGGCTCAAGTTGAAATTTTTCAGGTTTTCTCACTAAAACTAGAAATCTGAAAAAAAATTGTTTCAGAAAATACCACCACCACAGTAATTCCAAAATGATATTTGCTTCCTAGCATTGGTAGCAGCTAAGTGAAATTAACATTCTTTTCCATTTCAGCTACTGCAGCAGGGCAATAGCAGTGGTGAAACTGATAAGAATGTCAGTTTCTCTTAGCAGCTGCTGGAGCTCCCTGATCTGTGTGTTCCAGACAGCCCCACCATGAATACTGAGCTGAAGTTAGATTCCCAGGCCTGCTTGGAGTCTCGAAGCCTTGGTGTCCCTGGCCTAGGACATTCCACATGGCAGCGTTGCCAAAGACCCTGGGATCCTGTCCTAGGACATCCAGTCTGCTGGGTCTGAGGCAGTGAGCCTGGGAGCCCTGGCTTGAGGGGGTTCGCAATGCCTTCATAGTCCCTGCTGCAGAGCCATTAGAATGAAGTGTCATGAGAACCTCCTAGTCCAGTTGATTAGAAACAAGTGGACTAATCTGTTTTTGTTGTTCAAACTGTGAGACATGCAGAAACTAATAGCACAATAACAAAATGTAAATCAGATTTAATAATCTAAGATGTTCCTTTGTATTTTATAGGTCATCTAACTGTGTTGCTCATTTTAGTACTAATTTAAAGTCCAGATTCTTAATGTTGTTGTTGTTTGTTGTTAAATATAACAAGTTATGGTAATGCAAATATGGTGATATGACAAAGTGTAATTAAAAAGATCTTCTGGTAAGGTTTTCATTTAATGTGTCACTTTGTTTCTTACAGAGGCGATCAAAAGGTGATGAGCAAAAATTGGACAATAACAAGCTTGATGGAAGTGATTCATCTGACAGAACAGCAAATAGAAGTTCACTTCATACTTCTGTGTATGACAGAAATGCTTTGAAACCAGGTACAGGGGCTAATGTGTGGCTTAGTTAAAATATATTCAGTAGAACTTAAAATTGTTGACAATTCAGTAGTTTCTAGTTCAGTGTGACTATATGTTTCTGAATCTAGAGGTGCCGAGTCCACGGGTATGGGGAGAATACTTTTTCGGGTGACTCCCTTTTTAAGGCAGGACCATGAATAACCTTATTTACTGACTCTACAACATAAGGTAGATTGATATGAAGAACTTCCTAGGCAAACAACTAACTTTACGTTACTTCTAGGTTGATTGCAGAAAGAGTAATTTAACATCTTTATTATAGTGATTAGTGAAACCCAAATTTTCAAAATAAGTTATTGAGCTAAAACTAGTCTGACAATCATTGTGCTCGGATAGCATGGCAATTGGGGTGACATAAAATTTGATGTATAATTTAGCGATTATAAACAGATAGTTGGCTTCTTTGACTTTACATGTTTTAATTAGACAGGTCTAATAAAGCTGTGAATAGGAAATCAAAACAGATTCCAAAAAACGAGACTCTTCCAAAACCTGCCTTTGAAGTTACCCTTTCAGATTTCCCTAAGTTGCAGAGTTTGGGAAGCAATGATGTGTTGGATCTGCAAAAATATAAACTGGGACCAGTATGCTCAGTGGAAGACAATACTGCATTCCTGAGACAACCAGTGAGAACAAAGACTTCTGCTTTAGTGATCACAGAGGTTAGCTGATGTTTGCACTTTGGAGCCTTGTAGAGTATTTCGTAAAATGACTTGTTTAATGATTCATCAAGACTACTTGTGTCATTAGTAGGGTGATTAAGTAACAAAATGCTTGTAGGGGGAAAGTGTAAAGATGGGCCAGGCACTCTGCAGACCATCACTTTAATAAAGTAGGAGACAATTGCTTGAGAGTAGACTAGGAATTTAAACTATAACAGCTAGTAGCTTGCTTAATATACAGTAGATTCCACTTAATAGCAGTCATGTTATTAGCAACTTCTTGTTAATGGCAGCATATTGCCAGGAAGCAATTTCAGCCCATAACATCAATGTTAATGGGATTTGGACATTAGTAGTGGCATGCCACTTATCAGCAACATTTTTGGAAGAAAGGCACCTCCTTTTGAGGCTGCAGCCCCAGAAGAAAGCATTGGGATGTGCCGAGCACTGCCTGTGACCAGTGCTCAGAATATCCCAGCATTTCCTTCTGGAACTGCAGCCTGGCAAACCTGTCTCCACATGGTGCCCATACAGGAGTAAGAGGCTGTGGGCTGGGATCCTGGGAGGGGAAGCGGGGGGCAGAGCAGTAGCAGGTAGAAGGGCTGCAGTCTAAATGCTGGAATCTGCACAGTACCTCTTGCTATGCTTTCCTGGCTGTGCCCAGGGCAGGAAGCACTGGCACATGCTGAGCATTGGCCACAGGCAGAGCCCAGAGAGAGATACTTTGCAGCTCCCCCTCCCCCTTGTGAAAAGCCTTGACATCTGGGCTGTAGCCTTCCTCCCTGCTGCTTCTCTCACCACAGGCAGGTTTGCAAGGCTGCAGCCAGGGAAGGCACATCCCAACACTTCCTTCCCTGGTGGCTGCCTCATAAACCTGCCTTCTGCTTATTAGCAACTGTGATGGATAACACAACCCTCAGGTGCCAGCTAAAAGTTGCTAATAAGTGGAATCTATTGTAGAAAGAATTTTTTTTCCCCACGTGCAGCAAAACATCATGTGATGTTCACAACTGACCTCGTATGCTTCAGTAACCCATTTCCTCCTCATTCCCTCCAGCTACTTTCTTATGGGGAAAAAAAAATAAGGCAACAACGACCTCTGCAGGGCATTGCCTGTGGATTGCTGACTTGCATGCGTCAGCCAGTCATTAATTCCCAGGAAGTTCTCTACACCTCATTTTTATTGCTAAAGTAAAGCAAGTCTGTTTTCTGATTTGCATTTGGTTCACATAACTGCTGGGGCCTGAGAGCAAGACTATCATGGAACCCTTATGCCAGACCTCTCCTGGCTGAGGAGGTCTCCTGCACAGGAGGTATTCTCATTGTGCCATTCCTACCACCTTTTAAGGTCCTTTTATATTAGTAGAATGGTATAAAAGTGTCTTGGTATAATTGCATAGCATAATAAGGCTCAGTGATTCTGTTCCAGATGAGTAATAAGTTGCATACATCGGGAGTCTTCTGTTTCTGTATTTAAGAATAGGGCTATCAATTAATCGCAGTTAGTGCAAGCGATCAACACAAAACAAATTAACTAGATTAAAAAAAGTCACGATTAATTGCAGTTTTGATTGCACTGTTAAACAATAATAGAATACCAATTTAAAATTACTATAAACATTTTTAGATGTTTACAAATTACAGTTACAACATAGAATACAAAGGGTACAGTGCTCACTTTATATTTCTAATGACAAATATTTGTGCTGTAAGAAAGATAAACAAAAGAAATAGTATTTTTCAGTTTGCCTCATACAAGTACTTTTGTGCAATCTCTTTGTCGTGAAAGTGCATTTACAAATGTAGAATTATTTCTTCTTACATAACTGCACTCAAAAACGAAACAGTGTAAAACTTTAGAGCCTACAAGTCCACTTAGTCCTATTTCTAGTTCAGCCAATCACTAAGACAAAAGGTTGGTTTTTTTTTTTTAAACATTTACAGGAGATAATGCTGCCTGCTTTTTATTTGTCACCTGAAAATGAGAGCACGCGTTCACATGGCACTGTTGTAGCTAGCACTACAAAGTATTTACATGCCAGACTTGCTAAACATTCACATGCACCTTCATGCTTTTCACCACCATTCCAGAAGACATGCTTCCATGCTGAATTTAAATTGGTATTCTGTTAACAGTGCAATTAAAACCGCCATTAATTGCAATTTAAAAAAAAAATTGTTTGACAGCCCTGTTTAAGAATACAAGACAATGTGGTGTTGCTTTGTAGGATGAAGCTTCAGTGGAAAACAAAGCTATATCAAAAACTTATGCAGAAGCAGGTTCAATTTCCTCTTCACTTGATACTAGAGGTAAGTGCTAGAGAAACCCCAAAATATCTATCACCTAATGGCTTTGAATAGTCTCTGCATCTCATTAATATAAAAGTTACAGTATTTCTAAATGCTTCTTGATGATAACCTACAGTATCAAAACTAACCAGTGAGAGATGATAAAGCAAACTTGAAAGATTTCTCCTTCATTGCAGTCTTTTTGTGTGCCTTGAGGGGACACTTAATGTGAAGAATTTATATGTAAATATTCTGATTTATATCAAACTACTTCCAAAATATATATGTAAATAATGGATTTCTAATGCAGCGGAGTGCTTAGTATGAATGTGTTTTTTATAGCACATTTCTAGTTTTAATTTTTAAAATTCACTTCTTAAAAGCAAAAATGGCAAAAGGAAAAATTTTCAAAACAAACCACTTTTTAATTTTTCTTTTAGGTCTCAGATTTATGTATAAATGTATATTTATTTATACTGCATTTATTTTTTTAAAGTCTAACATTTAGAGCAGTGTTTCTCAACGAGGGGTACGCATACCCCTGGGGTACACAAAAGTCTTCTGGGGGTACATCAACTCATCTAGATATTTGCCTAATTTTACAATAGGCTACATAAAACATTAGTGAAGTCAGTACAAACTAAAATTTCATAAACAATGACTTGTTTATACTGCTCTATATGGTATACACTGAAATGTAAGTGCAATATTTATATTCCAATCAATTTTTTAAAATTATATGGTAAGAATGAAAAAGTAAGCAATTTTTCAGAAACAGTGTGCTGAGACACTTCTTTTTGTATTTTTATGTCTGATTTTTGTAAGCAAATGGTTTTTAAGTGAGGTGAAACTTGGGATACAAAAGACGAATCAGACTCCTGAAAGGGGATACAATAGTCTGGAAAGGATGAGAACCACTGATTTAGAGTCTAGAATAGGTGGGTGGGTGTTCTCCTTAAATTTAATTGCAATTCTTCCAAATCTTAACTTTCAGTTCTCTTTTTGCAAATAAAAATCAATGTCAGTGCCCCACAATTTGCACAAGTGTGCTTGCCCAGAGGAGGAAGAATGTAGTAAGAAAACACCTTGATCTCTAGCTTCCAAGGAATTAATTTGAACAGCTATCAAAGAAATGAGATTAAAAACATTCAGCAAATTGTAGACATAGTGGTATTTTGATTCACTCCTAAACCTTTTTAATATTAAGTAGTTGGAGAAGTAATTTACCTTTAGACATCTCTGAACATTATTCTTTTTCCCACAGCACTTCCTCCGACAGCTGCACCTTACTCCACTCAGTCACGTTTATCTGGGGCCACTGTACTTTCACAGTCTTCAAAGAGAGTTGTTTCCTCTCAACTTCTTTCCAGTAATCATTCTTGCAGCAAAGAAAAACAAGATGTTCAGAAAAATAGTAAGGTATTCGGAGAATTGTATGCTACGAGTGTCATTGAACTAACGGTAGCCATTGACACATTAGTGGCTTTTTTATAGTATCTGCAAGCCAATGCACTTTTGCCAAGATAGTTTAGGTGTAATTTTATACTGTTCATTAGAAGTGTTATCCATAATGTGCCTTTTTTTCTAATATGGTGCAAAAAATGTGAGAATAGCATTAAACATGCACCACAACTTGATCACTACTAAATAATTTCAAATTTTCTACATTTTAGGGCAGGTCTACACTGCCAGCAAAATTCAGCAGAAGTTGACAGGAGTTACGCAAGCTACTCTGCATAGCTTGCATAATTCCCATCGACTTTGTAACTTCCCTTTAGTGCACTGTTTCCATTGCACTGCGCTGACAGGAAATGTGTTCCAGTCGACGCAGCGCTATGCCTTTTGGGAAGGTGGTTTTATTAGATCTACTTCCGGATCAATTGAGCGTGTCTTCACTGCCTCTGTTGAACCGGAAAAATCGATCTGACAGCGAATTTGCTGCCATCCATGTGTACATAGCCTTAATGTTTTACTTGTTGCTAATTTTAATACAGTAATTCTAAGTTACACCTTCACATCTTGCTGTCTTCAGAATTTAAAGCTGAAATGTGAAACTTGGCTCCCTTTAGGAGCAGTGTTTTCTGCCCAGGTCACTCTAGCCAAGGTATGCTGTTATAGCTGTGAAACACGCTTGCAGCAGTGTATTCTCTGCTGTGCTGTAACTGCTGTTGGATCTTAAATGAATTCAGCCTTTGCCCTTATGGTATCGCAATGTATATTGGTTAGGGCATACTTTTTTGTATGTTTTTGATCATTCGGATAGGTTTGATTGGTTTTTTTAAAATATTTTTACTTGTATTCTGATACTAGCCATCTGTAACAAGCTGATTTATTCCGCTCATTGTGGTCTTTCAATAGTCAAAAACAAGAAATGGTGCTAGTGAAACTGAGCCTGAAGAAATGTCAGAAAAGCAGAAGAAAAAGAAGAAAAAGAAACCTAAATCAAATTCTGAAGTGGGAAAACCTCAAAATGAAAACTTTATAGTTCAGGAACCACCGAGGATTGAGGTACAGTGGAAAGTTTTTGTTAATGTCAGCACATTAAGAGATTGGTATGCGATCTCTAATTTTGTAGAAACCTGGATTCAGATCTATGGCGTAGACTGATTCTGCAAGGTATATTTATAAAGGCAGTCTCTTAGTCCCAAAGTACAGTATATTACAAAACCAGACAAAGCCCTATCTAAAAAATTAGGCAAATCAGACTTTGTATTCGACAGTGGCGATCAGAGAGAAAACAGGCTCCAACCCTGCACGGAGTGTGGTAGCATGACACTTGCACCTGTTAAGTTCCATTGAATTTGACACTAGTTCTAGTAGAGTCCTTTGCAAGATTTGGCACCATAATGTGCATCTTGGAATCTTTTTTGGTAGCAAAGGAAGCAGTTAAAATCTGCTTCTTTATTGCTTTGCTACTCTGTAGAGCTAAACAGTATATCATGCTTCAGATGATTTAATATTATATTGGAGGGGACAAAGAGTAAAACAGGTGTTCAGCTAGGTAAAGATTCTACTTGTACATGTTTGTATATTACATTTTTAAAAACAAACAGAACCTTTAATGTTAAGTCACAACTCTGTCTGAACATTTCCCCTAAGATTACAGAATTGTTCCTTTTTGTGTGTGCGCATTTGACAGCATCTTGTATATTTAATTTTTGTTTCTCTAGTAAATCAAGCAGTTTCTGTTTGTGTGGCTCTTTCCTCCTGCAATAATGGGGGGGGGAGGCTTTTTCAAAATGTATGGTAAAATACTGAACTGACTCGGAGGGCAGGACATGTGTAGGACCTCAGAATACTCTTTATTTTTTTGAAATTGTCTAGATTTTAAGTTGGTTTCCCTTTTAAGATTTTCATAGTAACCTTAACTCTTCCACATTATCTGTATAATCCAATTTAGTCTTCAGATTCATGCAACTCCTAGTGAAATTGATCAATATGAAGGTTTTTATATAAAGGGTATACACTTAAAATATAACTACTTGAAAATATATGTGTAATTTGGGCAATTTAAGGGGTACTGTGAGTATTAATGTAAACTTGTGTTTTCCTGTCTCCAGAAAAAGAGATTAATTCTAATTAGCATTATTTTTACTCTAAATTCCTATTGTGGAATTCTATTAATCAGTTGTAATTTAGCTATTGCACAAATAAAATTGAGAACTAACTTTCATAGATACACTAAGTAATGATAAACTGAAAGTTGAGTTGCATTTTAAAGCACATTGTGATTGAATGCTTTCTTTAATATTCAAAAACTCCACTGAATATAGTGCTATGGTGCTAATTAGCTGACATCTGTCTGTTCATACTAGATAATATTTAAACACCACATCTGGTCAGTTCTAGAATTTGGTGTTCCAGTAATCGGTGAGCAAAATTCAGTTGATTTTTTTTTAATGAAAATTGAAAAAACTAGAAGGGGGAAAATAAGGGATCCGTGAAGCTGCTTGAATCTGGTTAACAGATTCAGCAGCATCCGCTTCCTCTGTAATAGTCTTTAGATTGAAGAACTGGTTGATGACAGCCATTAACACCTTCCAGTATAACCACATCGCCCATCTCAACTCTGCCCATCCTCCCAATATATTTTAAAAATTGTTGACACCCTGAATGACTTACTTTCCAGCCGGGGGGGAGAAAAGAATGGGGGAGGAGGGCATGGGGAGGAATGAGTAGGCAGCCCAGTCATCCGGTTTTAAACCAGTCAGTCTTGCTTTTTGAACGTTTGTCCGTGTCTGGTACAGAGACAAAACTGGATGTGGCTTTGTCCAGTATTGGACAGGGAACACAATTTTGAAGAGTGTTGCTACACCCCTCCAACTGGGGTGGGGTCATGCTGTTCCCTAATGTACTAGAATATCTGGTTTCCTGGGAATGTGTGGGTGGCTACTTTAGGAATGGGGACACATACAGAGCCTGGGGACTGCAGGGATTGGGGGTGGAGAGTGTATGGGAAATCATGCTATGGTGGGGAGGGGAGAATGAAGGGGACAGATCCCTGCCACATGGCAGAGCAGAGAAATGAGTGGGGACAGCCCCTGGCATGGGGGGACAGTGACACAGAGGGGAGGGTAACAAGTGGGACAGAGTTCACAAAGCTTCTGGCATGAGGCAGGGGGAAATGGGGAGGAAACAGAGCCCATGGCACAGGGAGAATGGGGGGCAGACACACAGCCTCTGGCCGGGGGTTGGGTGGCTGCAGGGAGTCACTGAAATTGGGGGGGGAGGGGGATGGGAGGAGAATGAAATCAGTCAGTCTGTGGTGTGCTTTTTTTATTGCTCTCAGCTTACAGAAGCAACAAGTGTGTGACCTTCTAGTTTGTTGACTAATATTGATGTATACTGCCTACATGTAGTCTCTGTGCTGCTGTTTCACTGTAAAGGCCAATTGTATTGAAACGTACATACACCGATTTCTTTGAGTGTTCACAGTTCCATAGTGGAAAGCTTGTGGCCCTTCCGTCTTTTGTTCCCCTTCTCTCTATCACCCACACTTTTTAAGGCAAGACTGCATAACTGGAGGCTGGGAAATGGGAGCTGTGTAGTTCAGAATCTTTAAATGATCGAGAAAAGAGTGGCTCTTAAAAGGAGCTATTCTGTCTATATTTGGCTGCAGTGCTGATTGCTCTGAGTCCTGGAGAAGCTTCAACGTCTGGTATCTGTTAATGCAACCTTTATTTATTTTAAATCATCCCTTCATCTTTGAACTATTGGCTGCCATATACAAAATCTATCTTCTGTGGCTTTTAAGCAGTAAGATGTAAATAATTGAAGGAGCTGGACTCAGATTTTTCTGCGAACCTTTATACACCAAAACAGATGTGTGTTTCTTCATTATGTGGAGGAAGGAGAGAGAATGTATATTTGATGATAGCTGGAAATTTGGAGCTTATTGTCCTTTTTAAAAACAATGGCTTGTTTTTTATTTAGGATGCTGAAGAGTTTCCTGACCTGGCAGCTGCTTCTGACAGAAGAAACAGGGTGGGGACTCAGAAATCCTCCTGTATTCCTCCTGTCGATAGAAAGGAGCCTGAAGTAAGACACTTTGTCGAAAGATGCCTCTCATACATTAGCTTTGTATCTCCAAAAACTGAACAGAAAAGAAATGGAAAGTTTAGAATGTTGAATTTTCATATTGTGCTTCAATTTGGTGGAGAGGCTTGTTTTTAGAACATTAAGGGGAAATGGAAACCGGTATCTATTGCAGTGTTGTAGCCATGTTGGTCGTAGGATATTAGAGAGACCAGGTGCGTGTGGTATGTCATTTATTGGACCAACTTCTATTGGTGAGAGAGAAGCTTTTGAGCTTTATACAAAGCTCTTTTTGAGGTCATATATAAGCTCAAAAGCTCATCTCTCATCGACTGAAGTTGGCCCAGTAAGATATTACTTCACCCACCTACTCTCATATGTGTCTGTGGCTGAGTATCTTCAACTTCGGGCTCTGCAGCCTGACCAATGTTAAATATACTCAGTTATATATCTAGGCCACCTGAAATACTACATTTCAGTGCCAGGTTGCAGCAAGGGTAAGAACTGTGCATCTGTTTGGCAAGAGTAACCTACCTGCATGTGCATTCCTTTCACCATTGTCCACTTAAAAATTATTCTGCAGTGAAGGAGCAAATCTAAGGCTTCATCTACACCAGCGGCTCTCAACCTTTTTTTCCCCAGTACCAGTCGAGTCAGGTCAAGTACCACTGGTCCTGACCCTAGTGGTACTCGAATAAAAAAAGGAGAAACAGTGGCGGCGGCAGAATGCGCCGCGGAGAGCAATACTCTCCGCCGAATCCTGGCCGCCGTTACCCACGTTTCGGCGGCAGGGTTTCTCACATGCGGAGCCGGCTGGGTTGCTTTTCGGCAGCGGCGCGAGGGATTTCGGCGGCAGTCATCTGCGTCTTCAACGGGGGGGTTCGGCGGCAGCGCGGTAAGCTTGTTCGGCGGCGGGGGGGGGAATTTTAGGTGGCGGGGGGTTGCGGCGGCGGTGGGGGGGAGGTTTCGGCAGCGGGAGGGGGTTTCGGCAGCGGAGGGGGGAATTTGGCGGCAACGGCAGGTACGTCTCGCGTACCACCAAGCCTTCCTCCGCGTACCACTAGTGGTACGCGTACCACCGGTTGAGAACCCCTGGTCTACACTATCAACTTGTATCAGTATAACTATGTTGTTATGGGGAGTGGAAAATCCACCCCCCCATGCAACGTAGCCATACTAGCCTAACACCTCCCCCCCATGTAGATAGTGTGTTAATGGGAGGGCATCTCCTGTCAACATAGCTACTGCATCTCAGGGAGGTGAAGTACATATGTGAACAGAAACTCTCCTGTTGGCAAAGGTCGCGTCTTTGCTAAGTGCTACAGCAGCACTGAGTGTAGACAAGCCCTAAACCATTTCTGTGTTACACTGGAGTAGTGTTTTTGCAACCTTTGGGTTGTGATCTTCAGGGGGATCACAAACGACAAATCTGGGGGAGGGGGAGAGAGAATTTGAGGATTTGAAAATTTTCAATTCTAAAGCAAAAAATATAAAATTTCCAGAATAAGTTGGAGGCAGCCCAAACCCTTGTCTTTATACTTTTTATTATTATTATTATTATTATTATTATTATAGAAAATGTAGAGGGGTCGCAAAAATATTTTTCACTGCCCACCAAAAAAGATTGAGACATTAAAAGAACCTAGGTACTATAGTAGTAGGCAAACTAGAAATACTGAAGGAAGATGGAGGGCTTGGGTGTAGTTGACTAATATAGCAGCCAATGAATGCTCACTTTCTCAGAGGGAACTAATTGCTCAGCATTTCAGGTCTGGGTCTCAGCTTCTGTAGGTAGACTTGATTAGCACATGTTCCCTTTATTCCCCCTGCAAATATTCACACTGCTTACATCTTGGTGTTTTAAGTCTATATGATGGGAGTCTCTAGACATTTTCTGTTCCTTCTTGGCACTTTTTCTGTCCTTTAAATTTCAAAGGTACATGGAACCAAAGAGTCTCGTGACAGCAATTATCGAAATGATGCATCCAACTTGGGAGCTGCTGTAACATCAGGGAAAAAAACAGGGAAACAGGCTTCATCTGGTACATTGGAAAGAAAAAAACCTCAGGTAAACCAATTCCCATTGAAACTAAGTGATCTGAGCCTGATATTGCAGAGAGAACTGGCATATTTAGCAATAAGGACCAAAAGATTCAAGCTTAAATACAAGTGTGTTCATATTTCTGAATCTAAAATAAGTGGCCTGACTCTTTAGTTGGAAGCACTTGGTACCTGTGAAAATGAACCCACTTACTTTAGGTTTTCAGGTTTGAAAAAATTGTTTTTGCAGTGTATATGTTTTAAGCAATGGAGATTGACCCCTTAGCCCATCGGATTTGATCGTGACATGTCCTATCCTAAACCAGTGCTTTAAGAATTTAGGAACAGTTTGAGCTGAGGTTTTCAGGATATTTCACACCCAGTGATTTATATCCTCACTTCTATATTCAACCATAGGCACATAAGGAAGGCAACTTCTGTTTAGGGCTGCAGTGCTTCCCCAGCTAACTTTTAAGACATAGGAGAGGGTGACACAAGCTGCCTTGTTCCAAAATATTCTTCCTGGATTAATCTGGACTTGGATTCATTAGCATTCTACTGGGTCTGTACTGTGCTCTATAAAAGTTGAAAAATGCTTTACAGTGTTTCAGTGGGCTCTTCAAAATTATTTTCACCTTTAATATCACAGATGGTAGGATTAAGCTAGTAGTCAACCATGCGGAACTAGGTTGTGGCATAGCTCTGGTAATGGAAGTAAATCAGAATGCCCTAGTCTCCTGCTTCCTGGGTTGGTTGGTTTGTTGGTTTTGTATATAACTAAAAAGATGGCTGGGGATCTGAAGGAAGAAAGGGGTACAGTGATTTCAGAAGGTGATCTTGGTTTGGGCATGCTGCTTAATCTGGCATGGTTTGTGTACAAAAATTATGGAGGATCCTGATCCTGCAGAGATTTTCTTGTCTCATTCTTGTAGCTATAAAATAACAGGGGAGTCATTTCATTAGCATATACTGCAACCTTCGGCCTGGCCTATGCTTAAAAATTAGATCAACCTATCCTTGTTGCTCAGGACTATGAAAAATGTTGCACCCTGAGTACCATGATTAGGTGGACCCCACCTCTGGTGTAGACACAGGTAGGTTGATGGAAGAATTCTTCTGTTGACCTCACTACCACCTCCTTGGAGAAGAGGATTAACTATATAAATGGAAAAATCCCTTCTGTTGAGGTAGGAAGCATCTATACTATGGCACTACAGCGGCACAGCTGCAAGACTGTAGCTGTGCCTCTGTAAAGGCTATAGTATAGACTTGCACTAAATTTCATGTTTCTGCCTCTGATAGGTTATTTACAGTAATAAAAGCAAGAACATGAAGTTTCTATAAATTTGGATCTAAAATGAACTTTGTCTCTGGACAGAAGAGACTATTGAGAAGTATGAAGGAGGCTACTTGCCCATGCTCTTGGATGGAGAAACAGGGAAATAAGGCTGTTTATCAGAAGATGGCACATAGACAGGGAATCACTACAGAATTCTTTTCAAAGAAAGGCATGGGGAAGGATGAATTATCTGCCCCAGGCTCAGGTGCTAAAAAATAGCCCCTACTAAAAAAAATACACTGAATATTTATCCTACATATTTCTGAAGTAAAATTAGAACTCCAGTAAGCTTTTTTTAATAAAAGGTAACTGACATACTTGCCAAGGCAGAAGTCTGTTCATTGCTGAACGTATACTGATGCTAGTATACGGAGGCTTAACTCTTTTTGGTGCTGAGTTCCAGTAGGTGTCAAAAAAGTACATCAATAATCCAAAACAATTACTGTACCGGAGCAATAAGATTGGCTGTTTCTCCACTCGTTTAAACACAAGTATTTCTGAATGAATGTGTCTGTATTCACATGTATTCATATTGTGTGTCACAAGAAATGCAGTCTCTTAAAATCTGAAATGGGACAGCCCCTGGTTTATTCTGGTTTTCCTTAGGAAGCTTCCAAGAGCAGTGGAAAGAAGAGTCAGATTCCAGTGCAGTTGGATTTGGGAGGCATGTTGGCTGTATTGGAGCAGAAGCAACAGAGAGAGAAATTGAAACTGTCCTCCAAACCTGTGGTGCTTTCAGGTACAAGCTATGATTCGATTTCCTTTCTTCGCATCAGCTGTGGTAGTTTCAAATATGGGAAATTTTTTAAAAATAGCTTCACTTTTAATATGTGGTAACATACTTCGTTTATGAAGGACAAAAAAATCAGAGTGAAGCAAGCTGCATATGAAAAGTTGAGATAGATAACATGGGCGTGGAGGTAGGGAAGAACCAGAACTGAACTGGAAAACAACTTTTCACATAGCTAGGAAGGAAGACTGAAAATTAACCTGAAAAGTCAGTGGGTGGGCGAGGGACAATGACACACATTTGGCCTTTTTTTTTTTTTTTTTTTTGCTTTATGATGTACAGGAATGGCCAAAGTCTGTTTCAGCTTGGCACTTTGTTTTTGTTCTTTTTAAAACTAAAAAATCAGGTCTTGTGTGCTCTCCCTTTCTTTGAGGTCTGTCTTATTGACAATTGGAGAACTGATAGAATTATGAAACTGAAAGTGGCAAGATTGGAACCTGAGCAAATAAATGAAAGCAAAGGGAATTTGAGTCAGTTTCATTATTTGAATACTGATTTAGTTGAAACTCCTGACAAACAGTTGGGAGAGAAGCTCTCTGATAAAGATTCAAACCTTCCCATCCCATCCTTTTAGCTGAGGAATGAGAATTCCCACAGCTATTCCTTGAACGGTTATTTAGGCAAAAACGGAAGATGAAACTTGAAGTGTCTATTAGTTATATGGTAAAAAATGAGCAAAAACCTGGCTATGGTGAGGGAAACAAATGCTTTCAGGCCTTATTTGTATATCTTAAAGAAGCAAAAATGGCACAACACAATGCCTTACACTGTAGATCACCTGTAAAGAAAATTTACACTTAACTACATTAGTTCAAATAGAAATGGATTAAGTTTTTCCTATCACTTGACAATGATTAAGAAATTCTCTTCTTTTGGTATTGTGGAAACAATGTATGGGGAGTTGAATGAACTCTAAATATGGTAAAATTAATTTCCTAACTTTTAATACCATGCCATTATTGAGACATCAAGGGAATAACTGGAATTATCGATGTATTGGTTTATTTTGTCTTGGTTCACTGTGAGAACTTGGGGTACTTTGTGTGTAATCTCTTTTGTAGCATTTTAGGCACCCAAAAATATAATATTGGAGAGGTACTAGCAACTACAATTGTTAATTCTAAATCACAGAATAGTATAAAATTATCCTGATGTAAGTACTTCTTAAGTGCGGATTGGAGAGAGGGGATAGGATGAGGGTAGAGCTGGAAGTAGAGCATCATGAATCATAGTATCTGCTCCTATAGTAGTAATGACATTAGATGACTTGTGTATGGCGTTGTCACGTAAGAGGAATGAGAATGTCTTGGCTGTACCCAAGAGGCATAAGACAGCTATTGCATCAGCAGGAGCTTTTTGGGACTCAAGTGCTCACAATAAATCATTTGAGACTATGAACCAAAATTTGAGTTTGGCTTATAGATTGTAAAAATACTTTATGCTCACCGCTGATATAACAGTAAAGAAGTTACAAAAAGTCATTGAAATCTAAAAGTGTAAGGGAAAAATAGCATTTATCGACATTATTGCCTTTCTACCTTTTTATGCTTCTGCAAAATATGATGAAAATGAGAGAGTGGCTCAACCATAGTAACTAACAATTTTTACAAAGAATGTTTTTATATAGACATCTGTCATCTTAAAGAACTGGAAACAGATCACATCTTAATTATGTTAAATTACCAACTTGTTTGACACCTTCAAAGACAATTAGATGTGTTAATTGGTCCTAGAAACAACGAATAGCAATTTCTTGTGATTGGTTTTAAATCATCAGCTGATTGGTTCTTGAGTAGTTAAATTGAGCAATATCTTTATTTTTTTATTATAACTGTTAACCATTAGTAGGTAAATACACTTGGATTTATTAAGGTATGAAGGTAAAATGTTTGATTTTAAAGGCTAATTGTGGAAATGCTGTAACCATATATAAATGGCAAAAATGTAAATACTGTTTAAAAATGCTAGCAAGGGCTCAGTAAATTTATAAGACTGAGTAACTGCTTAATTATTTTTCTCTGGACTGTGAATATTCAAGTGATATGCATAGTTAGTAAGAGAGATATTGGGGCTTCAGTAACTTCAGGTTTATTTATATTGCTGGATTTGAAGCAAGCCATAACCTTTAGTTCTACCTACACATGCTCTTATATTGAAGAACTTCCTTGTCTGCATTCTCAACTCAGCTTTCCTTTACTAAGTGTAGCCTGTAAAGAAAAGCTACTTTGTAGCTACAGTACACTGAAATTACTTAAAGCTGCTAATCAGCTCTGAGTAACTTGCATGATATTAGAAAGAAACTCTGTAAATTCCCTTGAAAGTTCTAAGTAAAGGTGGTTGAGAAATACAAAAAGTGACTTGCAATATTTTCAGGGACAAACGTAGCAGATTCGCTCTGTGGTTACTCATGATGTCTACTTCATTGAAGTACTAAGATAAAATTACTTCTGTGCAGATCCTGAAAGTTTTCACTGACTTACTTGATCCATCTACAGATTCTTATTGGGAGCAAGATAGAGAGGAAAGATAGTCCAATGGTTAGGGTATTAGCTTGAGACTTGGGAAATCTAGGTGCAGTTTGTGCTTTACCACAGACTTCCTGTGTGACCTTGGGCAAGTCTCTTACTGTCTCTGGGCCTGAGTTTCCCATCTGTAATGAGGATAATACTTCCCTACCTCATGGCAGCATTGTGAGGATGAATACATTAAAGATTGTGAGATGCTGAGATATGATGATGGAGGCCATATAAGTACATTAGATATCTCACTGTTCATTTGTTACACTCCAGTAGAAATTGAGTGGTGTTGCCTTGCAAGCAATTCACAAATAGGAAGGGTGGAGGACGTTAAACACATTTAATTTATTCATAACAAAAATTCTAGGAGCGGTAGCACATCCTTGAAGGTACCATAGAACTCTGTGTGGAGGTGGAGGGGATGAAATCCCAACTGCTAAATCCAGTAACTTCAGATTTCCTAAAATTTTCCGAGTTGGATTGGTTTGATATAAAATGTAGCCTGCGTTGTAATATTTTGCTTAATTTCTTCTCTATATTTTTGAGATTTAGAGCTAAGAGCTAATTAAGCTGATAGTATAATAGAGATGGGTTAAGTAACGTTTGTTTGGGAAGGAGCTGAGAGAGACTAAAGCTTTTTTTTCAGACTCAGTATTGCATAAAAAGGCTCTTTATATGATAGGGAATTGGTTGCATTTACACTAGTGACAGCCAAACACTAAACCTGACTTAGATTTTGTTCAGATGTTAACACTGAGTTACAGCTGTCTGATGAAAACTCTCTCTCATCTCAGTTGGTGGTGCCATACCATTGCTTTCAAAGGAACCTACGACAATAACAAAAAGTCAACAGTTAAATCAAGGAAAGATACCACATAATCCATTGGACTCCAGCGCTCCTTTGGTAAAGAAAGGAAAGCAGAGAGAAGTCCCCAAGGCAAAGAAACCAACATCTCTTAAAAAGGTGCTCCAACTTACTACCCTTTATTAAAAACTAGTGTAACTCTGCTATTCTATTTAAACATATCCCCATCATATGTTTGTGCAGGTTTGGGCAGTGTGGTCTGATTCCCAGCATAAGTTAGAGCAGTCTGAAAGCTTCTCTAATGTCTGCCTGGTTGCCCTTGGGGCTTGTATAGAAGCTGAAAATCCCCAGGGTACAAGACATCTAGGCCCCTTCCCATGCCCCTTGGGCATCCATTAAGTGTGCATGCAATAGGACTACTTCCACACTACGTTCACACTTAAGTGCTTTTATCTGCCCCTTTGTTTTGGTCAACTTCTTGCTCTAGTTCATCTCTACTCTTCAGCTTCTTTCACAGTACTTGTAGGTGGCCACCAGAAATTTCTTTTCCATTTATGATGGTAGCCATTAGAAAGTAAATGCAAAAAGTGCATCTTTTCCCCTTGAATCTAGAGGTGGACTAGGGTATATGTGGCTTATAGTTTGAGTCTTTACGCTTACTTTGACATCAGGCTGCCTGAACCTGGGATGATGGGATACATCTACAATGAATCTTAAACCTTGAGCAACATGGAGGAGTTAATGTTTGTGTATATGGTCTCGGTGTTAAAACTTGACTGTACTGGTGCCTGCATAACACTGAACTGTTTAATTTTTAAGATTATTTTGAAAGAGCGAGAACAGCGAAAACAGCACCTGTTAGAACAGACAGCGATTCCAAAAGATGATGGAGATACCGTTCATCAGTGTGAAGAATCCACAACTGAAGATCAGACAGTTACTCAGGATAACAAAGCAGGTATTTCCTGAGGCTGCATGTCTTTTTTTAATTGGTATGGGGGCGGCTTTTTAATTTCTTTTAACGAGCTAGCTAGATGGATACACCACCAGCAGTGTCACAGTGCAGTGGTACTTTCTGGTGAGTAGATAATACAATGCGTAGGTGGATGTGTGAATGTAATTGTGCTTGCTGCTTTTAAAAACTTGTACAAAATGAAATGAAGATTAATACAGAGATCAGACCTCCACTGGAGGTTTTCTAAATGCTTTTTTTGCAGAGCACAATTCCAGCCCAATTAGAAGAGCATGTCAGAGCTCATAGCCCTGCTGCTGGAAGTCTAATTATTATTGCTTTTAAAAAAAAAAAAACCAAAAAAAAAAACCAAATGTTGGATTCGTAACTGTATGTCACAGCCCCAGTATAGCTCCCCTAGCTGGATGCTCACTGTGCAGCGGTGTTTGGATCCTACCACACTGAGCTTGTGTACTCTTAAGCTTCATTTGCTGTGAGTAGGCTGCAGTATTGTCTTTTCTTGGCCTCTCTGGCACACGTATGGGCACTGGCTCTGTCTGTTACCCCTTCATTGAAATGGAGTCCTGCATTCCTGGGGGCCTAGGTCCAGGACTAGAATTGATCCCCAGAAGCTTAAGCCCACCCTTTCCCAGAACTCCAACTTTGTGACATTATGGGTTTATACTTTTTCTTCTTCTTCAGGGATAAATGATAGTGGAAGCAGACAGACACACAGACTTTGTAAGAGTTCCAAAAGCTACATGCTTACTTGAATTGTTTTGGAAATTGCTGTGCCCAATGGAGGCCTGAAGTAGGGTTAGTTGTCTGATTTAGAGGTTGTTTGAGCAACAGTTTCCAGAAATATACCCCCCTCTTAAAAAAAATAAATAAAAAATCGAGACCTCAAAATTTTATGGGGCTTAGAATTTTTTTGCGTACACTTGGGGCTCTCACTATGGCTCTGATATCCATCTCAGGCATTTAGCACCACTGTCTCTTTGGGGAAATTAAATTTTTGTCTGTATAACAAAATATTATCTACAGTGTTGCCCACACTTAAGTTGACAAGCCAGAGAAAGTCGTTTGCTCGTGCAGCAGGAAACGCTATGTTGCAAGCCAAAGGCATTCCAAGTAGCCTGATACCATAGTAAGTGGGTGGCTCATGGTGATGTTGGATACTGCTCAGGTTCAGTAGCCGCAAGTGTTGTAAGTTTGAGTCCTGGCTTTGGCAGTCTCTTGAGATTGTGGTGTGCATGTTAGTTAGTTCCTGTTTACACTTGGTCAGGGTCCTTTTGGAAATTTTACCCAGAGAGCAAAGATTATAGTTTAAGAGCTTATATTTCAAAATCTGTTCTAAAATCCACATGCATACTTATATTTTACTTATATCCTTTTGCCCTGAGAATACCTATGTGGGAGGGAATTCCAGTTATTAGGAAGAGACAGGTAATAGTAATGAGGGATTTGATCATTAGAAACATAGATAGCTGGGTTTGTGATGGCTGGGAGAACCACATGGTGACTTGCCTGCTGCGTGTGAAGGTTGCAGATCTCTTGAGACATCTAGACAGACTTATGTATAGTGCTGGGGAGGAGCTGGTGGTCATGGTACATGTAGGTACCAAAGACATAGGGAAGGGTAGGAGAGGGGCCATGGAGACCAGATTTAGGCTAAGAAAGATTGAAGCCCAGGACCTCCATAGTAAGCATTCTCTGAAATGCTTCCAGTTCCATGTGCAGAGCCAGTTACAGGCAGAACAGCAGGGTTTCACTGCGTTGATGAGATGATGGTGTAGGGAGGAGGGCTTTAGATTTATTAGGAACTGGGGAACCTATACAGGAAGGATGGACTCCACCTAAACCAAAATTAACTGGATTGCTGGCACATAACATTAAAAGGGCTGTAGAGCAGTTTTTAAACTAAGGGCTGGGGGAAAGCCAACAGGTGCAAAGGAGCACATGGTTTGGACGGAGATTGTCTTTTAGGAGAGGATCTGTTAATGGAGATTCTCTATATCTAGTGAGGAGAGGATGGAAGATGATAAAATATGGGTAGAATCTGATAAACAGTCAAATGAAAGCGTCCCATTCAATTACATCACATAATGGCAAACAGTTAAAAAGTGACAATTTTTAAGTGCTTATTTACAAATGCTAGAAGTCTAAATAGTAAGATGGGTGAACTTGAATGCTTCGTATTTAATGAGGCTATTGCTGTACTAGGCATCATAAAAACTTGGTGGACTGAAGATAATCAGTGGGATACATAGTAATACCAGAGTACAAAATATATTGGAAGAACAAATAGGTCGTACGGATGCAGGAGTGGCACTATATGTAAAAGAAAGCATAGTCAAATGAAGTAAAAATCTTAAATGAACCATACTCTACCACAGAATCTCTATGAATAGTAATTTCATGCTTGAATAATATAGCAGTAGGAATATACTACTGACCACCTGACCAGGCTGGTGATAGTGACTGTGAAATGTTCAGGGAGATTAGAGAATCTCTAAAATAAAAAACTGAATAATGGGGGATTTCAACTATCCCATGTTGATTGATACATATCCGCTCCGGATGGGATGCAAAGATAGTTTCTCAACACCTTAAATGACTGCTTTTTGGAGCAGGTAGTCCTGGAACCTACAAGAGGAGGGACAATTCTTGATTTAATCCTAAGTGGAGCACAGGATCTGGTCCAAGAGGTGAATATGGCTGAACTACCCGGTAACAGTGACCATAACATTTAACAACCCTAGGAGGGGAGGCAGGGGACACCAAAGCAGCCCATCCAGGTAGCATTTAATTTCAAAAGGGGAACTACACAAACATGAGGAAGTTAGTTAAAGTGAAATTCATGAAAGCTGCATGGGAACTTTGTCGAGACACCATTATAGAGGCTCAATTTAAATGTATACTGCAAATTTAAAAACACAGAGGACAAAAAAAGCACTGCTGTGGCTAAACAACAAAGTAAAAGAAGCAGTTAAAGGCAAAAAAGCATCCTTTAAAAAGTGGAAGTTAAACCCTATTAAGGAAAATAGAAAGGAGCATAAACTTTGGCAAGTGAAGTATAAAAATATAATTAGGAAGGCCAGAAAATAATTTGAAGATCAGGGCTAGATGACCTCCTGAGGTCTCTTCCAGCCCTAATCTTCTTTGATTCTAACAAGCCTAAGTACCTCGGAAGCAATAGCCTCATCTTCCTTGAGAAAAACAGTGTTACTTACCAGTAACTGTTGTTCTTTGAGATGTGTTGCTCATATCCATTCCACTATAGGTGTGTGCGTGCCCCGTGCACAGATTCCCGGAACTTTTTTCCCCTTAGCGAGCCCCGTAGGGTCGGCTCAGGCGCCCCCTGGAGTACCATGCTCATGCGGGCCCTCAGTTCCTTCTTTCTGCCTGTGACGGTTGCTGGAACGCTTGCCTCTTGCTGTTGCAAGTAGCACCCCTTTAGCATTTAGTAGTTTATTGTTCAAGCTGAAGTAGTGTTAATCATTGTTATAGTAAGTAGATAGTTGCCCTTAGGGGCTTGCGGTTGAGCCATGCCCGGCTCCACCGTTGCATCAGTCCTCACGGCTAAGAACGTGAGGGAGATTCCCAGACCTGAGTCATTCTTTTTAGGTGACAGATCTGAGGAACTCCCCCAGATTGAGATGTCATTATAGGTGGTTTTGGAACAAATTGATAAATTAAACAGCAGTAACTCACTGAAGGAACTCAAATGTGGAATTGCAGAATTAACTGTAGTATGTAACCTATAACTTAAATCAACTTCTGGAGCAGACTGGAAGATAGCTAATGTATGTGATGCCAGTTTTTAAGAGAGGCTCCAGAGGTAATCCTGGCCATTACAGACCAGTCAGCCGAACTTCAGTTAGAATTGTCAGAACAGAATTATCAGACCCATAGGTGAACATGATTTGTTGGGGAAGAGTCGAAAAGGTTTTTGTAAAAGGAAATCATGCCTCTTGAATCTACTAGAATTCTTTGAGGGGGTCAACAAGGATGTGGACAGGGGTGCTCCAGGGGATATAGTGTACTTAGATTTTCAGAAAGCCTTTGACAAGTCCCTCACCAAAGGCTCTTAAGCAAGTAATCTGTCATGAGATAAGAAGGAAGGTCCTCTCCTGGATCAGTAACTGGTTAAAAGATAGGAAACAAGGGGTAGGAATAAATGGTGAGTTTTCAGAATGGAGAGCTGTAAATAATGGTGTCCCCCAGAGGTCTGTATTTGGACCAGTACTTTTCAATATATTCATGAATGACCTGGATTTTCCACAATGAGGTGGCAAAATTTGCAGATGATACAAAACTACTCAAGCTGGTTAAATCCAAAGCAGACTGCGAAGAGTTACTCACTCCAAAACTGGGTGAGTGGGCAAGAAAATGGCAGATGAAATTCAAGGTGGATAAATGCAAAGTAATGCATATTGGAAAACAGAATGCCAACTATCCATATAAAATGATGGAGTCTAAATTAGCTGTTACCATTCAAGAAAGAGATCTTGGAGTCATTGTGGATAGTTCTCTGAAAACATCCATTCCATGTGCTGCAGCAGTCCAAAAAAGCTAACAATGTTTGGAATCATTAGGAAAGGGATAGAAGATAAGACAGAAGATATCATATTGCCTCTATATAAATCCCTGGTATGCCCCCATTTTGAATACTGTGTGCAGATCTAGTTGCCCCATCTCAAAAAAAAAAAAAAAATTATTGGAATTGGAAAAGGCATAGAATAGGACAATAGAAATGATTAGGGGTAGGATACAACTTCCATATGAGGAGAGTAATAAAAATGGGACTTTTCAGCTTGAAAAAGAGGCGACTAAAAGGGGAATATGATAGAGGTCTATAAAATCATGACTGGTATGGAGAAAGTAAATAAAGTGTTACTTACCCCTTCTCATAACACAGGAACTAGGTCTCACCAAATGAAATTAATAGGCAGCAAGTTTTAAAACAAAAGGAAGTATTTCTTCACACAATGCAGGATGTTGTGAAGGCCAAGACTATAACAGGGTTAAAAAAAACTAGATAAATTCATGAAGAATTGGTCCATCAATGGCTATTTGCCAGGATGGGCAGGGGTGCAAAACCTTGTTCTGAGATGTACCTTGCCTCTGCCAGAAGCTGGGAATGGGCGACATGATGGATCACTTGAAGATTACCTGTTCTGTTCATTCCCTCTGAAGCAACTGGCTTTGGCCACTGGGCTAGATGGACCATTGGTCTGACCCACTATGGTCATTCTTATCTACTTAGAAGTATTGTCATGGAAAATAATATTAACAAGAAGGAAGATGGAAAACTAGTAAGCAGCGAATCTGAGGGTAATATAATCATGCCACATGCTCCTCACCCATTCTCTGAACAAGGAGCCGAGGCTCAGGTCTACGCTACAAAGTTAAGTTGACCCAGCTATGTTACTCAGTGGTGGGAAAATCCACATCCCTGAACAATGTAGTTAAGTTGTCCTAACTCTGCTATAGGCTGCGCTAGGTTGATGGAAGAATTCTTCAGTTGACCTAGCTACTGCCTGTCAGGGCAGGTCTACACTACAAATGCTGCATCGTTAAGCATGATTGACAATGCCTCATACCATTCCAGAATGTCTGATACATCTAAACTTAAACTTCTCAAAACCTGGAAATACACAAGTAAAGTACATACCTGACCTGTCCTGCTCTTCAACCTTAGCTGCCCTCTTTGAGTGATGCCCTATGCAACATCTGACCATTGTAGCAGTCTAACCTTGCTGATGATATGAAGCACTGTGGGGACATGGCATGTGTTTGGTAGGAGAAATTGAGAATGACAAAGTTGCATTTAGGTTGGCATAATGAACACTAATTGGCTATACTTGGTATGTACTTGACGGCTTCATCTGCTCTTCCCAAGCATTACCATCCCCTTGAATCCTGTCCTGTGGATCCCCTCTGGAATATTACCTGCACTTTTCTGTGCTCTGTGGTGCACTGTCATGTATGCTAGCAGACTGCTACAAAATCCCATGGCAAGAATAGATTTGTGCTCTTTTACTTGCCCAACCGATTAAACTTAGCCCAGAAAGCAGATGGACTTCTCCTCATTACAGTGTGAACAGTAGCAACCTGCTGCAAGTAACTTCTGCACTGTAAATTTAGTTGTCCCTAACACAGTGAAGGGCAGTGGGGAGTGCATGCAGATGAATGAGATTACAATTCTGGGACACACTTCAAGTAAAATTGCACTCACTTAGTCATTCCTCATATCGGCTTATTATAGGGCAGCCATGATTTATATTATATTCCCAGTGGCTCTTGCCAGCTCCGGGGGGCAGACTTAAAGTGTTGGGGTGGGGCTGGTGTATACCATAACTCTGTATTTCCTGGTTTTCAGAGTTTTAAATATAGGTGCATTTGACATTGTGGAAGGGTACAAGGAACTGCCAGTCGATTACAACTCTGCATTAACAAAGTTTTGGGGCAGTGAACGCTACTTCCTAACTAAAGCCTATCTAAAATGGAAAGATCGAAGTCTATAGGGAATAGATTCTAAAGCACCCTGGTCATATTTTAATACTTCTTGCTGGGTCATTCACTTAGTATTAGAAATTATCCTAGTAATCCCAAAAAAGGTAAAAGTAGGGCTGGTAGGAACTACCTATCCTATTTCTGTGTAGGCGAGTCCTTAAGTTACATTCTCAGTCACAGATCAGTTCAGTCTTTTATAATACAAATAAAAGTTTATTTCTTTATGCTTAGATATAGCAGATGATGTTCCCATAACCTCGGTTGATGTGGCTCAGAGCAATTCAGAAGTGCTCCTGGCATGTAAAGAGCTCAAGGATTCTACAGAAAGATCCCCTACTCTAACACAACCTAACTCCAACCTTCCAAAAATTCATAGCCGGAGATTCAGAGAGTAAGTATGTTCGTTTTGGCACTTTGTGCAACGGTACCACAGGAGGGTCGTTGGTCAAATAAGATAAGTTATGTCAATAACATTCTGTGAAATGCTAACTGAATTGTAAACCCCCAGTTCTGAATTTTTATTTTCCGCTCTCCTGGAGGTTGGCACCTGATAAGTGACATCTCAGTAAGCAGCAAGTGCAGTACTCATATGTTGTCATTCAGGCTAGGAAGGCAAATCCAAGATCATGAGAGACAAGGAGGAGAATAGCTTTAGTGGCGGCAAAGGAATGAGGAGAAGCTAATCTTAGAGACAAACACATTGCTCATAATGTGGAATAAATCATAGTTATATTGAGAGAGAGAATTAGGGCTATTTCACCTTTCCAAAAATACTCTTCTTATGGTTAGAATATTTCCTTCAGTTTTCTGCTGCCAGACAGAATGCTAGAGAGGTACAAAGCAGAATGTAATTAGCCAGATGCTGATCGGTTCATGTTGGGGTGTTCACAGAGAAATCAAAGGGACAAGTTAATTGCCCTTTTGTACAAACACTTTAATGTTAGGAAAGCAGCTGTGTGTGCATGTTCCCTTTCAGCCGCGAAACTTTGGTTATTATGTTTGAACAGCAGGTCAGAGATCCAGTATAGGAAAAATGAAACTCTGCCATTGACATGATTGTTTAGGAATTGTTGCTTTCATCTTCAATCTTCAAAAAGGCACTGCCAGCCATTTTTATGCTTCAAAATGTAACGACTTTATTTAAAAAAAAAAAAAGTCACTGTTTCAGTATTCCCTCTACCCTAGGTTAAAGTAAAAGCAAACTTTTAGTTGCTTTTTTTAAAAAAATGAACTAATTTCTTGTGTCCATAGCTACCCAGAAATATTTCACTGAAAATGACAAATAGGTCTGGATATGCACTGGGTTACCTCAACCACAGAGGTCTTCTACTGCTTGGTATTCAGGATGGACTTTTTTCACAGCTAGATTACATTGTTTTGAATTTTTGTTGTATTGTTTTACTAGGCTTGTTAAATAAACTGTTACTGATGTAAACCTGATATGGTAACCAAAGTTCTTTAAAAAAAAAAAAAAAAAATCCCACTGAAATATAAAACTAACCAATATGCAGCCCAGTTTCAGATTAGTAATGTTTAGAAATAAGGAGCCAGATCTCACTTCTCATGGTAATACCTGGAGGAGAGGACAAGGAACTTTTTGGTTCCCCTTGTGGATTACACTTGCATTTTTCTAGTACAGGGGTAGTTAGTGGGTTCCAGTGTTTCTCCGGAGGAAGAAAGCAAGGGTCTGACTCACAAAGTGCTGAGATCTGGGTCGATCTTGGATCTGTGGGGATCCTAGGAAGGCCCTAGGAATCTGTAGCCACTTATTCCACCACTTTCTGGATAGTCTGGCTTCCTTGATTCCACACTGTCAGGGATTCCCTTCACTACAGCTGTCTCCAAAGCCTTTTTTAAAGAGTGATTACCGGTGTTGAGAGGTTCTTGGGGGAAAGCTTTGGTGCAGCTATCTAATTTTCCAGACAGATTTCCATTGAGTGCTAAGAGGAATGAGGTGCATCTACTCTTTCCGTGGGTCCCCCTCCAGAGGCATGATCTAGAGATAAGTAAAATGATGATACTTTGTCCCTTGCCTTTGGCTCTTTCTCCAACTTTGCTATCTTATTATAGGTGACAGAGCTATAGAAATCAATTGGCAACCATTTTTTAGAAGTGCTATTTCTTGATTCTTCTGAGTGAAAATAGACATGACCTTGGGAAAACTTGCATTAGCAAAATAGTCCTTTATCTTGATGTGCATGTCTTGTTACAACTTGATGTGGGAGCTGGAGTGTCCAAAAACAAACAAAACCCTACCTACCTGTACCTTCTAATCCACTGAAAAACCTAGAAAAAGTTTTCATTGTCCTGTGCATAGAGCATGTATTTGAGAGAATGTAGTTATGTTTGCGATTGCAGAATATTTAACTTAATATTAAGCTAAACTAAAACTATTGATTCTTTCTTCCAGTTATTGTAGCCAGGTACTCAGTAAAGAAGTTGACAATTGTGTGACAGATCTTCTAAAAGAACTGGTTCGTTTCCAAGATCGCTTGTATCAGAAAGATCCAGTAAAGGCTAAGACAAAACGCAGGCTTGTTATGGGGCTCAGAGAAGTTTTGAAACACCTGAAGCTGAAAAAATTGAAATGTGTCATCATCTCTCCAAACTGTGAAAAGATTCAGTCAAAAGGTAAGCGTTTTACAAAAAATAAAATGTATTTTCATAAAATAAATGTAAAACAGATTTGTTTAATGGTTGGTCGAACCCTATGAGGGCCACATCTTACACTTGGAAAAAATTGCTATGGAAGAACGGTGACTTATGGGTGCTTTCCTTGCAAAGTAAATCAGATTGTTCACTCTTAAGGAATCTGAAAGCAAATGACTGGCTGGAATATTAATCACAACTTCTTATTGATGTATTGTTAATGTTACAAGTAATTACTATTCAGATCACTGTCATGGATCTGTGATCTTGAAGTGACTTCTTAGCTTTTAAAAGTTTTCTTTTTTTGACAGCCATACTTCATCTTTAGCCACACTGTTTATAGCAGTGATGGGGTGTCAGTGCAATCTTTCTTCTTCAAATATAGAATTTAGTAGTGGTGCACTCTGAGGAGTCTTGTAGAGTCAGACTAACCTTTAGATGAGCAGATCCTGCACTAAGCTACTGAGCTTCAAGTAATGATTCTGTGCACTGCCATTTGTAAGGATTTTTAATAACACATTTTGGCATTTCTCAATGCTGCATCTTAAACCTGTAGCTTTTACTAAGGGACTTCTGGCAGTAATGCCTTTTAATTGTAACTGGATTGAATAAATGATACTTTTTGAATAGTCTCATTCTTAGTTCTTTCTGTCTGCAGGTGGGTTGGATGAGACTCTACACACCATTATTGACTGTGCCTGTGAACAGAATATTCCATTTGTTTTTGCTCTCAATCGCAAAGCTCTAGGACGTTGTTTGAACAAAGCAGTGCCTGTCAGTGTGGTTGGAATTTTCAGTTATGATGGTGCTCAGGTGAGTTGAACAAAGACATTAGTTCATACTTTTAATTAGTATTACTCTGTGTATGTAATGTGTAAAATAAAGACCTGCTGCCGAGACAGCTAGTCACTCTCTCACCACTTTCCTTATTTCTGTTCCTGAAAGGTCAGTTGCTTTATAATGTTACACGGAATTTTACCATTTATTTCCACACCCACCTTCCCCATTTTTTGCTTTGTTCACAGATGTACTTTTGGCCAGCTCTCTGCCTCTTCTCTAGCCAAATCTGCTCTTCAAAAAGTTTTGCTTGTAGATAATTGGTATTTTAAATCCCCAGTGAGATGTCAGCCTAGTGGCAGCCCTCTTTTTTTTTTTTTTTTTTAAATCAATCTATCTATCTTATATATATATATATATATATATATATATGACACACACACACACGGCAGTAGTATTTCAGGTTTGGGGAACAACTAGGAACAGTGGGGAATGATGAATGTCATTAAAAGAAACACTTGAAAATCTAGAATAATCTTCAGGCTGGCAGAATAGTAGTTTGAATGAAACTTTGCAGAAAGGGAGACTACATTTTCAAACTGGTACAGAATAAAAATAGTACTTAACACGTTACGTTCAAAGCAATCTACAAAAATACTATAGCTATACATATGTACAACGTGTGGTTAAAACCACACGTTGCTTAAAAATGTACCTTTATGTTCCTCACTTCATCAGAAAGTCGTTAAGTACATTTCCTTGTTGGCTTATCATTCACCAAAACAAGATGAAAAAGTTACCACACAAAATCCAAGTATATGGTTTATTCTGTTTCCCTACTCATGTGCTTATTATGCTGAGTAGAAGAGGTGCAACAACTGTACCCTACATTGACAGAGAAGTATGGTTTAAGTCATAATTGTTTTTGTTCTCTTACTACGGACTTGTTTCCCACTTTTTTTTCCATGTTAGGACCACTTTCACAAAATGGTAGAACTGACAATGGAAGCTAAGCATGCATACAAAGATATGGTAGCAGCTTTAGAGGAAGAGGCAGCTGAAGGAGGAGGAAATGAAAAACACAGCACAATCTTAACTACGCAATATGAAGAGAAGAGCTCGCCCGAGACTGGTGAAACACCCCGTGTAGAATCTGATGAGGATGTACCAACTTACAGTGAGTGTCGAGTGGCTTATTCTTTGGTTTTAGTCAGTTTTCCTTCCTTTATACTAAAATTCTCCTTTGATCGGTGCAACAAAATTTCTCCGAGGCAGTGCAGGCTAAGGATATCTGGTTAGGTAGGGAAACATATCACTTTAGTCTGTGACCTTATCGGATTTCATAAATTGAAGTCAAACCTGGTTGCTGTTTGGTTGAGAGACAGCTAAGGATAATCTAGTTTTTCGTGCGTTAACACATGAGTACATCTATACAGCAAAAGCTGTGCCCGAGCTAGCCTACCTAAACTAGATTGAACCCAACTACTGAAGGTAGTAATAGCAGTGAAGTCAGCAGGCTAGCGAGCCAAGTGTATACTCAGGGTCTGTGCCAGGCTTATACAACCTGCGCTGAAGCCTGTGCTCACTGTTTTCACCACTGTTACCTAGGCTAGCTCAGGTAGGCTAGCCTGGGCACAGCTTTTGCTGTGTAGACACATACCTTAGTAGATGGCACTCTTCCTTCAAGTAATTTCTGAATAGTCCATCAGGTGGTTGATGACCTACGCTGCTCGGTCATACAAGACTTGTAACAGAGCTCCTCACCAGTTGTGGTCCTTAGAATTCTACTGGCATTTTTGTAAGACTAATTGGCCCAATTCTGGTTAAATTGTTGGCTAGTTTGCTACTGCAGCTTCACTTGCATAAGATTCTTCTTTGTCCTAAACTATTTCTATGCTGTATGAAACCCTTCAACCTTGTACTGCATTTGCAGTACAGAAGGCATGAACCCTGTTTATGTATAATTTTGTGTGTGCCTATTAGGATCTGTAAATAAAATGTGCTTATGATATAGCTTTGGAAAGTTGTTCTTTAGACCATTACTTTCAAACCGCAGTAGGCAAATGAGTCTGTATCAGTTCTCAAAATGCAGCAATTAGCAGAGGGTTTAGATAATTTGAAATGTCTGGAGGGGGACTGCCTTTTCCAGCAGGTGCTGCAAAGTGTGGTGGCATAAGAGGCCCTTACATGCTGATTTCTCCCTCAGTTTTTACATTGTCCTTCATACCATGGGATTGAGCATTTCTGTGCTTTAGTAAGTTTGTCTATGAATACTAAAATTTAGGGGGGGAAATCTGCACGATACTGTAGGAGAAATTAAAGTGACTTTCCAACTAATATTCTGTTCTTTCTTTATAGTTAAAATCTGGAAGAGAAAGCTTGAGGAGGAGTATAACCCTTATGCCTTGGAATTAGAAAAGATTGCAACTAGTGAAATGCTGACCTTGAATTTAGAAGAGCCTCAGTAAAGCTGGATTATATTTTATTGGGCTTTATTACTTTTCACATAGATATGTAAATATTTAATTACCTAAAATCAGTGGGATGTAGCAAATAAAGGTGGCTAAGTCTGTTCTGATCTCATTTAAACAAGATGCACCCTGGAACAGGAATGCATGAAACAATGGCAGATTCTTGCAGGTTTCTGTGTACTTGACTGGCTGCTAAGGGTGCTGCTGCTCCATTGTTTATATTGGAGAATTAATTTGAAGGGAGGAAAAAGTAAGTTTTAACCCAGAACCACTTGAACTGGCTTGTTTTAATACATGGCATGTTTCTAAGTGTTTAGAGGGGTGGTAAGGTTGATTGCTGCTGGTATCTGTTAGCATAACTAGAGCTAGCCTGAAAACAAAATTTCTATCACATGGAAAATTAAGGTTTCAGAAAAATCTTCACCTTGATTTGTGACAAAAGGTAAAAACCTCAACGTTTTTTGAGACAAATTCTGAAAACCTTCATTTTGGGAGAATGTTTCACGGTGCTTAGTGCCTGGAAGATTCTTGTTAATTTCACTTTCTCCTGCAGACAGAGAGTGAGATTGCCAAGAACCTTCCAGCTGGGATCAGTCACTTTGATTTTTCCCGATAGAAAATTGAAATTTTCTTGGAAAAACTGGAAACTTTCCCCAGGAATGATTTTCTGAGGGAAAGTGCCCTTTTCCCACCCCACCTCCCCCAAATCAAAACTTTCAACCAGCTCTAGCTTCATTCAACTCAGCTATAATCTCCCTTCCTTATCTTGGGGGCTGGAGCATCTGGTAGGGGGACTCTCAAAAGCAGGGTAATGAGTCATGAAATTCCTGAGATGGAGAAGCTGGTAAAGTTAAAATGGATCATAAAGGAGATTCCTGCACTGTAGAGCTCTTAAGATCTGATGCAACAGAATCCTTTTGCTGGCAGAGCTTAGGAATGCTTCAGGGAAAGATGATCCTGCCCCCTTTTCTCTTGCAGAGTTTCCTCTCTTTGCTATAGGGGTATCAGAGCTTGGAGGAAGCAGTGCTCTGGCAATGGTACTAAGGTCTGCAGGGAAGGGCAACTGCTTTCTTGAAAATGCACCTTACTGCCCAGCTGCCTCAGCCAAGCCCAGCCATTTGTGTAGCACTGTTGCATAAGGGAGAATTCTACAGCAATGCATTTAGTTTCATAAACACTGTATGGGAGGGCTTAGCCCTTCTCAGCAGAAGACTTTGTTAGTCTCGTTGCTACTCTATTTTATCTACAGTTGTGAACTTTGAGTCTCACAATGAAGTCTTAATTTGAGGGAGAAGATCTAGTATGTCAGAACCAAGACTGACTATATGTCGAGAAGCTTTCTGAAGACAGATTTAATTTACTTGAGACTTTTTCAAAACTTGACATGTACCTGGTGGTGGTAGAGCACTTTTCTGGAGATTTCCTTTATAAGAAGCAATGCTTATATATTTTTAGACTGAAGATGGCACACTTAACAAAGAGGGCCAAATTCTGCCATAGGGTATTCAGATTTGTATAAGGGTGAAAATGAAAATTAGGATTTCTGATTTCAATGTGTGCAAAATAAAATGGGTATAAATGCCTGGTACAACTGTAGTCTGTCTTGCCCTGTAGTCTGTCTTGCACTGCTTCTGAATGCTCAGAATAACTTTCATTTTAGCTGCTCTAGCACAGTCCTCCTGAAAAGCAGCTGCTGGGAGGAGTCATACAGATAAGCCAAAAGCAACAGAGGTAATGTCAAAGTTAACCTTAAAATTATTTTAAATTGACATCCATTTTATAGTATATAAGATAGAGTATATAATTAATTTAAATTGATTTCACAAAATAGGGTTGGGATAATCTTTGACTTGCATAGCATCCTGTGGTCAGAGTAGCTGTTGCTTGAGATTGATGTGTGAACCACCTGCTTATGCTCAGAGGAGCAAAGTCAGTAAAGGAAACAGAGCAACTCTACTTGACACTGAGCAGATCACTGGATAGGAGATCTTTCTACTTTTCCAAAATTGCATCTGACCTTAACTTGCCTTTGGGAGTTGGGGGGGGCGGGAGTCCCAGTGCTGAAAGAGGGTTTGGGCGTGGACAGGACATTCTGGCCCAGTAGGAGGTTACTGTGAACTAGTGTGTATGAAGGTGGTGGGGGTTGCACTCCCATAGTGGTATACGCAGCTGTAACTGTACTAATGGAGAGGCTTTGATGGAGGTTGGGTTTTTTTGGTCAGACGTGCACTGCTCTGGCTTAACTTCCTTCCCCTAAGTCACTGCATCATGGAAAGGGGGCCAGCAGCTAAAGCAGCAGGTAGGTTTTTGCATTATACAGCTTTCAGAAGGCAGCAGTGCAGATAGAGAACTTGTATGCTGTATGTTTATTACTCTGCACAGATCCATAGAAGTGTGTGAAAATGACAGTTAGCCACATCCTAATGGTAGCATCCTTAAGTTTTCATTGTAATAAACATAGGGAGTTATCCTTTCTTTCCCTAAGAAACCCACTGGGAGCATGGGGAGAGCTGTGGACCATTAGGCAATGAACAGCCATTTCTCTTTCAGAAGGGCTTTTGAGCGGTTGAAGTGTTCAACCCCATTAATACAGTGGTTCTGTGGACAACTTTATAAGAGAATCTGGGCTGTTTTGCTTATTAGTGCACCCAGCCTTTTGCTTGAGGAATGTCACTCAGGCTTAATACACACTTACTGGGAAATTTGGTGACAGTTGATGGGAGTTATGCAAGCTACACAGCTTGTAACTCAGTGACTTACTAAATCCTCTCCTGCCTGCTGTCTGCACTGTGCTGACAGGAGGAAATGCATTCCCTTCATTAGATGAGGTTGGCTCTCAAGTCTGATTAATCTACCATTAGATCTTCATCTGTATGCCTCACAGCGGAGATCTGCTATTGCAAGACTAATCCTCCACTTTAAACCTGTTTGGTCTCCCATGAATACTTTTATGAAGTCTCAGAATTCAAAAGAAAAATCAACAAATCAAACAACATATATATTTTGTATCAGTCAATAGAATAACTACCATGTTAAATAAAACCCTTGTGGATTTTATTTAACGTGTATTAAGTGTCCAAGCAAAAAAAGCAAGTCTCTAGTCTAATGGGGGTGAGCATGTTTAAAAAAAAAAAAAAAAAAGCCGCTTCGTATGAATCCCAACCTGAAATGCTTCCTTATGGCAACACCCTTATTCCAATTCCATGAGGTTATAGAACACAGACTTCGAACCTCCATTCTGCTCCTCACTGCACTATCTAGATTGAAGCTCTCTCAAACAAGACCTGGTAGTGTACTTCTAATTCAGAAGGTAGGCCTCACACATGTCATGGTGTGTAAATTCTGTAAGTAAATTAAAGAAATATTGCTCTTCAGTTAAGTATCCCAATCCAGTGCTTAGGAGCACTGACAATCTCAGGGCACAGTAGTCATGACTCCTGTACTGTGATCTGCTAGACAGCCATTAGTTCACGAAATTCTGCATATTGGTCATCTGCCAAAAGAAAAAATGGCATTGACTAAGTCTTCTGCAGGGGAAGATGTCCACAGTTGAAGTATGATTCTGCTTCCCAACCTGGAGGCATGCTGCAATGAAAATCCCATTTTAATGGATCTCTGCCAACCTGAAAGTTACTTTCTTCAGGCAATAAGATCCACAGAGCTGGCCCACCCTAGAGACAAATGGATCATCCAGAATCAAGATGCAAATTAATATTCAAGGACTTGAATTTATCATTAGGTAAAATTTACCATGCTGTACATGGAGAAATTGTTATTCCTCAAAGTATACTTAACAGTTTGAGTTAAGAAAGTAGATTTGAATTATCCTGGCTGTGGAAGTTCTTACAGGAGGGAACTTCAAGCCATGGAGTATTCCCCTGCTGCAGGTGACTGACGGGTCTGGTTCTGGCCCACAAGCTCCAGGGAGGCTGATGTAGCATTGCAATAGAGCTGTAGAACTTGTTGCTCAAAGAAAGGAATTCTTCAGATAAGTGGAAAAGTTCTTATTTCATATAGATTCAGGATTATGGAGAAAATTCAATACTTTTTGAATGACAGTTCCCAGCACAATCAAGTTAAAGCTTTTTATATAAAAAAAAAGTGAGGTATTTTTGTGCAATACTAATAGTGGAAATTTTGAGGAAAAGAGAAAAAGAAACACGTCTCACACCTTTTGGTTCTTTGCAAAAAGATAATTTTTAAAACAGCACCATGGTAAAACAGCATTTCACTGTGGAAACAAGTCGGTCCCCAAAATTTGACTAGCTACCTCAATGATAAGTCTGCAACTGTTTACTAGGAATAATAAAACAAACTTAATTTGATCACTTTAGTTCTAATCAAATTTCTGAATATTTGTTCACTAAATGAGATATTTAGCATCAATCAGACTTGATCTTTCACAGTACCAGATATGTAATAGAATACTGTGATCCGTATGTGCTGCAGTTTAGATTGTGCCAGCTAGAATCTGAGTCCTGTATATATTTACTGTGCCTTATAGTTAGTCAAATTTTGTTTAGTACAGGAAAACTTGTCTAACAAGTTAACTTTGCAAAACATCCTTAATTTTAATTTTAAAGTCTCGCTCATTTTTAAAAGTATTAATGTCCATGATGAAGCTCACAGTAGTTTTTCTTTGAAATACTATTGTAGCTTTACTGCCTACTTACACACACAAGGAAAGTGAATTTGCTCACACCAAGAAGGAATGTTCTTTAAAAGGCCAGAACTGACTTTCAAGGTAAATCTTAACACTACACCCCCATTACATTTCTGAAAAACATTTAAAATATAAGTGATCCAAATCCTTTGTTAAATCCCCACTGCTTTAACAAATTCATGTGCTCTAAGAGCATTACAATCAAAGTTAACGGGTCTGCTTAACTAAATAAAACAATCCAGGAGTTGCATTACACTGTTAGAGCCCCACAAGTCTCAATAGAAGGACGTTTTGTTCCTCAACTAACAGAAAAAGAACAGATATTAGATTGTTCAAATGGGGGGTTGTCCTTTGGTAGTAGGTAAAACATTCTGCAGTAGGAGGAGGAAATCTTGCACTGCCTAAATTTTCAGCAGATTCTCCTGAACAGGCCACTGCCAGCTCCAGCACCTGCTGAATCCTTTTTCAAATGTGCAGGTTACAGTACTGCAAGCTCTCATTTGCAGACATTTCCGTGTCAGCCAACTCCTGTCTCTCCGTCCATTAGGGGTATCTTTCTTGTGGCAGCTCTCCTGAATGAACAAGACAGTTTCATTTTACTTTACAAAACTAGATTAATGTTTTCATATTAAACCAGCTGGTTTTATTCAAAGCCAGCTCTGTGAGCTAGCAATAGAGACCCATCATGCTACATCACCATGCCCATAAGGCTATGTCATCTCAACTGCATCAGCTCCTTCCTCAACTTCAAGACCAGATTCTTGGTTCCATGTGGCCATTTTGTCCCACTCATGGTGCAGGGGAGCAATAGAGACCTATCTAGGCTTTGGTGTTGGAGACAAAGAGGGGTACTGCCAGGAAGCACTCCTGTGCTCCAACATAATAGCCCCTTACAGCCAGGAGAAGCTGGGCATTACTTATAACAGCCAAATAAGCAGCTGGTCAGTACACATATTAGAGCAGGGAATTAGGTATAAAGGTGGTGTAAAGCCACTTCAGATCTCATCCCCCCCACCATAGATTCTTTATCAAGGAAAGTTAGGCCTACTGACAATAAGATCCATTTCATAGAGCTAAAAGACAAGAACATAAAAAGTAGGAAGGAGGAAAAAGAAGGTGCTCACACTTCAGTGATTTGTCTTGGTCATAACATGGATACTTTCACATGATGACAACAGCTGCAGGTATGATTCAATTGGCTGGAGACAGTTTTGTGTCATCTATAGGCACCCTGGTTCAATTCCCAGCAGTAGCTCTTAAAGTATTAGATCTTACACCCCACAGGAAGTCCATTTTTTGCCTTGAAGTACCTGAACAAGCATTCTATGCATGGACTACGAACAGAATTCCACGCTGTTCTCTCTGTCCAATAGCGTGGCAAGCCAAAAATAGGGATTTTTCAGGCTCCTCCCACTCACTGCTTAAAGCATGTTAGCATGTGCTTTACTGCATATCTGTTCCAAAAACACTTACCCAGGTCTTCTTCCAGTTTTGCATCATTGTGTTATGCTCACTGACTGCACTTCTCCAGCTGTCATACTCCTTTACCCATCCATCCTGACCAGTACTATCTGAAAATTGTAAGTAACAGAACAAGCTATATGAATAGGCTTTGGACAAAGAGATGAGCATCTGCCATTGACTTCAGGGACAACTTTTAAAAAGGTGTCTTGTCAGGAGACATCATCAGTAGATAGCATTCTCTCTAGACTGGTTGATGGTCAGAGGAGGTGGTGCTCTCTCAATCCCCAGAATCAGGCAGCTGAACAAATTGCCAGATTTTCAAAGGGGCTGAGACTACTACAACTCCTCCTGACTTCAGAAGGGAGCGAAGGGGTACCCCCAGGCCTTTTGAAAATCAGATTCCTTATTGAGGTACCTACAGGTAGATTTAGGAACCTAATGTTAAGCATGCACATTTGAAAACCCTGACTGAGTGCTTACTTCAGTAATATAAGTTGCAGGGATGAATATAGAAAGCTGACAGCTGTATTCAGCCAGGAAACTAAAAATCCAAACTTGTATAAATTAACATGTTTTATGTTTGTTTTGAAACTCCCCCTGGCAGCAGACGGCCTGTTTTCAGAACTCAGCAACTGTGTAGCCTAGAAATGAAACCACAACAGCAAATCCCAGTTGATATGGATGTGCTATTTCGTTATTCCTACAAAAGTTGCATTTGTTTCTGGAAGAAGTCAGCATTTAAATATTGTGAACTAAGATCTGAATATTGGATCCCTTCTACAGTAACAGCTGACATGAGTACTAAATTAGTGTGTTTTTTTGTAGTGACAGTCTTCAAGCATGTAAATAGTCTTTATGGGCAAGCAAATTCTAAAGCTGTCCTCCCTGCACCAGGCCCAGGTTGAGTAGTGCATACACTCTACAACAACTTACCTCTTCCTTCCACTGTGATGAGCACTTTTGATGTTTTATTGCCAGCTTTTGAAGTGACTGAACAATGATATTCTGAATTTTCTGCTACAGCATCTTTCACCCAGCTTAGAATGTGCACTCTGCCATCAGCCAATGCATGAGATTGCTCACTGACGCACACTTCCACTTTCTGTCCATTCTTCTTCCAAACAAAATGTGCATCACTGGGACCTGCGAAAATGTTACCTTAATGACTGAAGAAAACACTTGTGACAAATTAAAAATGAAGAGTGTCAAATGTAGATTGAAGAGTGATGAACTATTAACATGAAACCCTGAAATTGTGGTGATTAGACAGCAACATATTCTGGATTTTAGAACATAAATGGCTGAAAATACAGACTGTACTGAGAGTTCTGTTCGTTCCCATGGTTCTTGAGTGCCATGTGGTCAGAAGAGTGGAAAGAATGAGCCAGTGTTGATAATAAAGCAGGCATAAAAGCCCAGGACTCAAACAGGAATTCCTTGAGAACCTCTTCTAAGTGGGAAAGAAATGCCTGGATTCTGACATTCTCACAAGTGGAAGCCACCACTGGAAGAAGTAATATGATTATAGGTGGACAGTGAGGGAACCTAGATAATCCCATGTGGAAAAAGTGCAGCATTAGTTTTCTTGAAATGAAGACAAATACCACATACAAAGTGGTAGTGGAAAAAGGGTCAGGGACTCAGAGTTGACCTTACTGGGTATAATGAAGGAAGCAAAATCAGATGAAACAAAGGAGACATCAGATGATAGCATCGTCATTAGAAAAAGCAGGGGGGAAAATTTGCACTTTAGGCAAGTAGTAAGAGGCACAGAGGGCAAACAGCAATCTAATAGTCATATCATCTGTAAGGAACAGAATGCAACCAAAGATTGACATTATCCCACACTAGAAAACAAAGCAAAATGGGAGCTATCAAAGAAAGAAACAAATGCAATTCTGCTTGGCATGTACAGTTAGGAATTTAGCTGAGACAGCTATGGCTCAGATAAAGAAAACAGATATGGAAAGCAGGAGGTAGCAGCCATCCAACAACTTCACAATCATGGTAATGGATTTTTTAAAGGCAAGTCCTGGTGTTCCCATGTGGCCCATTAGCAAACACCCTTAGTGAAGAATAGATGAGGGACAGTAACACGAGTGATGCAGGTGATATTAGGGTTCTTGTTGTTGCCAAACACAAAGAAGGGAGGAGACACCATACGAGAGAGACTTACCTACATTGCAAGGGATTTGGTTTCACTGAACACTGGCATAATTTATACGAGGAGTTGAGTTGGAGTAGTGATTGTCGGGCAAGAGGGACACTGACCTAGGTTCAAAACAGGCAGACCAAGTAGTCTTGGAAATGAGGGAATTTTCACATTCATGTTCTACCACCATACCCAATGCACTAGGAACTGTACATGCACCAAAAAAACCTTAGTCCCTACCTCAAAAAGCTTATCTTGGACTTCAACAGACAAAGTGGAATGGTTTGGAAGCAAAAGGAATAAGAAAAACTTACTGTATACTAAAATACCTTACACAAATGCAAAGAAACAAGGAAGTAGTAGTAGTGAGGATGAATGATTAAGATTATGATCTAAATTAAAACTTGGTAGAATAGTTCTACAAAGGAGAGATGATAGGGGTTGCACAATATATTTAATAGTATTTATGCCATTGAGTTACCAGTTGAAAATCAAGAGGGGGGAGATGAAATTATATAGGGAAAATATACAGTGAACTGAAAACAGCCAAGCGGCACAGGAAGAGAATGAAAATGAAATTTTCCTGGATTATTTGCAGGACACTGTGGAATTTTAGCTTCCGCAGAATCTGTAGAGTAACTGTATAGCCAAAAAAGGGTTTTCAGTAGAGATGACAGAGTCAGGATAAAAAAACCCCAAAGACCACATTCATTCTTCTTCTGCTACTTAGACTGATAACTAAAAGGACTGTTGGAACTAATGCCCACAAGAAACTTTGAGTTCACTATAGTAGTGAATGGGGCAAGGATAGAGATTTTCTCCCTATTCTTTCTACCGGTCCCAGATGTTAATGTAGTACAAGGATATTTTAATTTCAGGAAAGCAAACTTGGAATTAAACATTTAGATCCCAATTCTTCAAAGCCTTATGTAGTTTCCTATTGACTTTTCTAGGCAAGGAGAGCATTTTATTGGTCTAAGTGCATGCATACTTCTGGCACTGTATTAATAATAATATTGCAAGAGACCGCATTCTTCTTACAAATAAACAAGTTAATGTAGCTTTACTACAGGTCACTCAAATAGCTGAAGTCTTCCCCAGAAATGGAGAAGTGAAGATTGATTCCACTACCAATACAGATTTTTTTTTTTTTTTTTTTTTTTTTTTTAAAGTTTATTATTTTTAAAATTTTTAAAACAAAAACAAATTTATTCTCACTAAAGGGTTACAAGGCATAAAACAGACTTTTGCAAATGTCAAAGTAAAAAGAATTCTTGGAGAGAAAGTCCATTAATACAGTGGAAGGGGGGAAATTGCTTTTCCAAAATCTCAAACAGAGAAACTGTAATTTGATCAACTGAAAGTCTAGAAACAGCTATTCAAAAAGCAAGCCAGAGAATACTGTGAAAGTTAGAACAGAGTACAGGTTACTCAGGTAATTGGTTTACTAATAAAACACATTTCATTTTATTTTTCTGCCTTTTTATAACATGTCCCAAAGAATTCATGTGACTTTCTCTAATCTTATCTTCCCACACAGTTGGCATTGTATCATACATGTTACTAATCAACTAAATTAAACCATTATTTGTTCTTGGCAGTGACCTAACCCAGAAGGGGAGAAGCAAAATACTAAGCCAATGATTTGCCTGGTTAGCTATTCAAGCTTTTCAACAGTTGCAATGTGCATTTTCTTTTAAACAAGCTAGTATAAAACTATGTGGAATTCTCAAGTACCACAAAGGATAAGAGAATGCAAAGTTATGACAAGCAATCCTAAATAATACTAGCTAACTCCTCAAGACCTTGCAAAGATATCAGTGTCTGGATAACTAAATATATTTTCATGTAAAAGTAATTGTACTGCAGAAAGTCAATAAGTGACTTGCAGTAGAAACTACATAAATGGCATATATAAGAAGATAAAACAACTTCTGTCAAACTCCTAATTCTCTTCAAAACACAGATCTTCCCTCATCCTCTCACTCTTTGGAAGAGATAATCCACTAATTAGAGCCCTATGGTGGGACTTGGTCTATCATGGTTCAGTTCCCCGTTCAATCAGACTTTCTGTTTGACCCTGGACAAATCCCTTCATGCCTCTGTTCCTGAGCTGTAAAATGGTGAGGATAAATATATTAAAGATTGGCAGGTGCCCAGATGATGAAGGTTATATAGGCATTTAAGAGTTTAATTTTAAAGTAAATGGATTCATAGTAGCTCAATTAGTAACTACCAAGTTTGATTTGAGCTACTTACTATCTTGACCTGCTTGAATGCCCTTTCCTACGGTAGTGGACGGGTCATTTCATAGACCAGCATGATCAGTGCAAAAGACCATTTCCTGCAAGCTTATTTTCAATTAATTAGAAATGTAAGTCAGCATGATTTCACGCTATTTCCCATTTATACTGAAGTGCCAAAAGAGTTGCTGAGAGCCTGCTCGATTTTCATTACCAAAACTATCTCAGTACTTAAAAAATCATAATGGCCTTGGAAAGGCTTCAGAAGCTTGGGGGAAAAAAAAGCCTTAGTTTCCCAAAAGAAACAAACTTGGGTTTGGCAATCCCTTTAGAAACTTTTAAGCACCCTGGGAAGTTGCTGAACAAGTGACAACCAAGCTACACTGCTATTTTCCCACTTCCCACAAGCATCCGTCATATGCACAATCAACAGTACTAGGATTTCCCACACATGCGGCAGATTTTTGCACGTCAAACTTTTGCAACACCACCACCAGAATGCAAATGTGCCCTTTTTGATGTGCTTGGGGGAAAAAAAAATCTTTACTGGCCTTTCTGCACATTTCACAGTAGTTCAGTCCTAATTCTCAACTCCAATCACTGTGATCCTTAGTTTCATTTGCTCAGTTTCCCAGAGGCATGCAAAAGATTAAAAAGCAATTGCTTTGAAACAGTTCCCAAATTTTTAGTTTATATTAAGCACTATATTATGATTTGCATAAATCTTTATTCAAACTCCTATTTATATGTAACTTAGCTTTAACTCTTCATAATTTCCTCTAGGATACATTGTTTCTATATATCTGATATTTAATGGATTCAGTGAAATGTCTGCTAAAGTTTCTTGCAGATAGGTGCTGATGAATCAAATACAAAGGACTGTAGGCTTCTGTTTAAATTAGGTGCAGATACCAGATGATAGAAACATTGATACTGCTAAGAAATAGATGCCAATCAGGTGCCATCACTAGAAAACGTATAGTTTCTTTTGTATTTATGAACTGGATACAACACAGATTGAATGAAAGAATTGCTGACTGAGTGACCATTGAAGACACAGAGATATAAAACTAACATTTTTAAAAAATACTTACATTCAGTTGTTATCCCCTCTTTTTGAGTGCTTGAGAGATTAAAAAAGGTTATAAAATGAAAAAGGATCAAATTAATGCATAATAATAGGAATACAATACACATCAGAAGCCATTCTGCATGTGTAACCATCGATACAGTAAAAACTGACCTTAGGAAATGGAATTCTCGGGCTTCATCTCAAAGGCACGGTGTCAAGCATGGTCACTAGTTACTGAAAGCCATCAACACCTGGACAGTTATTTGGAGATTTACTTGAAAGGAGTAAAGTTAAAGGTCTATCATATATTCACATAACAAAATCAAAAGCACCCACCACTCTCCCAACAAGCACTCGTCTTGGGAGTCTTGCCAGAGAGACTGAACTATCTTATCCTCTAGAGAGCCCCCCAGGTCAGTGTGGAGTCATTGTCTAAGTAGTGAAAGGAAGCTTGCATTCCCAGTGTTACATGACTTCATTTTCCAGGGCTGCCACCTTCATACGTTTCACACAAATTAAAGCCAACATTTTCAGACTTAACACCTTTGAAAATCAGAAAATTAAGTACTCAGAACTCCCACTCACATGAATGGGAGCTGCAGATCTTCACCACCTCCAATTCAGGTCACTTTTTAAGGGTATTTAGGTGTCTAACATTAGTCACTGAAATTTGAAATGTTTGGTCTAAATTCCCTTAAAAATTACAATCTTCAAACAAAAAGCAGACTAAAAACTCTGAATATGAAGAATACAGCTGCAGATGTTCTTCTGGCAATATACAAGAATAGATTTAGAATACTGTGAGTTGTTCCAATCAGTAAATTGGCAGTAGAATTTAAGGATTCTGTGTATATATACCTAATCCTGAGAGTGCAGACTGCTTCCAAAAAACCTCTTTGAGATACTAATTTAAACAGAGCTCATTGGAATGAGCTGTTTCCTTGACACCAGAAGCAATAGTGGGAGAAAGTAAAATTGCCTAAAAGATAATAATGGAAAACCCTGGCTCCCTGTGGCCAAAATGCTACTAGGCTTTGCAAAAGAGAGGAAGAAAAGTGATTGTGCAATACTTAATAAGCCACTTAAAGATGCACAATGCAGAACACAAGAAATGCTGTCACACTGCCACTACACAGTTTAATGTAGCATTTTTCCACTGTCTTGCTGTTCCTGGAGCTAAAATGAAGCTTAGATCAGGTATCCCTGAAGGTCACATTAAGATTATCAAGGATGGAAATTAAATAGGAAAGGAATGTGACTAGTAATCAGGTAAAAGCAGAATGAACTGCTAGCAGCAAGAACGAACAGCTTAAAGCTGTACCTAACTAATCTCAAAGTCACCAGTGAACTGATAGCCAATGAACTTTACTGATTAGTCATCACTGGCTACAATGGAATTAGAGAACCTTCATCTCAGAATATAAGGGCTTTTGTACTGGCCTAATGAAAATTTATTCTGGCATCTCAGGTGTGCGCTAGAGCTCAGGAAGGACTCTTTGTACGGATGGTTGGAATGATGAGTGACAGGCATTATAAAAAGAACCAATAGAAAAGGGTGACATTAATGAATGGTGTACAGGTATGGAAGTTGCTGTCTTATAACAGAGAATACATATAGATAGAAGACATGGGGCTGGCAGCAGTAGAACTGGTTCACAAATGCCATACAGGAACAGTGACATTTCTTAATCTCAAAAAAGAATGACATCTGGAGTAAACCCCGGGGTCTGGTCTGCAATTGAACTAAACATTCTGTACTGCAAAAAATTTTTAAAACAGCAGGACCATTTAGGAACCCCTCATCCAAAACTGGGATTAGGTTTTAACAAATTGTATAATCAGGGTGCAGAAAAGATCATCAGGAGCCACAGGTTAGAAAAGTGAATAAGGCAAAGTTAGTCCTTTCTAAGCAGTGAACAGAAAGAGAGCAAACAAGCTTCAGATGGAGCAATTCCTGTTACATTACAAAGGCAACTACCAATACTATACTTTGAACAGTAGGTGAATGAAAACTGGATGCTAGGCTGAGTGGTTTTTTTTTTTTTTTAAACTGTAAGGGCTAGGTGAGAAGCAGAACTCTGAATGACAGATTAGCTGATAATGAACTGGCAAAACTGAAGCAGGCATAAAAGCTGTGACTCAGCAAACCCCTGTGAACAAGAGGTAAGTCAACAGGGCAGTGGCAAACGGCAGAGGACAGATTCCAACAAGTCCAGAGATATCGCCTAAAGTTTTTAAAAAATCAGCTGGGATAGAAAATGAATGGTAGCAAGGAGGGAATTTAATGTGGTCTGCTGTTGTGCTTTCTGGATAATGACAAGGAAGATATTTGTATGGAGGTGCAAGTTCTTTACCCTTCTGGAAGAGAAAGTGGAATAGCTTGAGCAGCAGCTAAAGTCACAAAGAGAAACCGGAGAAGAGAGATCTCTCCAACTCTTGGACAGAGGGCTCATTTTGTATCACAAGATATTGTTTGTTTCAATTGGCAGCCAATTCATATCTAAAGAACACATGACCTGCTGCTTGCACAAAACTGGGTTGTTTGTTAAACTACTGCTAAATTTGCAGAATAGCAACATTAAAAATGTGGAAAAGATTAAACAGGTTGCGCATGAAATGCTGCACGTGCAAACTAAAAAAAATAGAACGTCTCGTGGGAAAAAGATATCTAGTTACCACTGCACAATACACGTATGAAAGTAAGACCAAGCATCTGACTTCAGATGGTAAAAGATGCAAAGAGAGCAAACCAGAGGACAGCTGACCTGGCCACAAAGCTGGAAAAGTCAGTCCACTTACAACCTATGGCTTCCATTGTGCCAACAGATATCAGCTAGGTGGGTCCAAGAGGGATCTCACAAAAGGGAACCTAAATAGTTGCCTGTAAAAGATAATTAATAAATGTTAGAAAGCTGAACACTAGGGATTAGTGGGATGATGTAGAGCTTCCAATTTGTGGGGTTTTTAATTTAAATTAAATTACTCTAGTAGTTTGGTAGCCTCTTGCATCTACTACCAGGGATATACCATGTTTATTTCTTAGTTTAGACAGGTAAGGCAAAATAAAGTTCAGCTCCCCAGATAGTTTAGGGAGAGCATCTACAAAGCCACTGTCTAGAGGCAATGAGGGAAGAGAAGCATGTGCCAAAAAAAACCCTATAACTGCAGTGCTCTAAAGTGAACAAGGAAATATGTCCCATCATTTTACCTGGATCTTGGAGGAGAGGGCTATGGTATGGAAAAGGCTGAAGAGGGTGGAAATTAAATGTTGATCCTAGCGAAGGGGGGAGAAGATACATATCACCTATAATACAGCAGGTGAATGGTTTCACTAGAAGTAGTAAAAATGAATGGGATTTACTTAGGCTGCAGATAATGTAAATACCACCAGTCAGAGGTCTGGATTTCTCATTAAAAGAGCTGATCCTAGATGAAGGCAGAAAATTAGGTCCTCATTCATATTCATGATCCAATGCTAAGCAAGTACACCTAACCATGCCTTCTAAGAGAGAGAACATGGAAGCTGGCAAAATATATTAATGTTAATATAATGCCTCATTGCTGCAACATAGGTCCAGTCATATCACGGATCAGTAATGCATTTTACAGTCTAGAACTGTGAAACCCAAATTCTTACTGGTGCCAAGGCTTAGTAATAAATCTTGGTTTGCTAGTCTGGGCTAAGGCATTACAGAGCTGGTGAGGTACATGCTAGGCATGGAGGAGGAGATCCAAAGAATGGTTTAAGAACTTTATCTGTGTTTATCTTTTATCTGTATAAAGAAGAGAGAGGCTAAGATACGAAAACTAATAAAAACCCAATCTTCCAATATTTAGAACAAGCTATCTACAAAGAATCCCTCTCTCTTCTGAGAGTCTTGGGGCCACTGCAAGAATCCACAGACCATATTTGGATCAAAACCATGCCACAAGATCACTAGGGAGTGCAGACTTTACAAGCTCAATTCAGTATAGCTGGATGTTTATGTCTTATCGTTTGTCATAGTGTAAGTTTACCACAGCTGATTTTGTAGACTCTTTTTTTTTGTCTTGCATTGTAGCTCAAAATATCACATCCTCCCCCACTTGGAATCTCTTATGAGAGAGACAAACACTGATTTTAAATAACATGCGAGCAAACTAAACTGGCAGTGAGAACACTGCTATTTTAGTAACCAGATCAACTTGGATCACTGAGACAAGTGCTATGGCTACATTACAGTTTCATTCGGCATAAGCTACATCGCTAGGGGTGTCAATTAGCCACCCTCCAGAGCAACATGAATTATACCAAATCAAGCACCGGTGTGGATCACACTATGTCAGCAGAACAGCTTTTCCCGCCGACAGAACTACCACCCCTCACAGGGGCTGGAGTGATTAAGACAGTGGGAGAGCGCTCTCTCATCAGCTTAGAGCAGCTACACTAGAGAGCTTAAAGCTGTGCAGCTGCATCGGTGCAGCCATAGCCAAAGTCCCTGTAGCACCTGATCCTAAGTACTGCACTAAACAGCAAAGCGGTAGGTTTATACAGGTATCCAATGGCAAGTTTTCTTCTATTCAAGTTAGAAGATATATATCATCAGCTGTATATTTGAACCTCGGGAGGTTATTCACTTCCTACAGTAGGAACTCAACAGGGTACACGGTCAAAAGAGAGTAGATCCTTAATAACGTATCAAATAGATACCAATCTAAAATTATTTTTAAAAATGTACTTCATATCTTTGACATGTGATCAATGATGCAGTGATAAAATCCCTCTGTAAATAATCAGATTTAATATACTTTATCTTGGCCTTAACGTCCTTGTTATTATTAGTTACAAAAATCCACTAGATTGATATACCCGCTTAAATCATCCAATCTCTTAACAGTGAATGTGCATACAGTTTATAACAAAATTCACTGATACTTTGACAAAAACTGGAATAAAATATACCACTAATGTTTGTAAGGTGCATTTGAAAACATGTAAAGCATTACATAAATGCTAAGAATTACTGTTATAACTACAACACCTGTTCAAACTTGAGGGGGAAAAACTTCTTTAATTTTTAAGAGAAAATATGTAAGACAAAGGTAACTCAGTAAAGATTAAGCTCCATCAGGTTACTATAACAACAGATGCTGATATTAAGTAGTCCTGGGCAGCCAGTTTCAGATTAGAAACAAAAGATTCAGGGACAACCAAATACAAGAGAGAGGCTATAAAGCTGGTTAGCAAGTTCAAATTTAGCATCCTCACATGAAGATTACGATACACCAAGCATGGTTTAATAATGACATGCAAATTAAAGTCAAGGGAATGGGCTTTAGCAAAGAAAGAGCACCACATTATTTTAATCTCAAAATTAATTTACTGTCCATAAAATGTTACAAATAAAATATTTTAGGAAGTATTAAAATATTTTTTCTCAAGGATTGGATGGCTCTAGATAGAAGACATGGGTTTTTCACCTGTAAATTATACATTTGATTTATGAACAGCTTGTTCATGAGCCCTCTGACGGCTGCTCAATGTTCTCAAACTCTGATCTATGAACACTACTAGTGGTTTTTTCATTTGGTTGACAGAAGTAATAATTAGAAACCATGTACTGATGGAAGGTAGGAAGAGGTTAGGGGCTGTGGAAGGATTTTTCTTACAAAATGGTCCACAGACTGAAATAGCTGGAGAACTACAGCAGGTTAAAAATGGGTATTTCCATCCTGTGGTAAATTCCAGTATTTCAAAATTTGTTTCCATCCAGAATTGGGATGACAAATCCGAACACTGAAATTTTTAGCAGAAAGAAATTTTAGAAATGTCAAAACATTTCATTTTAACATTTCTGAATCAAACCTGTGTGTTCCACCACAGTAAAACATTACACTGTGTCCTTCTGAGCTGCGGTGGTGCCTCATGGGAATCTCAGTGCCCTCATTCTCTTGTGACAGTGTGGACTGGGCTGGGCTCCTGAGCAGGCATACATTTCCCCTGGTGTGCCACGCTCACACACTGTACCACATCAGTTCAACCAGAGGGACTACTACACTGCATAATGTAAAATGTAATCCAACCAGGGATGGTTTATGAAGCCAACTCCATTCTTGCCCGTTGGGTACTCTGGGAACAATAAAGATGACTACTTTGTGGTGGATAGGTGGAGCTAGGACAGAGATCCTGGAGGTAAACTCCAGGAATAGTTACACTCAGAGAAGGAGAAAGCTCGTGCTGAGGTTTATATTGTTTTATTCTTTTGAATTACCAATAAAGCCAAACCTCAGGCATCTGTCTGAACACTAGCTCAGGTGCACCTGTTGGGAACATGATAGATAAACTGTTTTCTGTCCAGAGTTATGGGTAACACAATATGAAGTATTCTCAAAATTATTGCGAGGTTCATAGGGGTAACGTCTACACAGACTGAGGCAGTGAGCTTCCCAGCGTGAGTCAATAGATTTGGGCTAGTTGGACTCACACTAGCGCTCTAAAAATAGCTGCCTAGACAGTGCTTTGAAGTTGCAGCTTGGGCTGGAGCACAGCCTCTGAAGCCCAGGGATAGGGGTGGGCTTCAGAACTGGAGTTCCAGCCCCAGCCGCAATGGTTCTTTAGCTCAAGAAATACAGCTTCATGATTTTACATTCAGAAGTGTCCTGGGTTCAGTCCTCACAAATAACCCATTTACATAAGGAAAAACTACAAAATTGTGACCCGCAGATACCATTTCTTAACCTCATAAAAATTTCTGATAATGTCAGCTCTGGGGGGCTCCTGAAAAATTTTGATTTTCCTACATTTGATATCCAAAATCAAGAGAGAACTCTCTTATGGCATGATTGTATAAGGATGTTCAGAAAGAACATTAGCAGATTCTTCCTGCCATTACAAATAATGTTAAATATGAAGCACATCACTCTCTGGACTTTTTCCAGAAATGTGCAATGAAGCAATTTCTGACTGAAGTAAAGATTAAATTCCATTATGGTAAACTGTATCTACCTCAAACAAGATTCCACTCTTCTGAATGAACTATAACAACAAAACTCCCATTAATAAGCAACAAACTTCACCAGTGTACAGAGTTCCTGCTTGTTTTTTAAACATCTATTTTAATCAGCTCATGCTCTTGAGTGATGAGGTACAATAATACATTTATCTTTATATTCATCCTACCTTTGTGACTGTTCCTAATGATAAAGGGGTTAAAACAGGGAAAATTGGCAGATCACGGTTAGACCATGGATAACGCACTACATTTTAACAAATAAATATTTCTCCAAACTTGGACCACAATCCTGCAATAGCAATTGCAGATCTCAGTATCCATGCGACATCTTACTAACTACAATGGGACTCTGCAGCTGTGCAGGAATGCATGAGGCATAAATGGCAGTTAAATTACAAATAACCCTTTCAGTAGCTTGCCCCTCCTCTGGGGCTGGTGTCTGCCTGGATTAGTCTGCCATGACACTTCACTGAATATTGTGGAAAGTTCATTTTGTAGCAGAGAGCTAGGTGACTTAATAAATGAAGGCGAAGGAACTATAGTGGTCCCAGCTATGAACTTTACTATCTTTTAAAAAAATTCTGTTGGTAGTAGCCAAAACCCTTGGGCCCTATGCAGCAATTTAGACCTGAATTCTTCATTAGAACCCCCAGAATCATGCGACACTACCACATACCCCCAGCCAACTCCCCCTCACAGCTACATCGTATATCAGTAGATCATTTTTTGTTATTTGGATATTAGATTCATTTTAGTATGTCCCAAATATTGTTTATAAAGTGCTGCAAATATCTGTATCAACAGTGAGTAACGTCTTTAGAGAGATTATCAGGGGAAGTTGAAGATTTTGGCAGGTGGGGTGACCAACTGTTTGGTCTTCTCTTTCAGGACCTGGGAAAACATGGGAGGCTTTATTCTTTTGTAACCAGCAGGCAGTTTAGGCTTTTGGTAATGGGACGAAATGCATCAGTTTTCCTTTTGGACACAGCAGAGGTGACTTTAATTTGGGGGAAGGTAGATGGGAATTCTTCTTTCCTCACCTCAGCAAAATTTGACAGCTAGCTCTCTCTCTGTACCCACATTGCTGCTAAAAATGCTCAGCAGTGACCTAGTTAACAAGGTTTCCATTTAAGGTTTATTATACTAAGACTTAAGTGTTAATAAGACCTTGAGATGAATGAAAGAAGTTCATACCTTTTAGAACTATTGCTTCAAGCTGTTTGCAAACTTGGACAGACATCATTTACACTGAATTCACATTCAGCAGTTTTCTTCCCAACTTAATTTTTTAAAAGTAAAGCATAGATTCTGCAGTGCAGTTATGTGGTAGTTTATGTGGCTACATTATACATGGGAGCCTGCTTCTTAGAAACGATAACATTTCTTTCTCCACTCATACCGTGTTATTCCCTGGGTAAAATGTGGTGTTTTGTTATAGTGTTTGTAGTACCTGCAGGCAACACGGCTTCTTTATGGTTACTTCTGTCTAAGTAAAGCATTAATGTTCTCTGAGAGAATGCAAACAGTTCTTAATAGAAAGCTTGTTAGATAACTGCTGCTACTTTGTAGCAAAAGCAGCATACAGTTTTCAGAAGGTCCTGCAAAGTTGTGGCCACTGCTTCAGCTTGGTGATTTTGTAATTTTTCAGCAGTGGGACATGGACATTCTGCCAGCAGAAGATACCCAACGTTTCAGAGGAAAGTGAAACAGCTCCAGCCTCCACATAAGGCCCAACAGTTCAACACTCTCTGACGAAAGGTAGAATTTTTGAACCCCACAGGAGGCTAAGTTGACACACTAAATAAAAACACATTAGGTTTTCCTGCATCGTTTTAGCCTGCAGAATTTCAAAAGTAAAAATTTATTACCTTATCCAATTCTTTTAAAAATCGGTTCAATATTTGTCTCTGCCTTCTGTGAATTCCATAGGTTGGCTTTAAGAAACAATTCCTTTTATTTTAATTAACTGCCAATTTTCTTTTTAAATTGTAATTTATATTTATAAGAAAGTAGGGACATGAAAACCAGTAAGAACAGTAATTTACAAATATCAATTTAAGAGACATTAATTACTTTGGTTAAAAAACAAACAATTTAAAAAAAAAAAAGTTTCCTGCCTACATTACTAACATCAATTTAGATTACTGAAACAAAGAATACTTATATATTTTCTTTTTACTGTTATGCGTCTGCTCTTTGCATCTCCTCATCTTGAACAATAAAATAGTTATTTTTACTTTTGTTTATAAAAATCTTAAACTTGCTACAACATTTATATGGCAAGCATTGAAGGAAATATTTGTTAAACAGTTTCCACTAACATTTTTTTAACTTATGGAATAATGGCCTTCAATTTTGTAAAGGCTTATTTTATAAAACCTGAAATATTTTGGTCACATTTGATCTGAAAGTTGTCCCTTAAGACACATGAAACATTTCAACATCTGCAGAGGCACAGCAACATGAAAAAAATCCCTTATTTCTAGGATTAAAAGTCTACCAAACACTTTCAAGTCTATTCTTCAAATCAGGTAGTAAAAATGTTTAAGAATATGTTTCTATGTTTCATTATTTTCATACTCCACTACCCCCAAAGTAAAATCCTTTTAACTCAAAACAGGACAAATTCTGTACCACACACCTGTTAAATGTCAAACTATGAATTTCTGAAACAATAGCAGCTTTGCCCTCAGAGTTACATCCTGCAGCTGATAAACACTGTGAAATGAAAGGTAGTGGGTTACAGCCCACGAAAGCTTATGCCTACAGAAATTAAATTTGTTAGTCTTTAAAGTGCTACAGAACTCTTGTTGTTTTTGCTGTATACAGACTAACACAGGTACTCTCCCAGTAAAATAATAAGAATTTTACCAGATGAAAACAATATGAAAAGTAACTGGTCAAGTCTAGATAACATTCAACTCAAATAAATGCAGGCCAGTAAATTATATAATGAAAAAAAGGTCATATAAACCATTAGACTGAAAATGTTTACTTGTGACTAAGTTTACATATATAAGGCCACGATTCAACAAGCTACTTAAGCACGTGAATAATCTCGTTAAAGTCAAGGGACTATTACATGCTTAATGATACGTACATGCTTAGGTATCTTGCTGAGCTAGGGCTGAAGTATTTGCAGTACAGAATTCAGGCTTAATCCTGAAAGGCGCTAATCACCCATTGCCGCCATTAATTTCAGGACAGATCCTTCGACAACAGTGGTCACTTACTACATCACATTTATTTATCTGGACACAAGGGCGGATACAAAATACGCAGTGAAGAAAGTGTTGGTTTACAGAGGGTCCTCCTACTTACCAGTAGCTTGACAGAAGAGGTGAAAGGTTCCATGGACACTAACATGCTGTGCCTGGTCACTTAGGAAAGGTGGCAACAACATGACCATTACAAGCTCTGTGCTAGACCAAACATCAGGCATGGTATTGGTGGGTGAAGGAGGTGAACCACTTCCCACACAGGACAAAAAGGAGGTACCAGTAGGAAGGAAAGGTATAGGAGATGAGGCTGTGTGACAGAAGAGGACAGAAAAGAAAAAAGAGGGCACTAAGAAAAAAAATTGTAAGAAATACATAACATACTGAAGAAATAATGCAAAAAAGGGACAAATGAATTTTAGAAGGATGACAAAGGAAAATCAGTAGATTCCTAGAAATGAGCTCCAGTCACTGTCTACCCCCTCTGAACTGAAAGCTGAAGAGAAAACCCACGTGAAATTCATTACCGAAGTCTAATTGTTCGTCTTAAAGAAAACCACAACTTTACAATGTTTACAGTGGTTTCACTATGTAAGTTTGATGAAAGCCAAGGATATAATACAATTTACCTTAATATTTATTCTGTTGCTTTTCATATATGTACATCATTAAAAATAGAAAAATAAAACCAAACTGAATCTTATAAAATATAAAGTGTTTACACTAAGACGTTCTAAATTATATTATGTTTGAATAAGAGTTCAACAAAAACAACAGCAGCGAAAAGCAGCCTGGGCATGCTGCCATTTACTACAACGATTCTATTTCTAACAACATTTACAGACACATTCTATGGAAGAAACAATTCTTAAAAACTATACTTGCACAAAAAACTTTACATACAAATAGTGCCACTGTGAACCAGGTTTAGAATGCATGTACTTTTTCACTTGCAGGCATGATTCATGTGACAATTCAGCTAACCAATTCTTTTGAGCAACTTAGTTTCAGAGTCTCCAGTCGCATACGAGATTTATAGAAGTTATCCAGAAACAGTGAAAAATTGCAAAGGCTTTGTTATTAAAGAGAAGTTCAGTTACTTTTGAGTATAAAAAACTGTGATGTTTTGTTGTCTAGCTATTAACTGCAGCAAATTTACCAATTCAATTATTCCATCAAATTCTTCTAATAAATTCTGTATCAATTCCACAGTGCAAAAAACTCTCTTGAGTGGCAGGGCTAAGCAACAGCTGCTTCCTGTGCCTCTTCACTTTTTTTAAATAAACATAAAATCTAGTTTTGTATAAAAACAGAATGAGACAGTGTCCAGCTTGTTTGTTTTTTGTTTTCTAAATCTTACCTATGCTCCTGCAATCCTGGAAAAAACAACATTATGTACTCAAATGATTGTTGTACCTAAATTTCTAGAAAGCAAAAAGATAACATTTAAAGCAGAGATTATCCCTGAGAATCTTATGTAAATCAGGCCAGCTCTTTCCCAATGTACATTTAAATCTAAAAGGTACACAAACATCAATTTTAAAAATTAATTTTTAAACTAATTAAAGCTACCCAACTTGCCAACAGACGCAAAACATCATACTAAGAAAAAAAATTACTAGAAGTAAAGAGATGTCCTAATCTGGACAAAATGCTATAATTTACCAATCTGATAAACTAAACTCATTTCCAATTTGGAATTAAAATGAAATTAGATTTTTTTTTAATGGAAGCTAAAATATGTGCAGACTGGAAGTATTTTATTTAGTTGACTGCATTACGGAGTCATTTTTATTCTATAGAAGAAAAGGGATTAAATAAATCTGTAACTGTATTTGCAAATGTTAAAAGTATTCTGAAAAATCCTGGAACAAATAAATGATGGCAAATGGCCATTTTAAAAAAACCCATGAAATATAATAAGCAGATACACCAGAACATTGTTTTCTACTCTAGCTAGGTTTGAAATGGGCACATTGTATCATTTAAGCCCACAGAACCCTCTATGGCTAAATTGTCACATCCAAAGTATCCGTGCCCAAATAATTAGCTGTAAGAACCACGTTATTTTCATGATTGAAGAGGAAGAATTTCTCCTTCAGTCACCCTCTGCATCTGAATCAGCATATTTTAGTTCACACTTAACATCAAAAGGTTTGTCCTTGACTTCTTTGTAAGCCTGCGAGGAGTCGTCGTTTTGTTGAACCTGACCATTTCCACAGTCTGCTTCAGTCTCATATCCAGTGTCATGAGCTGGCTTTGGCTGCTCTCCATTTTGATTCTGGATGCTGCCTTGCTCCACAAGAGTTTCTTTTACGCTTTGCTCACACTCAGAAAAATCTGATTTGGGTTTTTTCTTACTAAGTAACATAACAGAGCGGAATTTTAAGCACTGGCCTGGTAAATAGCCTTTGTAACAGTTGTAGGACAACAGACTTAGGAAGAGAACAAAAAAGAACAGAAAGAGAAACATTAAAAGGAAATTATCATTTGACTTTAAGAACATTGTCTTTTCAGGGACTCCATCAGGAACAGAATTGAAGATATCAGGGTTGGAGGCTGCGCTTGTTAGGATGGGGCTGATTGGCTTTGTTATTATCCTTCCTGTTATTGGTATAATCTGGGTGGTCGAAGTTTGAGCAGTAGACCCTTCTGTTGGTACAGTTGACATTTTTGGTACATCGGTATTACCTTCTGTTTGTGTTGCTGGCTGGGTTGGTCCCACTGTAGTAGGCTGGATTTTTTTCATTTCCAAAACATGTTTAGCCACCACTTGAGAAAATGTCTTATTCTTCACTTTTTCTTCTGACAAACACTGATAAATGCCACTATCTCCCTCTGACAAATTGAAGATGAGCAGAGCTTTCTCCAGAAGACGGTACTTGGGGCTCTCAACTTTCAAGTCATCATCCCTGAATTTCCAAACAACATGGGCCAGGTTAGATTTTTGAGAACATTTGAGTTCTGCTGTGCTCCCAGGTTTGAGAGTATGCTGCAGAGAATTCACTCGCATTTCATCTGGAACACCAAAATAAATGTGCAAAGTATCAGCAATGATTTTTGCTTACATTAGTCCCTATAGTTTCATGATTCTGCTATAGTCATGATGGAAATATAAAGTTTACCCCATGAAGTCTACACCTCTATTCCTCAGTTTGAAACAGGACTACATCACCACCAACCAGGTACCTTTTGGTTCACGCCAGCAGGTTCTACATGGGACAATTAGAGCGCAACACTTCAGAATGCTCGACAGGTCACACCCCCATAGTCCAGACTGTGGTGATGGACAGACAAGCCCTAGGCCATGAAGACATTCAAAGTCTGAACAAACCACCGAACAGCAGCTATGCCTGAGATATTGATACTTAGGGATATAAAATCTCAGGCTTTAGGATTTACATTAACTTCTTAAGAACTAGGATAAGGCTTATGGGGCAGATTATCCCACATCTGCCTATTAAGGAGCGTCTTGTACCTTCCTCTGAAGCACCTAATGCTAGCCACTTTTAGAAGCTGTCAGGATACAGGACTAGATGGACCACAGGTCTAATCCAATATGGTAATTCCTATGTGTAAGTAGTAGATTTTTGAGTACATAAATATTACAAGCATCTAAAAGAAATCTACATATGATATTGACATTACTCAGAAATACCACTTCTCAATTGTAATACTCTAAGCCACGCACCAAAACAAAACAAAAAACCAGTAAAAAAAACTCACCTCAAAACCAATCCACATATACACAAAACATACAGCATGATAAAACTAATTAATTAGCTAGCAGGATTCTTATAGTGGTCCATACAGTGCTTGATTTAATAATAAACATGGTAAAGTAAACTTTGAAAGCCTTAACTACTGCAATGTAAATCTCTTGGAATCCTATTTTTCCCCAAGGCTTCCTTGATCTGGTGACAGCAGCAACACACACATTACAAAAAAGAAAAGCTGTGATTATTTGAGCTTTCAATACACTGGAGCATCATTTCAACTACTCTAGGTATCTGCTCAGAGATATTCAGAACCTCTCCACAACCATAAATCAGTTTCTCTGAAGATTATTTCCTTGGCTCTAACAATAATAATCAGATATTTCTTAACACTGCCATTAGAATTCCCAAGCAACCTAGAAAGTATCAAAAATGAACTTAAGGACTCTAATGTAACTCCTTATGGCTAACATCATTCTCATTCATAAGCAGTAGCTGCAGTGTAGTGTTTGGTACATTTGGTAGTGTTTGTTTCATTGTAGTGTTTAGTACACTGAATGTAACACTATGCAATGTATGCCTATCAATACAGACATTCTAAGATAATGCATATACTGTACAGACACTCAAAAGATATAAAACTTAAGTTTATGCACATGAAATAGGAATATACACTGATCAATAAAAATACAAAAGAAGCGGAATAGACATGACATGACAATTTAAACTCATTACATATTTCTTTTTAAATCATTTTTATAAAAAAATTACCTGTGCAGGAAGAGGCATCACCACCTATGTCCTGAATCCAATCCCTATAAGAAATCAAAGAGTTAGAAGCATTAGAAGTTGTGATCACATATTCCCTACCACTCTCATAACTAAACATAGGATAATGATGATGATGTTTAAATTAAGTAGACAATCATAGCATCCTGTAGTAAACTAACATGAAAGTCAGTGTTTAAAGATGCACGCTTCTTGTTCATTAATGCCAACTGGCCCTTTTAAAATTAAAATTAAAAAATAAATTACTAAGGTAATGAGTTTATCAATATTACATGATCATCAGGAAATATTTACACTATAAATATAGAATTTCTTATTGCTAACAACAGGTGCTCTTACCTTTCAATTTCACCTTCTTTAAGAATATTAATACAGGAGGCTTCACGTGGCTCCCAAGCACAGTAGGGATCTCTAGCTAGAACACAGTCAACACAAGTGCTGTACTTGTCACAGAATGCGACAGGAGACTGAACCACACCAGAATTGGAACCTGCATAGAGATACCTTTTCCCCTGTCGATGTGAGAGAGAGAGACCATGCACAATCACCTTCTGGAAATCATGTAACATACATATTCAATTAATTAATTAACCAAATTCTTAGGACTTGCAGGTAGAGAACAAGAGGACACCAAGAAAATGATGGATAGACTGTCTACAGAAGGACAGAATGGATAGGGGCAAGAGTTGAACCAGCAAGCCTAGAAAAGACTGATCCAGTGACCAACCCCAGCTAGCTAAGAAAAAAGGAGGGGGAAAGAAAAAAGAAGAAGATTAGGACTTGAGAAGGCATGTTATAAAATACAGATATATATTTGTAGAGGACTGGTGGGAGATGAGGAAAGGAGCGCTTGAATAGTATTTTAAAAAAGCAAGGAAACAGCCTCAGTGTCTGTGTGTTTGGTGGGGGGAGGGAGCAGACTAGATGATCCCTCGAGGTCCCTGGCAGCCCTACATTTCTATGACCTTGACAGTGTTCAATGACACTGAAAAAATGAGTGGAAACTGTGAGAGTTATGAACACTGGTAATAGGAGTAAAAGTTCAACTTTAAGCTTAAGAATTATCCATAGATTAAGACTGGGCAACCAACAGATTTTTTGAGTCGCTTGCAATTCTCAAAAAAGGAAAAAATAATTATTTGTTTCAAGTCAAACACCACATTTTGTTTTGACAAACTTGAAATGTTTTATTTAAATTTCAACCATTTTTGAATGTTTTTAGTTTTTTAATAAAAGAAAACTTTAAAACTAAACATCATTTTGAACCAAAGGAGGAAGTTTTGTTTATAAATATCAAAACAAAATGTTTACATTTTTTCTGAATTTGAAGGGGTTGGGTTTGTTTTTTTTTTAAGCAAACATTTCAGTATTGCTGAATCTGCATTTCTGAAAAAAGTTTCAGATGAAAAAATTTCACCCAGATTTATGTACATTTAATCTTAACATGTGAAGTGGCCTTATCTATCAATTTTGTGATATAGCTGAAAAGTCAAAATGGAGCAGTAATGAGACGTTTTATAAAAGGAGAAATGCTCATAGAGTAGTTGTAGGCATGATAGTAGCACAGCCAGTGAAAGTTTCCCAAATTTAGAGCTTAATTCTGTTCTCAATTATATCCATGCAGACCCACTGACTTCAGCTCCATTCGATTTCAATGAAGTTTCATGAGTGCAGCTGAGACTGAGGTATTTTGCAGCAAACAGTATGGAGGCAGATTTCAAGTTTTTCCTTTGCCTTCCTATTCAGAGGAAAAATGCTGGCTTAACACTGACTAGTAAGAAGGGGGGGGGGGGGGGAAAGAATAGAATAGAATGGTTACTTACAGTATAGTAATTGATTCTTCAAGAGGTTGTAGTCAGTGTGGATCCCATTGTACATGTGCCTCAGAAGTATGAGATCTGCATCTTTTGAAAGCAGTTTGTGTCAGGGTTGCTCATGCGGCCCGTGACTCCTCATGCTCCTATAAGACGGTCCTCTGGGGCTGCCCATGGTTCCCTCACATTTCAAAGCCCAAATCGTTGAGGACTCCCAAAAGCAGGAATGGCAGGTGGGTCATGGGATCCGCACTGACTACTACGTCTCAAAGAATAATAGTTACTACAGGGTAAGGTAGCTATTCCCTCTTCTGAGTGTGTCAGTGTGAATCCCACTGTAGGTGACTGGCAAGCAGTATCCTTCCTGGGCAGTGGGAGTGAAGAGTTTCAGTTGCATTAGATAGATAAATAATTGAAGTACCATTCTCCTGAACTTGGCATCAGATTTGGCTGATACGTCAACAACAACAACGTTTAACAAAGGTCAGTGGGTTACTTCAGCTTGCTGCCCTACGGTTCTCAGATATGAAAATATTTCTAAAGCAGGTAGAAAGGCCCTGTGATCCACTTAGAGATTGTCTGTGATGAGATGGTGCGGCCATTTGATGGGCTGGATATGGCCACAAGGAGGCAGGAAGACCAGCCTAAAAGGTTTAGCCCTCTTAAGGTAACAGAGCAAGGCTCTTGAAATGCCCAACCTATTCTCCTGCGGTTGAATGAGGTTTCAGAAAAGACTGGCAGGTTAACGGACTACTTCAGGTGAGATTATGAGACCACTTAGAGAGGAAGTTAAGATGTGGTCTCAGAACTATGAAAAGAGGCATAGCATTTCTTCCTGTTCTGTAGAACTTCACAGTGCAGATTTTAATGGACAACACATTTGTAATGGCCTACATGAATATGCACGGAGGTGCTTGTTCATCGCCTCTCTGCCACCAGGTCCATCAAACTGTAGACTTGGTGTCATCACCATGATGTAACCGCACTGGCTTTGCACCTTTCAAGAGTCAGCAACAGTCTGGCAGACTTTTTAAGCAGATGTGTGCTGACATGGACATGAGTGGTCACTGCAGAACTCTATCACGGAACTGATATTTCACCAATGGGGGACTTCTACAATGGATCTGTTCATCACAGAGGACATCAAATGTCTGAACTTTTGCTCCAGAGGGGGCATGAGGCTGACCACCTTATCACACATCTTCCTGCTACAGTGGTCTCCAGGTCTCCTTTCTGTCTTCCCCCCAATTCTCCTGATCCCCACGGTAATATCTAAGGCTACTGTGGACAGGCTGCGTTGATTGTGATAGATCTCTACCAGTTGAGGCAAATTTAGCTGTCAGGCTTATTACAACTATCTATTTGGCCTCCCATCTATCTCTGATCTGACAGAACATATATCACAACCACAGTGCACTCACACTCTCAGTGATTGCACCTGGCAGCTTGGGTGTTGGCTGGCTGAGCAATACCCACAGAGACCATTCTTGACAGGTTTAAGAAATTCTCAGGCTGCCCAGGAAGCCATCTACTAGGAAGTATGACTCCTCCAAATGGAAATGGTTCTTCCACATGAGCAGTCCAACATAATGTGGCCCCCTCATCAAAGATCCTCAGCTACATCTGCACTTGAATCATGCAGGATTGGCATTTAATTCTCTCAAAGTTCACCTTCTAGCAGTATCAGCATGTCACACTGATTCAGTCATATACATCTGATAGTATCAAGGTTCCTCAGCATTCCTCCTGCATACTTACCCACCTGTCTCCTATGTGGGATCTCAACATCATCCTCCTGAAACTTGTGACGCCTCTGTTTGATAGATCACCTTACCCTCAAGACTGCCTTTTTTTTTGGTGGCAAGCATCTCAGCTCGAAAGGTTAGCACACTCCAAGCCCTTATGGCTGGACCTCCTTACAATGTCCCTGGGCTTCAGGATGTTCATATGTACATTGAAATAGTTCATGATCCCCCAATCTGTCCCCCAGATGTCTGTAATGAATGTCATCGTCGAGTAGGGGGCAAAGAGGGGTGCCCTCTTTTGTATATTTCCTGGGCCCAGTCACCACACGAGCTCTTGCAGGGTATGAGGGAACTGTGACTCCTGTTCATATGGTTCTTGGACAGAGAGTACACTGACTTTAAGCATAGTTATAAGGGCCGCAGGTGAAATCTGGCAATTGGCATCACTTACTTACATACAACCTTGTAGCCCCAGACATATTCAGCATCACTGTTGAATTTGATTTTACATTGTTTGCCATTGACTGAAGAGACTGGAACCAGTTCATCCCCTGGAAGGTAGCGTAAACCTGCAAGTTCTCAAACTGTTGAATATATGAAATTGTTATTATGTGACAGATGTCTCCTTTCTAGCATCGCCACAATTCTCATAAGTTCTTGAAACAACTTAAAACCATCCAGCACTGGCACAGTGCAGAAGAAACTGCCTTGTTGGGTGATGAAGAGGAGAGGTTTTTAGGTAGTCGAGTGGAGACAAATCAGCAACAATGTCCTGAGTCCAGTTCTTGGTAGTTCTCTCTCCAGGCCTGTCCAGGGATACTGCTGAGGAGAGCATCCTCTTCTTAGAGTATAATGGAGACCGGTTCCTAGAAGCACAAAAGTGGGCAGCAGTAAGTCCGCTATGGTTATGACAGCATGCTGTAAGGATACTGCTAACTTGTCTGATATTGGCCAGTCTAAGGCCATTCTTGACAGGGTAATTCCTGAGCCTTGTAGGGACAGCTGACTGCCCTTTTGGTGATGTTGCCCATGGAGCTCAGATGAGTGGGTTCTCTGCTTAAAGGAGGCAAGAACACAAATCTCTTCTAGAGACAGTGCTGAGGCATATGGCACTCTCATTACAGGGTCTGCACTTGTACTGAAGATGGTCTTGGTTTCCTGCAGGGTCATGTCAGTTAGCTTTATTTCAGTTGTAAGCGTCGGCATGGAAGACTTTGTCACTGGTAGTAGGGTTGGTGTCGGAGAAGTTTTTGCTGTGTCACAGGCTATTCCTTATCAACAGCCTTCGACACCATGGGGGTTTACTGATTCTGTCTCTTGAGGCTTTAAGAGCTTCGTCTTTGTGCGAAGACAATAAGCTGGATTCTTTAGCTTTCTGTTTGGAGAGGCCCCTCTTGGAGCTGGGTTTCAGTACCAGTGGTGTAGGTGCTAGTGATGTTCATGCCGGTGCGGGTGCTGGTCCTTCCGTGATGCGGTCTTCTCTGAGCTAGTCTTAGGCATCACATGTCTACTAGATGAGGTGCTGACAGAAGCTGCCTTTCTCTTCAGCTCTTAAGAGACAATCATTGATTGCTCTAGCAGACAAAGCTTCAACAGTGTCCCATGTTTTACACACCTTCACAGAGAATGACAGACATACTAAGCATTTACTTGGCACATGGGACTCTCTTAGATAGAAGAGGCATGTGCTCTGCTTATATTTTCATGGGATTAGTCTGTTGCAGGAAGGGAAGGGCTTGAAACTCACAGGTTTATAATCCACCATATTGAGGTGCCCTGTACAAGAGAGCAGTGTACATGGGGGTCTGACCATCCAAATTCAGTCCAGATCAGTCTAAGTCATTCACAGCCATTCTGAAGAGTTTGGGCAAGAAGAGTTCTGAAGAAGTTTGGAAAATTTAGCTGGAGCTAAAGACTAGTAGGTCGGACACTTTGTCAGGTTTCATCTCACTGCCACAGGTAATAGTGGGGAACTGGAGGAAAGCTGCAGTCACCCCGCCCTTTGCACAGGAGCACAAGTAGACACAGGCCCCATGCATGACCCTGAGAGACACTGCTGTTCAAGAAACTCCAATCTCATGTGCATGAGGCACATGCACATCTATAGTGGGATTCACATACTCAAAGAAGAAAAAAAAATTTGTTTTGAAGTTGTGGGGGACGATGGAACGGGAGACATGAATATAAAGACACAGGAAACATTTAATATATATTCTCTTTTTGCGAGCAATGTTTACCGTTAAAAATCATCAATGGTTGCTAAAAGTTACTGCACAGTGATGAACATAAGAATGGACATACTGCATCAGACCAATGGTCCATCTAGCCCAGTATCCTGTCTTCCGACAGTGGCCAATGCCAGGTGCTTCAGAGGCAATGAACAAAACAAGTAATCATCAAGTGATCCATCCCGTTGCCCATTCCCAGTTTCTGGCAAACAGCAATCCTTGCCCATCCTGGCTAATAGCCATTGATGGAACTATTCTCCATGCAATTATCTAGTTCTTTTCTGAACCCATTATAGTCTTGGCCTTCACAACATCCTCTGGCAAGGAGTTCCACAGGTTGACTGTGTGTTGTATGAAGTAATACTTCCCTTTGTTCATTTTAAACCTGCTGCCTATTAATTTCATTTGGTGACCTCCTAGTTCTTGAGTTATGAAAAGGAGTAAATAACACTTCCTTATTTACTTTCTTCACACTAGTCATAATATTATAGACCTCTATCATATCTACCCTTAGTCATCTCTTTTCTAAGATGAAAAGTCCTTGTCTTTTTAATATCTCCTCATATGGAAGCTTTTCCATATCCCTAATAATTTTAGTTGCCCTTTTCTGACCCTTTTCAAATTCCAGTATAACTTTTTTGAGATGGGGTGATCAGATCTGCACACAGTATTCAAGATGTGGGCATACCATGGATTTATAAGATGCAATATGATATTTTCTGTCTTATTATCTATCCCTTTCCTAATGGATTCCCAACACTGTTAGCTTTTTTGACTGCTAGAGCACACTGAGTGGATGTTTTCAGAGAACTAGCCACAATGACTCCAAGTTCTCTTTCTTGAGACTCTTTAGACACCATCATTTTATATGGATAGCTGGGATCATGTTTTCCTATGTGCATTACTTTGTATTTATCAACGCTGAGTCTCATCTCCCATTTGTTGCCCAGTCATCCAGTTTTGGGAGATTCCTTTGTAACTCTTCAGTCTGCTTTGGACTTCGCTATCTTGAGTAGTTTTGTATCATCTGCAAATTTTGCCACTTCATTGTGGCAAATCCAGATTATTTATGAATATGTTGAAGAGTACTAGTCCCCGTACAGACCCTTGGGGACAACACTATTTACATCTCTCCATTCTGAGAACTGACCATTTATTCCTACCCTTTGATTCCAATCTTTTAACCAGTTACTGATCCAGGAGAGGACCTTCCCTCTTATCCCATGACAGTTTACGTTGTGTAAGAGCCTTTGTTGAGGGACCTCTTCAAAGGCTTTCTGAAAATCTAAGTATACTATATTCACTGTATCACCCTTGTCCACATGCTTGTTGACCACCTCAAATAATTCTAGTAGATTGGTGAGGCATGATTTCCTTTTACAAAAACCATTTCAACTCTTCCCCAACAAATCATGTTCATCAATGTGTCTGATAATTCTGTTCTTCATTCAACCAATTTGCCTGGTACTGAAGTTAGGATTACCAGCCTGTAATTGCCAGGATCACCGCTGGAGTCTCTCTTAAAAATTGACGTCACATTAGCTAACCTCCAGTCTGCTCCAGAACTGATTTAAATGATAGGTTAACATACCACAGTTAGTAAGTTCTGCAATTCCACATTTGAGTTTCTTCATAACTCTTGAGTGAATACCATCTGGTCCTGGTGACTTAATACTGTATAATACTTTATTAATTTGTTCCAAAACCACCTTTAATGATACCTCAATTTGGGAGAATTCCTCAGATTTGTCACTAAAAAGAATGGCTCAGGTTTAGGAATCTCCCTCTCATCCTCAGCCATGAAGACCAATGCAAAGAATTCGTTTAGTTTCTCCGCTATAGCCATATCTTCCTTAATTGCTCCTTTAGAATCTCAGTTGTCACTACTACCAAGTGGTTCAGCTATATTCACTTCTTGGACCAGATCCTGAGCTCCACTTAGGACTAAATCAAGAATTGCTTCTCCTCTTGTGGGTTCCAGGACTAGCTGCTCCAAGAAGCAGTCATTTCTCAAGGAACTTTATCTCTGCATCCCGTCCTGGGGTGACACGTATCCAGTCAATAGTAGGATAATTGAAATCCCCCATTATTACTAAGTTTTTTATTTTCATAGACTCTCTAATCTCCCTGAGCATTTCACAGTTACTATCACCATCATGGTCAGGTGGTCGGTAGTATAACCCTACTGCTATATTTTTATTATTCAAGCATGGAACTTCTATCCATAGAGATTCTATTTGAGTTATTATTTTATTTCCCTTTATTTAGTGATAGAAATAAATACAGTATCTGCTGGTTAATACTGGCAGATGGGTAACTGGCATGTGTGTCAATTTTCTATTGTTTCTGGTAAAATAAAACACAGCACCACCCACTTTTGAATATTATGATAAAGTTGTTTTATATTAATTTACAAGTTTTATTTTAATAAAGTAATTTAATACAATTTTATATTAGAACATAAGAATGGCCATACTGGGTCAGACCAATGGGCCATCTAGCCCAGTATCCTGTCTCTGACAGTAGTCAGTGCCAGATGCTTCAGGAGGAATGAACAGAACAGGGCAATTTTGAGTGATCCAGCCCATGTTGTCCAGTCTCAGCTTCTGGAAGTTGGAGGTTCAGGGACACCTGGAACATGGGGTTGGAACCATGACCACCTTGGCTATTTATTAGCCATAGATAGACCTATCTTCTATGAACTTACATAATTCCTTTTTTTAACCTTTTAACCTTTTTTTTATGTTTTGGCCTTTGCAACATCCCATTGCAACAAGTTCCACAAGTAGACTATGCATTGTGTGAAGAAGTACTTCCTTTAGTTTTAAACCTGCTGCCTATTAATTTCAGTAGGTGACCCCTAGTTCTTGTGTTATGTGAAAGGATAAATAACTCCCCCTCCATATCATTCATGATTTTATAGACCTCTATCATATCCCCCCTTCAGTCATTTCTATGCTAAAATGAACAGTCCCAGTCTTTTTTACTCTCTCCTCAAATGGAAGCTGTTCCATACTCCTAATAATTTTCATTGTCCTTCTCTGCACCTTTTCCAATTCTAATATATTTTTTTGAGATGAGGTAACCAGAACAGTACACATTATTCAAGGTGTGGGCATACCATGGATTTATATAGTGGCATTGTCATATATTATTTTTATTATCTATCCCTTTCCTAACAGTTATTAACATCGTTAGCTTTTTTGACAACTGCTGCACATTGATTAGCTGTTTTCAGAGAACTATTTTAACAGCATTATTTAAATAATTAACATCCCAACAAAAAATAAAGGGAAAAAGAAAGGAATTTTAAAAAGTGATTAAAAGGAATTTTTTAAATGATAGTTTTTCAATCACATGCACTATGTCAATAAACTAGCTTGTATCTCAAATAATTTGAGCGAAGAAAAGAATTTTCATTTCATTTCTTTTGAGTGTGGAAACCTCATATTTGCTTTTGAAAATTCTACTTGTTTAAGATTTTTCTGTGATGTAGCACAAATATACGTAGGACACTGGATAACTGCTAGGAATCTATGGACTGGGAATGCTTTATCACACTGCAGATCCATCCACTAAAACAAAAAAGTAGGCTCTCTGCTTTATGAATTTATGAAGTTTCTCTTCGTCTTCATGAAAAATGGGAAAGCTTTCCAGCGACAGGTGCTGGAGAAACACAGTGTTTAGGGCTCTAAAAAATAGAGGCAATCCTGCCAACATGTAAAATGTATTTACATATCAGACTCAGCACAACAAGGTATAAATTGCCTCTGAGATACAGCAGCCTCCACAGTTACTAGCTTCAGGGCACTAACTGATCACCATGAACTGCTAAATGTTAGGATAATGATCTTACATTTATAAAAAACCTTTCATTTCCAAGGAGCCCAAAATATTTACAAACGCAATTCCATTGACATCTATAGGAATACTAGCATGGGTACAAATTACATGCATAAGAAAGGATTTGCAGGGTCACACTGCTAACGAGTGTACACACTACAAACAGAATGATCATCCACTGCTGTCAGAAAATCACCCAGCAACTGTTAAACAGTACAAAGCAAAACTACACTAGAGTTTAGGATGGGCAATGAAGAATATCTTTTCCAGTTAGAACAGCAGGGGAATTTCAGTAGGCAGAATGTAATGACCCATGCTGGAATGAGACCCAGACACTGGAATTAAAAACACCTATCCTTATGAAAAATCCACTATGGAAAAATCCAGGAGAATTTAAACTAATAGAAATGAATCCTAACAATCTATAAAATTTGCAAATGACATTCTTGCTTTAGAATTCAATAGGTTTAAAAATTCTCCAGAAAGAATTTTTAAAAATTTAAATTCCACAGAAAGAATTAAAAAATTCCACAAAAAGAAACTACTCTGCCACTACTGGAGGTACCCATTTTCAGATTAGATATAAATCAGGAGTCCTTTATTACCCCTTTACCCCTTCTGGAAAAATTCTGTAGAATTTAAGAGAATGGTATCCTATCATCCTGCTGGGGAAGTGGTTCTAGTACAGACTCAGAGAAGAATGCCACGTACTGAAACACTAGTACCTCTTTCTTCACAACCTACGCATTCACATACTAACCTAGCCTGACTCTCCTTATCTGGTGATGTCAGACAGTACCACACTGCACAAGTTGTTATGGCTACAGGCCATATCCTACATACTGAGCATTATTTCAGTGATAGCCAGGTTTTCCAACAAACCCTTACCTTTTTCTTCACATTTCTAAACACATTACTGGGGATTACCCATTTTTTTGGATCTTCCACAAAATGTCACAATGTGTTCTCACACAGTCCTGCTTCTATCGTTTACCTTTTTTGATGAAAGTAACAGTGTCTGCACTGGCTCAAGATTTGGGAAAAGCTGTATTTCTTCAATAATATGCATTCCATTTTCATAGCTAATAGCTTTATGCAGAGCTCCTTTATCTGAAATAGCCAAGCAATACACCTTAGTAAGGATCTCAAAGAAGAACTGTGTGTAAAGTGCATATGTTTGCTATAACTTGCATCAATAATTCATTCATTTTTCACTAGAAAACTTCATGCATGATAATACTTTGTCTTTCGTCAGACACTCTTGAAGTGCACTATAAACATTAACAAATTAGACAGCCAAGTAACATCTATATTTCGTTCTACATTTTACCAAGGGGGAAAACGATGTGCAAAGTGGTTAAGGGCCAGGGTATACTCCAACTTAAGTAACTGGCAAAGCCTCCATTGATTTTAACAGTAGAAGGATGAAATGGAACACATTAGAAAATGTTCTTTTCCCACCTGTGGAAATTCTTGACTTTGTCAAAAAAGCAAAACCTGAAAAATTGTCGTTTATTGATGGAAAAAAATCAGAAGTTTTTAGACAACTAGACACTTTCCACAAAAATTTTTGTTTAGTCAAAAACTCAATCTTCCATTAAAAGAAGAACATTTAAATGGAAAATTTTCAACCAGCTACAGGATTAAGTCCTAAATGACTTGTTCAAGGTCACACTTAGTAACCCAGTTGACCATGCCTAAAATATGAGGAGCTGGACCCAGAACCCAGACCTTTTCATTTCCAAGTCACATGCCTTAATTTTAGATTATGTTTCTTCTAGAATACTCCTGTGATTTAAATATTAGACTAGACTAAAAGAACCATGTTTATGAAAATGTTCTCTTCAGCAGTTAACCACCAAATCCAGTCTACAAAATCTATGGTACAATTCTGTTGGATGCATTTAACTGATAATGTATTAAAGTTAAATAGCAATATTACAGCTATAAATTTGTTTGATTTTTAACTGGTGCAGCCCTTAAAATTTTCCATTAATTATGTTTTCTGACTTAATTCTTGGAACTTCAGTGTATTCTCAGTCTGAAACACAAAATACTGCAAAACTTGTCAGCAAGTAGCACAAAATGCAATTTGAGCAATGGAGCCAAACACAATTGCTAGACTTGGTTACTGAGTTTGTCCAGGATCATGTTACTGTAAATGTGAAAAAGGAAAAACGTCCATGTAGCACAGCTGTAGAAGGAAGTGCAGAAAATCTGGATGGGAAATAAATGGAGAAACTTGATAAAACTGATTGAACTGACTTAGTCCAGGCCAAAATGTGTTCTGGCCAATTTGGCAACTAAGTGATGATGTGTTGTGCTAACAATGAAAAGGCTTTCCTCATCTTAAAATTCTATTTTGTCATAGAAAGCCAACTCTCTTATCAAGTATGATCCATCTGACCCAAGCTTTAAATCTTTGTAGTATGTTTGTATATTTTTAAATTTCCATTCCCTACTGATTTTTAACCTTAAAACACTAAATCTTTATTGCATATGTGAACTAGGCCAGTAATCTCATTGTGTGGTATATTCATCTCCTAACTGGGTCTGCTCTACTAAAAGGAATTGCCTATTTTATTTTGTACTAAAGAATGCAAGTTAATTGAAGACTATTCATGAAAGTTTGGTTTGGTCAGACAGATAGGAAAAGGGAAGGACTCCTCTGAAATGCACAGACACAGATCTAACAGGGGAAGTTAAGCATTAAGGGAGAGACATTTTTATCATGTCAATATGCATATAATACCAAGAAAAATATAATCTTGTATTCTCCTGAATTTCAAGTGTGGGGACACCTTGATTAAAGGAACTAATATGTACTTAAACACAACTGTATGAAATAAAAATATTTTGTAATTGTGAAACCTTTGCATCAAAAGTCAGAGCTTTTTGTTGGTTTAAATTAAATATAGCATGAAAATGCCCCAGGTGTCATCATCAGGCACAACAGGTTCTAAGTTGTAAAGACCTATTAGTACAGGTGTATGTATGCTGTGTGGCATTTTAAAGTCACCCTTTTTCAGCATTACAAAAGAGTTCATCAGGGAAATTAATTGTAGAGGAGGAGGAGGAAGAGTCTTGCAGACAAGTCAAACATGAAACTATACAAAAAAGTGAACTTTCTGTAGCTTTCTGGAAAACATTCAGATTTCTGTAAATTATGCAACTACCCTTTCAGTTTCATGAATTCATCAATGATCTTTTTTTAAACTGGGAATGCCCAGTTTTGTGATGTATACTGGATTGCCAAAGCATGGCTGGCTGGTTTTTTGGGTTTTTTTGAAGTGAGTCTCACTCTTTAAAATCATACCCTTAAAAAAAATGATGGTTAAGGTGAGGGAATGGCTCATCTAGGTCTTTTCTTTAGTTATTTTGATGTTAGATTTAGGTATTGATTGGTCCTTGGCCAAGCGTCTCCTTTTCACAGGTAGATGCCTTGCCCCACCTCTCTCCTACACTTGTCTCTTACAGAAGCAGGTGGGACCGCCCTTGGTGCCTAAAGACAAAATTGTCTGTTGTTCCACACAGCAGCTATTTGAGACAACTGGACAGAAGGCAGAAGAACACACATGAACTTCTCCTACCTCTGACCTATTTGTCTCCCTACGGAGACTGCTCTCCTTCCTACAGAGTTATCTACCAGCCCATTTCTAGTCCGCTCTTTTCCATCTGCCATGTGAAGACTTATGGCCTGTTTATTTCCCTGACCCTCTTTCAAATTCAACCTCTTTTCACTGCTTGTAGGGGAATCCTGGTCATAAAAGGCAGGGGTCTATAGGTGCATTGTAGCCTGCTGCTGCTAATAAAAGCAGCATCAGGCTATTACCTTAAGACAAAGGACACTGCCAAAGGACACTGTTGTTGGCCTTTCCCCTCCTGCTGCTGACACAGAACTGTTTCAGCAGGGAATGAAGCTTCAGCAAAGAAGAGGGTTAATTTAAAGGACCCCTAATGCAGCTACATTTAAATTGTTTGTGGGCATTTTTTTTGTTTTTGTTTTTTTTAAAAACAGACCAAGACTGGACATTTACTCATCACGGCCCTTACTTTTTAAAGAGCAGACACTAGTTCTGTTTGCTAATAATATGTTTCGCCCTACTGTACTAACAGATAATTAAAAGAGCGTCTTGCAAACTCACCTGTACTAATAAACATAACATCATACACGCTGCCACTGAGTGCTGTGATTCTGTCTACCACGATCTGCGTATACTTCACATCTTGTTTTATTAATCTGGGTCTGTCCCCTATTGGGGTCACCGAGTCATCCATTAGAGGGTGGTCTTTAACAAACTGGAGAGTCTTGTCCGGTAAATTTAGAGAACTCATGTAGTTCACTGCTCTGGCCTCCTTATTTATACACTGTCAAAAGAAAAATTGTATCATTTTCTTTTACCATATTGTACACTTGACAGCAGCTACTCCTGCTGCTCTCCAAATTTATTTTTAACGTTATAAAACACTGTAGAAACATACGCTCTGTTCTTTATTATTTCACTGTGCCGAATCGAGTACAATGGGGTCCAGATCCCAACTTTGAGTTCCCAGGCACGACTTTACTAATATTATTATTATTATTATTAACAACAGTTGTTGTTTCAAAGGGATAGCTGTTTTTTAAAAGACCCAGTTGACACAGTGTGATTTGGGCTCTCTCTAAGACAAGTCATATATTTAGTGCACATCTTTCAAAAAACGTTTGATATATCTTTGAAAGAAGTCTGATGGTAAAAACTGTAGAAATGCATCTCTAAGTAATAAAACTCAAACATAACTGAACATACCTCAGCATTTTTTTCAGGTGAATAGTCAAATTTTACAGAATCCTGGCTTGCATAAATACCAATCTCAATTTGTAGAAGAATAGCTGAACAAATATATTAGGCTTTGGACCCAACCAAAATATTTATTTAAACATCTCCCCTGGGTCTCACATTTCTAAGCTACAGTCAGTTTACCATGTCCCTAATATCAACTAATATGAAAGCAGAAATCATATGGACAGAAGAGAACGGTAAGGACCCAAACACTAATTACTGTAATTACTAATTACTGTGAGTAGTGCTTCCTAGTGAGTAGTCCCACTGAAGTCAGTGAGATGACTTGTAAGGAAGGATTACAGGATTATGGGGTATTGATCTGTAATACCTTTTACACTACCATAATGTGCTCTAACAGCTATTTAATTACAAGACAATTCATTACAAAAAATAAAAATTGTGATATAAACTAACTCTGTGAGCTATAAATTGATTACTAGATATAAAACTTCAAGATCAATCAGTAAGCAATATAAGTAAAAGAAAAAAAGTTTTCCAAGGAAATGCTATCCGTATTAGGCCACATATATTAACTAATGTCCTTCTTTAATATTTTTCCTCAATTTTTATGGATTTTTTTTTTTTTAAAAAGGTACAAGAGAAAAGGAACAGCTGCATTTCTGAGTTTATCCAAACTTACAGCTCCAGGTCGAGGTTTAGGAATCTCTCCATTGTATCGAACCCACTTTGTATGAGACTGTTCTACTGTGGCACTCTGCATATACTTTCCTTTGGAGAAAACCTCTTCCACAGTAGACATGTTGTAAGCACACACTGCTGACAGCCCCACATTATTCCTAAAATTAAATAGTGGAAAAATGTTACCATTTTACTGTGTTGTGGTAACCAGTTGAGATTAAATGACATTTCTGGAAACAGTTTAAATGATACTCACAGTTGTGGGGTAAAAACTCCATAAATCACTGGTTCCTTCAAACTTGGAGACTTCAGAATAAAAACATCATTGATAATGTTGAAAATTAAATTTTTATCAGGTGTAGTACAGATCAATCTGGCCTTGAGAAAAGAGGTCCATTTTTTCTGCAAAGTCCTTAATCCTCCTTGGTCCCTCTTACAGAAGGGTTGAGGGAGAGAGAAGGAAAATGTAAGGTATATTTTCTTTCTTAAATAAATGGTCAACACACAGCAATACTTACTGGTTCCGGTCTGTACTATCTAAAATGTAAACTACAAATCATGAATAAATTTTTAAAGTGTAATGTGGAGAAAAACAAAAGATGGAACAACAACAAAAACTAAACAATGCTGAAGAGCTTTTTGGATTCAGTAGAAATAATGTAGAAAGGTTTCTTTCAGCACACAAAGATAGCGGTATAGGATAACTTCACTGAAGTCAGTGGCGTTACTTAGATATATACTAATAAGTATAGAGTTTGTGGCGGGAAGATGAGACTTATGACAGGCACAAAAGGACTGTATTACTATAATAGGCAGTAAACTGAGCTAAACACATACTTTTAAAAAAATTGTACATGGGACAACAATGTAAAGTAAATAAAGCTGCAATATAACTACAATTACAAAAAAAAAAAAAAAAAAAAAAAAAAAAAAGGTATTATGTCTATTCTGTGATCATCTCAAAATGTTAGTAACTTAAGTTCCAGTCTGGCAAACACATAGCATGAGCTTAATTTTACTCATGTGAATAGTTCCACTGGAGTCAATGAACATTAGGGCCCAATCCTGTAACCTGGATAAGTACCATGAGTAAGAATTTGCAGGATCAAGGCCTTAAAAAATAAGAGATCATTCAAGCTACCTAGACTGTATGGCGAGAAATACAATGAACTTAGTTGTGCAGTGAATATAAGAAGTTTCACAATATTCTGTGTCTCAAACCACAGCTGTGCTACTAATCTTTAAAAGCAAGTGTCTCAGAGCAAAATCCTTGCCAGAATTTCCTGCCCTTTATTTAATGCGGCTATGCAGAATATTGTGTAAAATTGCTAATTCCAAAAAGCAATCAAGTATTTTTCCCCCTCTTTTGAAGATAGTGTATGTGTATAATTGTGCAACCTGCAAGTGGTTCCAAATAGATAACAGTTAAAAAGTTACTCCAAATTCTATGGTACTATCACTTTAAAGCATTGGCAAACTGTCAGCAGGCAGAGGATCATACTAACAAGACTAATGTAAATTTGCCTCAAGGGGCTGGAATATAGAAGCCTCAAGGGAAACATTTGTTATTAGTGTTTAAATTAATGTAACAAAAGTTAAAACAATATAGTAAAAATTAAATGTTTTGACCTTATAGAAACAAAATGTTTAGATAATTTCTCATTGCAATTTTGATTAAATTGACACATTCCAACAAAACATTTGTATTTATATGATCAGAATTTTCTGTTCCATCTGAAAATTTTCACACCAGCTCTAACGAGCAGAGACTCACCTCTGCCTGCTACATCCAGGTTTAAACATATTAAATGTGACAGAATCAGGTGGCTGGTGATTGTTTTCTTCCAGGCTATGACACCTATCCACAGAAGTGCCACCTGTCACACCACAGTGAAGGAACTAATCTCTCTATGTGAAAAAGCCTTCTTTGGCTCGTCTGGAACCATGTAAAAATAACTCATAAAACCCAGCCCACCCTCTGGGTTCAATTCTGCTCCTACTGAAGTAAGTGTAGCCTTTAATGCAAAAAATATCAAATAATTGCTTCTGTGTTGCATAAAAGGGAAGGAAAGGGTAACATCATTACTTTTCCAACCGGGACTCATGCTGAAATCTTACTCACTTCAACTGCAAAGAGCTAAAAAAAAACCTATTTGTTCTCACAAGCACTAACTAAGCTGTCGGAGAAACTATGCTTGGATACAGAAGACTGATTTATGATTATCTGATTGGCTAAGAATAAATCTGATCACTTTTTAAATGATGTGCGTAAAACCCAATATAAAATATCTTTCATATCTTGCAGATGTTGTCTGGATATGGGTTAAAGCAAGTTATTAGATTGTGTCCCACCTTGCACACTCTACTTATTCTTGGAATCATCAGCTTCCCAACAAATTCATATTCCACAGACACCTCAGTGAAAAAGAAGTACACTTTGTCATCTTCTCCATCTGTGCTGTTTTGATCTGCTCTTATCACATCAGCAAAAACAAAGCTGGGCTCTACAGATACAAATAAAGAGAAGCATTCTACATTAATTGCTAGTTTTTCATTATTTAGTCATTTCCCTCTGGAATTCTCTAGGGCCATTCTTTCTCCCAAACCCCATGTTGTGAGTAACTGCACTCTGTTTAGGAGGCCTTGAAGCAGCTCCTCCTTGAGCCCATCAATATAATTCCTACTAGGATAGGGCTGCTGGAGAGCACAGCTGTGTGAAATATTTGCATTGAAACTCAAACTGATTGGAACGGAGCTATCGGTTTGAGATCTGATGATTTCACATGTCCACACTCAGAAGTTCCACAAGCATGACCTAAGGCTGCTCGCTTATCTGATCATCTGTCTAGTCACCCTCCCTGGCCAACCTCCATCTCCTGTGCCAACAAATCCCGAGAGCCCCTGGATGTAATGCAAGGTCAGACGGGAAAGTGGTATACTGAAGTTCATGCTCCTCTGAGGTTTGAGTTAAGTAAATGTGAACCTCAAAGCAAAGCTGCAGGGGTTGGTCAGCTTCCATTCCCTGAATATCCTTTCATGAGCTGAACCCGGTCTTACTCCTGGAGGAATTCTGCACCATTGTGCATGAGCAGAATCTATGTCCCCCACAGATTTTTTTTCTTCTCTGCAGAAAATACATTTTGCCAGAGAGGTGCTGCAACTACACCTTTCACCCACCACGGGCTGCTCTGGTGCCAAAAGAGTGGGCAGCCAGCTCAGCCAGCCACAGAGAGCGGAAGAGAGGCTGCTTCCCTCACAGTGCCCTGCCTGTGGGGCCAGATGAGGAGGCACGGGATATGGGCAGTGTGGACAGGGTGGGGCACACAGGACTGCTGGGGGAGGAGGGGTCACACGGCCTGGGATTCAGAAGGTCTAGTGGGGGGAGGAAGACTGGGGAGGGGGCATAGAAGCTAGTAGCGAGCAATGAGCCTGGGGCTGAATGCGAGTGCAAGAACACATGGGGATGGAAGGTGGCTGAGTGGCGGTGCAGGGAGACAGGGTGGATAGGGACAGGGGCAGATATGCCTGACTGAATGGGAAAGGCTAGGGCTCAGCCAGGGTCTGCACAGGGGAGACTCCCCAATTCCCTAACAATCCTTCACCCCCACCAAAAAACCCACAAAACTGTTCCATACTTCTCCCACCCGACAACCTTCCAGGTGCCTTCCCAGCAATTACTTCCCTCTCCCTCGGCTCCTCCGTTACCCTGACTCCCCCAAGTCTTTGCATTGCTTCTGAGGGGTGCAGGAAATAGGTTTCTGTATTGTAGTTTAAATGAATTATTCCTCAAAGTTCTGTATTAGTATGCCTACTAAGAAATCTATTTGTCAGAAATATTTCCTGAATCTTCTTTGTTGTCTTTATTATTACAGAGATACTTGCTGACAGGTATTTTGAAATAAATTACCAAAATAATTTAAACTTGAGTGATTATATTGTCTTTTTGACAAATATGCAGAATTTTAAAATATTGTATGCAGAATTTTTAATCTTTTGGCGCAGAACTTCTCCTGGAGTATTATCTGCACAGCCCAATTGAAAATCCACCAAACACACTTACAGTTGGTTTGGAGTACAAGTCCAAGCTCAATCACATTCTTGCCACTAGATCCTTGGTTACAAAGGAGATTGTGAAGAAATTTCCCTGTTTTAATTCAAATATAACTTCCAAAGCAATTTAATGTTTCCAAATTGCTTTTAAAAACAAATACAACTAAAATTTGAACACTATACTGTGGTGCAATGAGCTAAAACACTACAAATGATAATGGTATTACAAAAAGCTCTATAATGAAAAAGCAATCACGTTTTTGAGCCACAACCAGGATCTTTACAGGGCTGACTTTACACTCTGTAGTCTTTTTCTTTCTTCACCTTTATTTTTATAGAAACTCAAAAACCTCTTTGAATGCTCTCAAACACCAGTAAGTTTCTAAATTAAAGAGCTATCACTGGCCACATACAGCCCTTAAACTGAACTTGAAAACATGCTGATAGGAGGGAAAGGATCATTTTCTTCTTTACCACCTAATAGTTTGGTTGGTGATGACTACGCAAGGTAAAAAGTGAATGGAGATAGGATAGACTGTACTGCTTTTAGATCATATCAAAACTTTAATGCCCTTCAGATGATTTCAGAGTCAATGTCATTGAGAATCTTCAAGTCTCAAAACTAAGTCTCTCTCTCTCTCACATTCAAATGATTTAAAAAGTTGTGTGTTCCCAGAATAAACAAAACACCTTTTTTCCTTCTAAAAACTTAATATTGCAAGAAACAGCATCTCAAAGCCATTGCAAAATTGCCTTTTTTCTTAGAATATATCCATGGACTTCAAGGTAGCTATGCCCAGACATCTGAACTTTCAAAAGAGAAAAAATAACCATTTTGGCCTTCTTTTATGTAATAGTAAGAGGTTTTAGTATTGGTAAATAGGGAAATGTAGTGGACTTAAAAACTCAAAAGTTTCCAAAGGAAAAAGCCTTCAGTAAAATAAATTGATTTAGTTTCTTTTACATCTACTTACCATTAAGCCAAGGTATTGCATATTCTGTTCTCAATGGGCTCTGATGAGAGTTTCTAGAAATAATAGGCTCACTTCCCAAGAAGTTATAGGAAGTTCCTGAGTAAAGCTCTCCATCTTTAACATAGTAAATAAAACAAAATTAATACTTCAAGACATATCACTTACGAAGTAACAAAAAGGTATAAAAATATTTCAAGACAAGTTTTGAAGAGAACATATAGTATTTTAAACCTCTCGAGGGAAGATATCAAGAATCTCCTCTATATTACACTAGATATTTTTACTGCTTATGTTTAGCCTCTGATCTTCTTTAAGGCTGATGTTTTTATATCTAATTTGTTACTGTTCTAATATAACTCTGATGGCAGAAAGTTGCCAGGATTGCTCCTATAGTAATTGTGAACACATTTGCTTACAGCTGATTTATATTGTACACATAAAAATATAAAAACCTAAAATATGCCACTGATTTTTTGGAATCTAATAATTTCTTAGAAATTATTCAGAAAAGGTGTAGCATATTCCCCCCGCCTTCCCAAAGTGAATCAAACATAAGAATGTAAGGGTCATAACCCAGTGAGTGTGTTCCTTCTGTTTCCTGTTTCTTATTAATTTAAACTTATCTTTTATGGTCTTGCAATATCAACGTACAACCACAGACTTAACTGGTTTCCCCAAATGAAGACTTAGGGACGTCTACATGTACAGTGCCACTGCAGCGTGTCTGATGAAGATGCCCAATCTGACAGGAGAGAGCTCTCCTGTCGGCATAATAAAATCACCTATGTGAACAGAAGAAGCTATGTCAGTGGGAGAAGCTCACCCGCTGACATAATACTGTGCACATCAGTGCTTATGATGTAACTTATATCGCTCAGGGGGTGGTTTATTCACACCCCTGAGTGACATAAGTTATGCCGACATAGGCTGTAGTGTAGACATAGCCTTATTGTTGTTTTACCTTCTCATAATATGCTCACGATCACTGATTTCCCATTACCCTATTCTGTTTGGAGAGGAAGAAAGTATTCAGCCCACTTAATATTTCACCTGTTAATTTACTGACATGCACTTTTAAAATGATTTATATTTATACACAAACAGACTCTTCTGCAGTGCAATTTTCTTTCAATGACAGTTTCATCAGATACTATAGTGTTGGGTGCTTTGGAAATGAATGGAAACAATCTGGTGAATTAATAACTATATCAATAGATATTTGCTTGAACTGAAAATCCTTAACATTATTTCTAAAAAACAAAAATGAAAAAAATATTAATTGCTGCAAGTTTTATGTTAAAAATATCATTTTAAAACAAATTATAGAATATAAATTTTTGATGCATGTCTAAATACATGTTAGAGATTTTAAAAAACAACATAGCAGACCCTGGTATTATGTCCTAGTGAAAAGATTAGAGCATGATGGAGGAGAGAGGATCAATTATTTTGTACTGATGATGTGATGATTAAAGTTTGAACTTACCAACCATAACTGATGTGTAGCTTTGGGCAGGGTCAAATGGACATCTACCTTTACCATCTTCAGTTTTACCTCGGCGTTCAAATGACATTAAATTCTATACAGAATTAATTTTTAAGTTAAACCAAGAGTTATATTCTTTACTTTCTAATTCAAAAAAATATGTATGCAGTCAAAGATAACTGGATAAAAATAAAGTTTTCTGTATCATTAACATTAAGCATCAAAAGACTCTTTAAGAGATCATATACTGAATTAACAAACACTTAAGTGATAGAGAGAGGAAATGACCCAATGGCTTGGGAGGACAAAGCGGAGGAGAAGGAAAGGGTAGCGGGAGGGGAGAAAAAAGAGTTCCGGACAGATGAGGAGGCCCAACTGAAAATGACCCCAACTGAAAAGGTGCAGGCAGAGAAGACCGATACTAAGTGAAGAATGGAAAAGCAGAAGTGAGTGGGTCACATGAGGTGATTAGAATATCAGAGAATTAGTTTGGAAAATGATGGTGCAGTTTTGAAAACCAGAGAGTGACAGGAAGACAGTGAAGTAGTCAGACAATGGATGTGATATGATCCTACTTTGGAAGTGTGGGAGTAGTCTGACTGCACCTATAAGGACTTCAAGAAATTGAGAGAGTAGGGGTTTAGGAAGACCATTAAAATGGGAACAACAACAGAATGGGGGACTGCATAAACAAGGACTTCAAAAGAGGCAGAGCCCAGGGATGTACTAATTCTGGCAATGTTCTGGAGTGCTGATACATAGACTTACAGACAAAGTAGACAAGAAAAGTCACAGTAACACAATTCCAAGATTTCTAGCCTTGGGAACAATATAAGATCCAAGTTAAGGAGAGCGATAGTGGAGTTAGAGACAGGGCACATAGAGGATTTTTTATTTTAATATAGAAGAAGGATTTCACTCTGAAGCATTCAGTGATATGAAGCTCTGGTATACGTAGGAGCTGACAGAGACAAGATAGGCAGAGATGGGAATCAGAGTTCAGGGAGACACAGAAATGGGTGTCATTCACATAGCGTGTCAGTACAATTTAAAATTATGTATTTCTGCTAATGCAAATTACATTGATAGAACATAATAAAAGCAAAGCCTTAAAGTAAACATGTTTCTGTTAATAACCAAGCTGAATCAATATTTTGTTGAAGGCTTTGCATAGGAAGAGTGAAGTTAATCTCTAGACTCTGTGGTTATCATGAGTTAGTATCACATCTGCTAGAAAACTATGACTGGCAATTGCCTTAGGAAACAGAGATGAACTCATCAAATGTACTTTTTTCCAGTTCATCTCATTATTTAAATGAGCAGTTTTAGCTGGTTTTACCATTATTCAGAGAGAATGCATAGTCACACTTACCAGATGATCACAGATTGGCTGAAACGCATTTGTGCCACACACATAGAGGAAAGTATCATTCAATGGTTGCAAGACACGCACATAGTTAAGGCACTCCGTCTGTAGTTTAGAAGGAAAATATAAATCCATTCTGATCAGCCACAACTTCAACATTATAAATAGGAACACAAATGACTAACGGTGTGTTGTCAATTCTTCCCTTGCTACTCATCATGTTCTATCACAAGAAGCATTTCATATGTTTAAAAAAATATGGGACTAGATGATATGATCATTACTGAGACCAGAATCCTCTCTACCTGACTCCCTAAGAGCTCTGTACCTACAGCATCCAGTGCTGTATTATAGGTGTGCAAATGTTTCTAATATGCCCGTCAATGAAGTACATCTGGGCACCATGCACATAGTTCAGTTAAGGAATACATGAATCCAACTTTCATTCCCTCCCTTAGCCACAAAGAGAAATCAAGTCCAAGAGAGTGACTAGCCAAAGATGGCAAAAGACATTTTGGATACTGCTGCTATCGAGGTGCTGCAATGAGTTCAGGAAGACCTTGAGAATGAATACACAATTTTCTAATGAAAATTAGAAGGCATACAACCTCCATAGAGGACAAGATCATAGCCACCACCAATTCTGCAGTGTGCGCCTCCCTATTAACCAATATCATCTTAATCTTACCTTCGTATTCATGTTTTTGCTTCCCCTCAGCCCTTTGGTCAGTGGTGAAACAGCATTTTATGAGGACACAGAGATAGGTGCCCATGGGAAATTTCAGTTTGAGAATGAATTTATTCTCTTACAGGGTTGTGAAAACTTCAAGTGGGGACAACCCACCACTTGACAGACACATTGCACAAAAGAATTGAGCACCTACACAAGCACAACTCGTACTGTTGAGGTTGTTCCCACTCCCCCAACCTGTTAAAGCAAGTATTATGGAAAGGTGTATATGCTTTAAGTCTCTATGCCTTATTTAGTGCAAGTGTGATAATATACAGTACTATATTTACATGTTAATGTATGACGTGCCTTATGGAGGTGTTTGCAAACCTTCTGCTAGCTTAGTAAACCTTGGTTCGTTATGAAGAGTTATTTTCAATAGTAGACACATTCTTTTTAAGCACACTACAGAAAAGATTTCCAAAATTAAGTATGTGCAATTGAGTGCATATATTTGCATGCACCTTACATTTGCCTTGTTGGTGATGTGTGTGCAATACTTGATTTGCACATGAACACTGATTATTTGTATACATCAGTAAGTTGCATATAAATGTATTTTCACCATTGCCCAAACTGCAACATCACCCAAGAGACCAATTTTGCTTCAGACTCAATATGTTCATATACAATAGCTAAAATAGGGTTTCACTTGGATGTTAAAATTTTGTCTCATGTCTAGTTCAGCTAAAATGCCCTGTTATAATCTTGAAGTGAAGTCTTTAACTTGCCATACAAGTATGCATCACTTAGCTTCAGATTACCATTTGCTGGATTTTATGTACATATTGCAACAATGATGTGGTCAGAAATCATCATGACAGTTAACAGCTCCTAGCGTGTGGAGTTTCCATATCCACAGGGATTTCCCACAACGTTAGATGGCACACTATAAACTTAGTGGCTTTTATAGCTTCCTGCAGCTTTCTGGGATGCTGGTGCTGACAGCCCTCTCTTTATTCAAAAAACAAAAACATCCAATTACAGTAATTAATTCCTTTAGCTTTGGAATGAAACTGGGAGTTCGGACAAAGCTTCAAAAGTCAAGGGAAGAGTGACGATTCAAAATCCTCACAACCAATGAGAATGCTTGTTAACGCTGAACACCCATCTATGTTTATCAATTGGAAAAGGTACTGAATCAATAGTCCCTATCTTGTGAGCCCCATTTGGCAAGTTCCTGTTGGAACACTGAAAGATACCGCTATTGTTCAAAACATACTGAGGCTAGAATACTTAAGTATGCACATCATAACAAGGAATACACACAGAAAGCCCCAGAGATAGCAACAGAAATTCAGTGAACCGAATAAAGTGAGAGACAACAGAAATCACATGAAATACCATTAGGTAATTTACACACAGCAAGTATAAAATACTCTTTAATTAAGAAACCAAAGTAACATAGGTGAACTAGAGCAGTGTTTCTCTCATTGCTTGGTCGTGACTCTCAGAGTAGTTACAAAAGGCAATCAGGGAGATCATAAGGCATTGAGAGTTTTATTACAGTTCTAAAGCAAATAAAATAAAATTTCTAAAATAACTTGGGGGCAGCCAAACCTTCAAAATCTGTAGTAGATGATGTAGCAGTAATAGCTGCACGCCTTCCATCTGTGCATAGGGGACTCTCTCGCAATACACTGTTGCACTCTATAGCACCCTGCACACCCTTTCTATTCAAAAGCAAGTGTTCTCTATTACACCTCTAAACACACACCGACTTATCAGTGTTATCATTGATACAGTTACTATAAAAGTAAAAGTAACAAATTTAAAAGGGTCATGAAATATTTTTACTTTGAGTAAGGAATTGCCAGCCTGAAAAGGTTGGAAAAGACGATACCAAACTAAGCAGTTAAAGTACAAAATTAACTGATGCAGTTTATAAAACCCACTGCAATTAAGCATTTGTTTGAATTCTTTTTAAAATTATCACGTCTAAATAGTTACATTCAACATACTGCTGAAAATGCTCTGGAAAACTAAATTCACAATGCCTTGCTGAAAGCTAAATGACAAAAAAAAAAAATTCACCTGTTTGGATTTGCCCTTGTCCGCACATTTAGTTTTTTTGTCTTCAGTGACCTTCCAATATAACTGGAGAAAAACAAGCAAAATAAAGACAAGTTCAGTGTACTTCACACTCATCTGAAAGCTATTATCAGGCACTATGCATAATATAGAGAGCAGATGATGTTTAAAAGACTGTCTGCTGCAAATATGTCACTTTGCAAGTAGCTGTCATAGATATCTAAGTGTTGGTCTTTATCCTCTGAGGAAATGGCATTTCTGAATGCATGTACAATAATGGAGGCTTCAGGCATGGCCAGCACCTCTCAGGGTTCTATAAAAAGATATACCATAACATTTCTTCTCAAATTATTAAGGACGTTCCCTGTGTTGTGTTTGTTAGGGAAATAAGATTATGGTGGTTTTAGAGATTTCAATATTAAAAAGGCTAAAGCTAAGGAAATAATACAATTATTTTTGGAAAAACACCAACACAAGACTAATTCCCAGACCGAAATGCATTATGCAGAAAAAAGGGCTTCAATGGCTTGTATGTGTCGTCATGGATACTGGACTGTGTCCAGTATCTATCTATCTCCTTGTGTTTTTCACTGAATATCAATGCAGTTCCGCAGTAGTTTTGCTTCTTAATATCTTTCAGATAGTTTAAATTAAAATGATCAACTGTCAAAGAGGGATCAGTTTTACATGCAGCTGGAGATCAATATCATCACTGGCCACGAGTATTTCCTTAAACAACTTGGTGAATTAAACTTAAAATGAGAGGGGAATTTTCTCAAGGCCATTCTGGGTGAGAATCTGTGCTGTGACTCTTAAGGTACGTCTACACTGCACATTCCTTTCGGCAGATTGTAAAGTACATATCCTACACACAACTCTAGCACGGGTATAAACAGCAATGTAGATGGTGAGGCTACTGCTTAGGTGAATAAAAAGACAGCCCTACCCCTCATAGGCATGTACTCAGGTATATAACCTACCTGGCTCTCTACTCACTCAAGCAGTGACTACCCTGTACCATGTATAGTTTTAGCAGTGGAGTGTCCCACTGCCTCTCTTGCAGTACGGAAAGGCTCCAGCAGTGGGGAAAGGCTCTGGCAGCTCCCTGCAGCAGCGAAAGTCTCCAGCAGAGAGGAGTCAGTGGGGAACGGTTGCGGCAGCTCCCTGCTGCTGAACCTTTCCCCACTGCCTTCCCCGTGCCACAGCCTTTCGTTGACGCACGTGCTACACACACTGCAGTGTGGACGTAGTGTGCTTTCACTGCAGCCTGCAGCTAAACATACCCTACACACTGCTGCAAGTGGTGTGCAGCACCGATGTAACCTTAGAGACACATCGCAAAATGTTCAGCTCAGGAGGAGAAGACTTAGTTGGCTTTAAGCCACCTTTGCACATCCCAATCCTGAGTTATTATAGGCAGTGGAGAGGCCCCATTTCAGGTTAATTCAGACAATGCTGGGGGTCGGTTAACATTACGGCAGCCTGCACTATGGTCTGCAATGCTGGAATCTTTGCAGCGCTGTTTGCTGTAGTCCTGCTCCCGATGAGTGTTTTCCACCTCCAGCATGCCCCCTCCCTCCACCAGGACTTGAAAAATGGTCCGCGGAAGACAGCCTTACAACTGTCTCCCACAGTGCCTGCACTAGATATGAGGCTTTTTGGACCCCTTTGAGCCACTCCAGCCCTTTTATGCATCATACAGGGACCAGGGGCAGGGATGAGGACCTCACCCTCTCTGTCTATTTAAAATCAAGATGGCCAACCTAAGCTAAACCTTCACAAAGTTTTAAACACACTTAGGGGCAGTGAAACATTTATTTCCCCGATTCTGCTCCACATTAGGAATCCAATCGTGCAAGGAGCTCAGTACCTTACAGACCTAGCCATAGCTTAACTCCACCTTCACATTTATTTTACTTGGCAGTAGCCAAGGTATTATTGTAGGGAGGCTGTTGGAAGGAGCGTACACCTCATTCATGGATGCTCAAGATGGCTTGTTGTTGTTTATTTTAAATATTAAAAATTAGACCTCAAGATTTCAGAATTTAGGAGGCAAAACAAAAGTTTTCTAAAACAATGTTTCCAGAATGGCATTTATACAAGAATCTGAATAACATTTCTTACTGCTAGGTAACATGAAAAAAATACATGGGCATTTAGAATTAGAAAAAGTACAGTAACCAGTGCTTCCAGGGTGAATTTTCAGAGTATCGTGCATGGAGCAAACTGTCCAGCTCCCACTAATGTTCATGGGAATCACAAAGTGAAATTACTTATTTGCCAAACTGAAAATGAATCCTGTAAAGAATAAAAAATTATATGTTTCTTCAGTAAAAAAAATAAATAAAAAAAATCCAGAGTAATTAAAGAAGTTCCAGTGATAAAATGCTTCACTACATTTCTAATAGAATTTTTAAAATTCACTATTTCGGTCTCACCTTTCATGTTCGATGACACTACAAAATTACCTGTCATTTTTCCTTCCGGATTATTTCTTCAAATATCTTCACTATAGTTTACACACTATAGCTATATGAAATATTATATTACCTGTAGAAAAACGAGTCTGCCCAAAAAATTCTGGGATGCAGTTTTTTTTTTTTAAAAAGGTGGATAGAAAATTAAAAATGCATACCTACCTCATGATGTTTTTCAGCAATATTCACTGAATTTAATGCAAAGATCACTTCTCTAGCTCCTACATATAAAAGGTCTTTGTCATCACTTAGTAATAAAGTTGAATAGTTAAACACTTCTGGCTCCTGAAAATGGACCAGCTGTACTTCTGTTAAAGTAAAACAAACAGTGCTGTGTAAAGAATGAAAACCATTTGAGGACTTTTTTTGTCTAATTTATCTAACCGATACTGCAGTCCTTTGACAACATCTTAAAATCAGCAAAACTGAACACAGAACTCCAATATTACAAAAATCTTGGGGGTCACCAAAAAACGTAGTTGAATCCTGGGTTCAGTTAGTCAGGAGTTTGGGGCTACAGTACTGATATACAATAGCTTCTTCCTGGATTTCAATTTAAATTAATATCTGGGATTTGTGCTGTGGATCTCAGTGTAACTTACAACTGGGATTCCAAACTACTGCACTTTTTTGTTGCATCTTTATTTCAGATTGTGTACACATACACATACACACAACAGTATACCAAAAATGACATTAAAACGCTATGTCTTCCGCTTCCTCTCACTCCCTTATCAAGTGTTTTCTTGGAAAGGTTGGTTGAGTTGCTGCCACTGCACAGGCTAGACAGAACATGTAGAATTCCAAGTGATATGGGTTTACTTTTCACCCCATATTTGTTCCATTTCTGCTAATGGTAATCCGAATGGTTATGAGTACTAGGTGTGATAATAGATATGAAAAAAACTGCTCCGTGAAGAAGCTGGATTGTGTTCCAATTCCATGTCATCACATGACAGATGAGGAAAAGATCAAATACTTATTTGCTCTTTATTTGATAGTTTATACTGAGATGTGGACTTATATCTAAGGTCACAAACCTGATGAGTTATAAGAATTTGCATTTCTATCAGGCCTTAAGAATGGATGTAAGAATTTGCCTCAAGTAGCAAAAGGGGTTGCATATCTAGGCACCGGCAAGATCCCCCTTTCCCCACAAAGTTCTCCCCTTAATAGTAATTTAACTTTCTGCATTTCTTTTTTACCAACAGTAACCTAAGAGAGATACAGGCTTTCAATTAACAATGAACTGATCTCAGGGGCTTTGGGACTGATTAGGACCAACTGCAACTGTAAATGAAACAGCTATGCAAAGTATACAATACTATTCATTGATACATTCCAACGGCTGCTAAAAGATACTGAATGGTAAGATGACTGCATTGACAAGATACTTCTAATCACATGGTATCATATCTGCTGGGATATTATTTCAAATCCTACTGCAATCAATGGGACTTTGTCGAATACTCACACTACACTTAAAGCTGTACTATGTAATGTAAATGTAAGTAAAAAAAATTAGGACAATAGTTATTGTGCAAGGACAACAGCTGAGTTTCAAAGTTTTAAAAACATATTAACTGCTTAGTAAGGGACCGATTTCACAATTCCCTCCACCCATCAAAATAGTACTACATCTTGTCTGATAAATTTTACCACATCTTCATCTAGAAGGATGTGATTTAAATCTAAAGTTACTGGACATGACTGCTAATTAGAAGGAACGTGAATAATTCTGTTTTAAAACTTTTATCCGGGATCTTATTTTACACTAAAGTATCCAACGAAACTTTCATAACATGGGCTTCTGACTACCTCTCAGTTGTGGACAATTTCTCTTTATTATATGTCAGTCATGACACATGCTAACTAATCTCTTTTCTGTGTCAATCCTGCAAAAGAATTCAGCATGGCTGAGAAAATGTATCATAGGTAGGTACAGTGACTCTACTAGCCAAAAAAGTGCCAAGATCCCCCTAAACTCACTTTTTCCTATGTAGCAACACAAACAACTTAGGGGCTATGACACCTGACCACACAAGGATTTACTCTTTCTTGAAAGAAGGCAGGCACTTTTTCCTAACTCAGTAAGTCATGTTAGAGAGAAATGACAATAGATTGAACAAAAAATCCCTTATTAGTAATATGTTATAATTTTTTAGCAAACAAAATCTGAATCAAGAAGATACCTATTAAATGCTCTAAGATAAATATACAATTTCCCCTCCAACTCTGACTCTCCAGAATTTCTACTGCTGTAATGATGCTTGAGGAAAGAAATACATATAGGTATGGCCTTATGTACTATATGCAGGTGCATCATAGGAATTTTTTTCATATCAAGAAGCAAAACAAGCAGCTTTGGCAAATTTTTCACAATTTTGATGCATAATCATGTTAAACATAGAAACAATCAATTAAACGAGCATTTGTATATTGTTCTTTTTTCCTTGTAATGAAGTTCTAGCCCATACTGAAAATTAACCAAATTCAAGGGCCCTGATGTTCAGGCATTAGCTCTTTCTGAAAATTGGCCCCTTTAAATCATATTAAGTTGGGCACCAAGAATCATTAGTTACTTTTGAAAATTTTAGCCTTGATCATTCATTGAAGTTTTATATACAGCAAAGCCAACCAAAGTCCCAGTTAAATTGTGGGTTGGGGAGTTAAAGAGGTTGACAGGGCCCATATAATTTCAATAGTTTTCTGTTACGAAGTGTTTAAAGAAATTACATAGAAACCCACACACTACAGAGATTCTGTACATTTCACGACTTAAGTCATTGTTCTTACCTCCATGTTCCCAAGTGATCCTTGGCACCGGACCAAATGCTGCTGCTGTTCCAAACAATAAACCCAAAGCTGTATACAGACCAGTTAGTGCCATGTTAAGAGTCCTTCCTCTATGGAAGCTGGAGGATAACTGCAACATCTAATGTTCCTTTTGCAGAAGAAATCTCCAGTTCAAACAGTATGTTACAAGGTAGACATTGCTGAACTTAAAGTTTCAATAAACAGGTTGAAAAGATGTTCCCAAGCGTATGTATCCAATAGATTACTTGTCCAAGGGAACACACATTTTCCAGGATGTAGAATACAGAGATTGTCCACACTTTCCACAGTGTTTCTCAGCAAATATTTTGATTTTTGAGAACATTCTTCCGTTTAGTCTCAGTAGAAAATGAAACTGCACAGGGGAAGATGGTGGAAAAAAGACAAAAGTAGGTTGAGTTTTCAAAAAGCCAGAAACCACATAAGTATTTTGGCAAGTACTTCAATAGCATTATGCAGAGTGTATAAAAAGATTAATTTCCACAAATTACAGGATTATAAAATTATACTTTATATGATGTTCTGATTTCTCAGTTTGAAAAAACTTTCTTTTGAAATTTCCTTCACATTTATTTTAAAAATTAAAAATAATTAAAAATAAATACTTTAATTTGAAACTAAATGTTTTTGTTTGACTCAACACTAATATATTTTAGACTTTTTGATTCACTGAAAATTTTGAAAAAATTAATTTTGGTATGAGCTGAATTTGTTTCCCATTTTTCAGAATTCCTAGCAAACCAAGAAAATCCATTATTTGCACAGCTCTAGACAAGACATCTATTTGCCCAAAATGAAATGTTTTTGCTCTTTCAACAACCTTAATTTTTTTATGGTCAGTCTACTTTTTACTCAAATGTACAAGATCACTCATCAGAGGTGTGTGGATCCAAGAAATAAATGCAGGGGCTAAATTCTCAAATCCTTACTCATCTAAGGATATCATAGTACTTCACTCCACAAGTGTTTCACTGAAATCAATGTGAGTAAGTGTAATATGCTGGGCGCCTTTCTCTGGGATCATATTTGGGTTGTTTCAGAGGCTCTTCTCCCACTGTCCTTTTCCCACTTAGGAACCTTACCCCAGCCTTTCCAGGTTCTCAGGTGCGGATCTTTCACTTAATATTCAGTCTCTGAGTTTCCTATAAAGGTCTGGTTTATTTATAGCAGAGTCCAGCATGGCTGGACCTCAGGTCAGGTTTTATCTTTGACCCCTGCCTTGTGGTGATCAGCTCTTGGGTCCATTAAATCCTTGAACACATAAAGAGCTACTTCTGAGGCACAGCAGCTTCCCTCCTGGTTGCCACTCCTTCCTGTGACAAGCTCTCCTTTTTAAGCTTGCTTCCTCCAGCTGGAACTGGCTTTGCAGATCTGCCTATTTGGTACTGGATGAGCAATGAGGAACTTGTTAGTCTTTTCCTGATTGGGATGGGGGCATCCCCCGTAACAGTAAGGTTATCAGAATCTGGCCCAAGTAAAATTCTGGTTATTACTAGTTCCTATCTGTCCATGGTCAAGTCCAACACACACACATAACTTTAGGGATGTGCTGTAACCGTGAAATCCTTGGTAAAGAACACTTTCTGTTGCCCAAAGTCTTCATTTCCTGTAGAAGTAGTTCTAGTTTTGGGAAGTTACCTGTTCTACAACACAAAGGACTGACAAGGCACTGGTTGTGTCTTACAAACTCACCACCATTTTGCTAAGATAATTAAGCATACAATAGTGAGCTACTGAAGCATTTGAATCAGACCAAAATCAAGACCCCAAATGTTTTTTGTTTTTATTTTTTTTGCTTGGAAGTCTGAGGGAAGCCCTAGGGAAAAGCTGTCAAGTTTGACTTTGCACCAGTGGCAGATGAATCTGAATGCATGTCGTCAGATTAAATCACTTAGGTTAAACAATATATTTTTAACGACTGCTATAGTTTTCATTTTGAAAGGCTGTTCACTCAAAAATATATTCTGAATATCAAAGAGACTAAGCAATGTTTTTAGCGGTACTGTTAATATTTGGAATCTAACAAACATTACAGCATGCCCTTAAGATACCATCTTTCTAGCACAACAGTACTTAATATAACACATTTTAAAGGTGATTTACAAAGATTTTTCTGGTTTTGTTTTTAAATCCCCCTTCACACATTAGTTAGATTTCGAAAGAGAAAAAGCAAAATACAGTTAGCATTTACCTCCCCCCCCGAAAAAAATCCTGAGAAAATCTTAGCTACAAATCTTCTCATTTCCTTGTTACATTGCAACCAGAACAAACGAAGATTTGAAAAAAAATCCTTTCCATTTTAAACCTGTATACTCATTCCTTGTTTTTCTGGTACAGTGGTTGTGATATCATTCAGTCTGGCAAACAAACCAGTAAGTCTGCAGTTCAGATTTCACAGAATATCAGAGAGATAACTTTGTTAAAATACAACACTTACTTCATTTTAAATAAGTTATATATTCCCCCTCTGCCTCCCATTCTTGGAATCTTACAAACAAATGTTTAATTTTTAGCAAAAATAAAAGCTTACTTACCCTACAGTAACTGCAGTATTTCAACATGTGTTGCCCATATGTATACTCCTTTCTTGAGGGGTGTACACACTAGGCACTCAAGACTTCTTTTTTTTTTTTTTTTTTTTGGTCGGCAGTAGATGTTGTAGCTGTGCCTGCGCTCTGAGTGTCCTTGTGTCTGCAACAGAACACAAGGGGCAAGACACCCTAAACATCCCTCGGTTGCTTTTCTCCACAAAGTTTGGATGTTAGACTCTCTAATAGGAGGCAGGGGGGTGGGAGGCAGGTCAGGGAGGGTGGGGTGTGTGTGTGTTAAATGAGGACAGGTTGAGATATTCGGTTGGTCAGCCTGTCTAAGAGTTACAGTTACTGTAGGGTAAGAGACCATTTCTTCTTCCAGTGCTTGCCTATGTAATATCCATTCTACTTTTGGTGATGCCCAAGCAGTGAAAGGAGGTGAATACTAATTGCTGCTGTAGAAATGTTTTAGGGCATTGCTTAACTTAGTAGGAACCAGTTTAGTATGTTTATCTCATGTAATTTAGTAGAAGTGTAAAAAACGTAACTATGGAAATGGCAAAACATTTTAGTTTCTTTTGGCTACCCTTCCAGTTGAATATTAATTTCTTCTTCTATGTTATTACTTAACTTACTGAAGAGACTTGGTAGGTCCTCATATATTAATCAGTTTTTCCTTCTCCTTCTTTCTTGCTGTTTTTTTTTTTTAATTACACAGCACCAACCAAAGGAGCACAGAGGCAATTGTTTCTCTCTACCATTTATTTAATAAGCAAATTAAAATGCAATGACCTATCAGTCCTCCCATACAATATGGAAGAAAGGTCTCCAGAGTGAAACTACTAGTGTCCTGTAAACTTATGAGTTCCAGAAATAGAATTATTTTAATCCTATGGCCCCATGATGGAAAGTATTGATGATTATTAGTTGCCATGGTTACTGTCTTGGGCTACTTCATCTTTCTCAGAGGATAAAAAGTGACAGGGAAAGTCTGGAACAAACAAACCACATTATCTTCTCAAACCAAGGAAGAATAAAAACTATCTGGCTGGCTCATTAAGTGCTCATTTTTCCATGGTAACTGAAAATCCTTCTAGCTGCACAGCAAAAAAAAAGATGGTTACTTAGCTCCATAACTGACGTTCTTTGAGATGTGTTGTTCATGTCCAATCCAATTAGGTGTGTGCGCGCCGCATGCATGTCCTTGGAAGGTTTTTCTCCTTGCAGTACCTGTCAGGTCAGTGCAGGCGCCCCTGGAGGGGCACCTGCATGGTGCTGTATATAGGGCCTTGCTGACTCGCTGCCTTCTCAGTTCCTTCTTGCTGCAGTGCTCTGACAGAGGGGAAAGGTGGGTGGGTCTTGGAATGGACATGAGAAACACATTTCTTCTTTGAGTGCTTGCTCATGTTGATTCCAAATAGGTGACTCCCAAGTTGACCTGAGGTGGAAGGGTCGGAGCTCACAGAATCGCTGACTGAAGTACAGCTCTGCCAAATGCTGCATTGTCCCTGGCCTGCTGAGTAATGGCATAATGTGCAGTGAATGTGTGGCTTGATGACCACGTTGTAGCTCTGCAGGGATGTGCGCCAGGAACGATGCCGAGGAGGCCTGTGACCCCATGGAGTGTGCTGTTAGCGCTGGAGTTGGCACCTTAGCCAGGTCAAAGCAAGTTCTGATACAGGAGGTGACCTAAGAAAAGATCCTTTGGGACGATACAGGCAGACCTTTCATCTTATCTGCTATAGCAATGAAGAGTTGGTTTGACCTCTGGGAAGGACTTAGTCCTGTCTATGTAGAAAGCCAGAGCTCTTCTAACATCTGGGGAGCAGAGACTCCGCTCCTTGCTATTGGCATGTGGTTTTAGAAAGAAGACTGGAAAGGAAGATATTCTGGCTCATATGAAACTGGTACACCATTTTAGAGAGGAAGGCCAGATGGGGTCTCAGCTGCACCTTGTGCTTGTAAAATATTGTGTATGGATGGTTGGACATCAGAACCTTAAGCTCAGACACTCTTCTGGCTGAGATGATTGCGACCAGAAACGCTACCTTTCATGAAAGATACAGAAGTGAACAAGAAGCTAAGGGCACGGGGTGGGGGGTCCCATAAGCCTGGTAAGCACCAAGCTATGGTCCCATGCCGGTACCAGATGGCGGACCTGCAGGTAGAGTCTATCCAGTCCCTTGAGGAAGCAGGTCACCACTGGATCCACAAAGACCGAATGTCCAGATGTGCCCAGGTGGAAGACAGATAATTGCCGCCAGATGTACCTTTCTGGATGATACTGCTAGCCCTTGTTGTTTTAAGTGCAGCAGATAGTCCAAGATGAAGGGCAGCGATGCTTGCATTGGAGAAGTGCCTTTCTGTGAAGCCCTGATGGCGAATCTCTTCTACTTGGCCAAATATGTCGCCCTAGTAGATGGCTTCCTGTTACCTAGGAGGACCTCCTTTACTGGACCCAAGCAGGTAGACTCCCTGGGGTTTAGTCAGGGAGTTTCCATGCCGTGAGGTGAAAGGACTTGTGGTTGGGGTGCTGCAGGTGACCATGATCCTGTGTGATGAGATCCAGCACCAACAGTAGAGCTATGGAAGCGACCGCTGACAGCTACTGCAGCATTGACTACCAATGCTGCCTGGGCCAGGCTGGAGTTATCAAAATGACTGACGCCTTTTCCCTTTTGATCTTGAGTAGGACCTTGTGAACCAGTGAGAATGGGGGAAACATGTACAGTAGGTGGTGCCCCCATGGAAGGGGAACAAGTCCGTGACTGAGCCTGGGCTGTGATTCAGGAAGGAGCAGACATTTCCTGTTGAGTCAAAGTGCGAACAGATTCACTTGGTAAACTCCCCATTGCAGGAAGATATTGTTCAGTTTATCTGGCAGATGGACCATTTGTGGTTACGGAATGATCTGCTGAGATGATCCGCCAGCACATTCTGGGCCCCCAGAAGGTAAGACACTTCCAGAGATATGGAGTGAGTGATGCAGAAGTCCCACAGCTTGACACAGGGAGAAGAAGGGTGCTCCAATCTACATATTTATATAAAACATCGTTGTTGTATTATCTGCCCTGACTGATACACATCTGCCCTATATGTGAAGCTGGAAGGTTTGACCTGCTAATCGAACCATTCTCAGCTCTCCGATATTGATATGGAAGGACAACTCTGTCTGGGACCAGAGATCTTGAGTCCTGAGAGACCCTGTGCTCCCCATCCCAATTCGGATGCGTCCGTTACCAGGGACAGGGATGGTTGGGGATTGGAGAAGGGGACTCCCGCACATACTAACTATGCATTGTGTCACCATGGGAGGGATTCAAACCATGGGGGAGTAAAACCACCTTGTCCAGCTTGTCTCTGTTTGGTGGGTAAGCCGATGCCAACCAAACATGGAGAGGTCTGAGCCACAGCCTCGCATGCTTCACCACATACGTGCAGGAAACCATGTAACCTAAAAGCTTCAGACAATTTCTTGCTGTTGTGGTAGGAAAGTGACTCAAATCCCTTATGATGGAGCCCATAGCTCAAAGCGAGACACCGGCAGAAGTGCCTTTGCCTGAATCAAGTCTAGCACTGTTCCTATAAATTTTATCCTTTGGGTAGGTGACAATGGTGATTAGGACATGTTTAGCCAAAGACCCAGATTGTCGAAGGTTGACTTGCACCTCTACTTGTTCCTGGGAGCGTCCCTTGACCAGCCAATCATCTAGGTATGGAAACACTTGCAACTGCCATTTCCTCAGAAAGGCGGTGACCACCGTGCCATGCACTTGGTGAAGACTCGAGGGGCCACTAAGAGTCTGAATAGGAGGACTGTAAATGGATATTGAGCACAGCTCACCACAAACCTGAAGAACCTTTTCTGAGATGGAACTACTGATATATGAAAGTAAGCATCCTTTAGGTTGAGGGCAGCATACAGTCTCTGGCATCCAAGGAGGGGGATGATCGCGGCCAAAAAGACCATGTGAAACTTCGTCTTCTTCATGAATCCGTTGAGATTTCGCAGATAGCGAATGGGTTTGAGACCTCCTTTGGCCTTTGGGATTAGGAAATATTGGGAGTAAAACCTTTTTCCCCTTAGCTTCAGAGGAACCTCCTCCACAGCTGCCAATTGTAGGAATTCCTGCCACTCCTGAATAAGAGTTGCTCATGAGAGAGATCCCTGAAGAGGGATGGGGAAAGGGGACAGGAGGGGAGTAAGGAATTGAAGAGACTATCCCAATTCTACCATGCACAGCACCCAAGCATCCAAGGTGATGTGAGTCCATGCTCTCTAGAAATGGGATAGACAATTCAGGAAACAAGAGGAGGGATCCTGGTTCTGGACTGGTGTGTCGCCCTTGGGTGCACCTTCAAAATAACTGCTTGAAGCTCAAAGGTTGTCTCACCAAGCTCCGGCCCTGGTTAGGTGGAGGCTGTGGAGTCCTGCTCCTATTGCTCCTGCTTCTCTTCCTGGGGTATTCCTGTCTCTGTGCTTGGTAAAAACATGGGACAGGTTGAGGCTTGAAGTGTTTCCTCTGGGTGTTCGGAGTGTGAAGCCCAAGGACTTCGGAGTAGCCCTAGAATCCTTTAGGCTGTGCAACTTGGAGTCAGTTTGTTCCAAAAACAACCCTGAGCCCTCAAATAGCAGGTCCTGGGGGAAGGCCGGACACCTGCAGCCAGAAGCATCCTCCTCACTGTGATTGCGGAGTACATTGTGCAAGTAGAAGAGTCCGCCGCATCCAAGGCCGCGTGCAGTGATGTTCTCGCCACCGTCTTTCCTTCCTGAACAATTACAGTGAACTCCTGCTTGGAGTCAGCAGGGAGCAACTCCTTGAATTTTGACAAAGCCTTCCAGAAGTTAAAATTGTAGCAGCTGAGGATTGGCTACTGGTTGGTATTGTGAAGCTGAAGCCTTCCGGTAAAGTATACCTTCCTGCCGAAGAGATCCAGCTTCTTCAAGTCCTTGGACTTGGGCGTTGGTGCCTGCTGTCCCTATCTTATCATTCACCTCAGCCACCACCAATGACCCAGGCTGCAGGTGCATGAAGAGGTACTCGTATCCAGTGGATGGAGCAAATTACTTCCGCTCCAGCCATTCAGCCGTTGGGGGAACAGATGCAGGGGTTTGCCTCAGTGTCTTAGTGGTGGTTTGAATTGTTTTAATCAGAGGTAGGGCTACCTGAAAGGGGCCCTCCGGCATCAGGATGTCGACCATGGAATCCTCGGTAACTCTCGCATCTCCTCTGCTTGGAGGCCCAGGTTTTTTGCCACTCTCCTAAGCAGCTGTTAGTTGGCTCTATTATCTACCAGGGGAGAAGTAGCTGCAGTCCTCACCACTGCCTCATCTGGGGACGATGATGATGATGAGATGCTCTGGGAAGGGCTGGGTCTTCCTGCCCTATGGGATCCCGTGATTCCCCTGGGACCTCTCTCTCAGTACCGTGGTCCTTGTCGTTACCAGGTTCTGCATTGAGCACTGTTCTCCCCTCAGTGCTGTGGTCGTCATCTCTCTCGGTGCCATGTGGAGATGACCATAGCATTGAAGATCTCAAGCTTCTTGTATGAGAGACAATGAAGTAGGACCTTCTGGATGAGGATCCCTGGGCCAGATGATAAGCCCAAGGTGTCCAAAAGGGCCATTACACTGGCATCTGCCACTGAGCGTGCCATGGTCCCATAAAGGGTTTTTTCTTGCCACTGGTCCCGCCTCTGCAACCGATCCCTGCTGCGCTTAGACACATAGGATTCTGTTTCTGAGCCAGATGAGTGAGACTCAGAGTGTGAAGACTATGGCAGTGCTGATCAGGACAGGTCCGGGGAGCAGTGCCGAGGTGAAGGCAACCAGTACCATGTCATAGCAGGCTTGCCTCTGGACGACACTGCGATGGTCTGTGGTGCCGGAGGTCTTATTTCCTGCTCCTCCCTTCTGGCGGGGAGCTGCTGAGCCGTCATGGCTATTAAGTCCCGCACCACCTCATACGTATTTGGGGTTGAGAAAGAGTGAAGCTCCCGAACACAGCTCTCCCTATCAGGCAAGTCCAACAGCACCGGACTCAATGGATCCCCTTGTGGGACCGAAGTCGATGGTGCCGACCCTGATGGAGAGGACGCCGAGTGTCCCGGCACAGGATGCATCTGGGTATCCCCTTTTCCTGTGGACTTCACTGTAGGTGAACATCCCCTGCCCATCTTTTTACGCCTCTTCTGTGGCACTGGGGAATGGGTGTGGTGTTAGATCTTTGATGCTGAAGAATGCCGGTGCCAGGGCTCTTTTGGTGCCAAGTCCCTCTTCAGTGCCATAATCTCTCTTATACAGGCTGGCACAGAATGGTTCAATTGAGGATAGAGCTCTGCCTCCATAAGGAGGTGTTTGAGTCTGATGTTCCTGTCCTTTTTAGTCCTCGGCCAGAAGCCCCTGCACATCTTACACCGGTCAGCTTGATGGGTCTCTGCTAGGCACTTGAGACAGGATTCATGCAGGTCTCCCTTTGGCATAGGCTTGTGGCAGGTCCCACACAGTTTAAATCCTTGGGACCAAGGCATGCCCCAGTCCTGGGAAGAAGAATGGGGGTTGGGGGAGGGGCAGGGTGGAAGATGCCAAAGGAAACTTAACTACAGCTAATAACTTTAACAACTATTTACAAGTCTCTCTCTCTCTCTCTCTCTTTTTTTTTTTTTTTTTTAATTATTTGCTAGCGGTAAACTTGCCAGACAGAAGAGGCAAGAAGCTCCAACAACTGTCATGGGCCGTAATAAGGAACTGAGGAGGTGGCAGGTCAGCAGGGCCCCATATACAGTACCATGGAGGTGCCACTCCAGGGAGTGCCTGCATTGACCTGACGGGTACTGCTAGGGGAAAAACCTTCCAATGACTGTGCATGCGGCGCACGCACAACTAATTGGAATCGATGGGAGCAAGCACTCATAGAACAATCAATCATTTTATATTCCCTGTGGTGATCTACAAATCAATCAACTTCTTTTAAAAAATTAAGTTTGACTTATGGGACATAGTTAATTTATGGTCAACTTTTGACACAACTAAAAATAAATTTAGGTCATTTGATACAAAATATACTGTACTGAGGGATCCTAACCAGCAAGATACCCTTATCCTGCATTAGATTTTGTGACAGCTGGAGGGTGCACAGCATCTGACCAAACCCAGGACAGCAAAAATTGCAGTACAATGTACACAGAAAATGCCTAAGATTTACCATTTTTGCAGTGTTAAAATTGTTTGTAGGGGCTGGTTCATTCACACCTGCTGGGAACTTATGCTGAGAGTGCAGGGTTTCAGTACGAGACTGCTTTGATAACCCAGAACATACAGACACAAGGGCCTGATTTTCAAAACTGCTGAGCTCCTGCAACTCTCATTGACTTTAATGGGATTGGTGAGTGCTCAGCACTTCTGAAAGTTAGGTAACTGTGAAGAGCTTTAAACCTATAAAACAAGTAAATATCAGAAAGAATACATAAAACATCCAGGAAACCCTAACTCTGCTATCAACTTTAAACATTTAGACTCTGTTCTTCAGGGCAAGGAATGTTTCTACATTCTGTAAAACAGCTGTTAAGTTTTTAGTGGCAGATATTTTTAAAATAATAATACATAACTTTAAAATAAATACTCTGCTGCCAAGGATTTTATCAAAGTCATCATTTGGGTGCAATTAATCACAAAACAAAAGCCACACTGCCTGTATGATCTCTCCATTATACTTCAGCTACAGTTGACTAAAATGCCACTTTTATACAAGAAAGAAACAATTAACAGAGAACATGGCAGTTTGCTAGGGCACACCTGGAATTCCAGAACTGTGAAGATCCCTATTGATATCAGTAATGTTAGTGCACAGACAGAGAAATAAGAGAAGATGTCAATTTCTAATGCAGCAAAGGAAAAATAGTAAAGTAAAAAAACCTAGTCAAAAAGAGGTATGAAATTGGTAGAAGATAAAGCCTCAGTGGCTTGAAAATATTACAGAAAACAATGGAGAATAAAACAGCAAAATTTAAACTACAAAAATGGGGAGCTAGATAGCTTAAAGTACTGTTATCGAGACAAAGACACATTCACCTCTACGTCACCAGCTTGAATCTGCCACAGATTAGTAGGGACTGAATGTTAGCATGCTTGGTGGACTGCATGGAACGATTAGTCTCTCAGGCCATTTTCTGCCAGAGACATGTCCCTACCAAAAAAACTAGCACCGCAACTGGCACTACTGTTCACAGACTTAAAAGAAAGACCAACAATGGAATGGACCTGAAAGACAAAATACCTTCTTATCACTCAAAGTGGTCAGGATGGAGGCACACAGGCAGACCAATGTGAGGAAATGAATTTTAGTGAATGAAGAAGATTAGAGTTTCCAGGGCTGCCAGTCCAGCACTCCTTACCAACACTAAATTCACTAAATGTACATAATATACAAAAAGCTATATTTAAAGAATGGCATATAGGTTCCAAAGTCAAACACTTGACAGCTAGGAAATGCTAGAATTAAGGTTAGCCATGCAACTTTAATTCTGCCCCTTTGTGCGTCCAGCTATGGAGGAAATAGCATGTGATCATGCACAAGGGAGTCTCTAGCATGTCCTAACTTTTGAGTGCCTTGCAAACTTAATGATCTTTTAACATACTCTCTCCTAGATTAAAAATATTAAAATGTTCATCATATGGAATCATAATGACCCCCCCCCCCCAATGGGTCATCAGCAGAGCTGGAATCTTTAGATCCACAGCACAGTTTTCTACATTTGAGCTAATGAAGCAGTCAGTGGCTGTAGAAGGCTGTGTGGTTATAGACGCTTCTGCCTCCATCCCCACCAGCCTCTCCCTGTCTCTTTTTGCTCTTATCCCTACTTCCCGACTAATGCTGCTATCCCTTTTCTTCTGCTTCTGCCCTTGTTCCTCCCCCTTTCCCATCTCTCTCTCAGCTACTGCCCATGTTCCCTTGGCGTTCCTATCTGCCCCCCCCCCCCCCCATGGCTCCTCCCCTTCTCCCCATCTTCTACCCTGCCCCCTTCTTCCCCTCTATCACACAACTCTTCCTCCTCTCCCCCATTACCACTCCTTATCCCTCTACATTCAGGTCAGAATGTTCTTAGTTCTCTTCCACACTGCCTGTGCATCAGAGAGCACGGGAGACTACGTTTTCCTGCTCTCAAATCCTGGTGACACAGTTGCCTTAGCAACTGGGAGAAGCAGTTGCAGGAAAAGTCTTGCTCAGCCCTGGCAGTCCCTTGGGCTGCAGCATGTGCAGTAACTCTGTAGGAACTGTGCATCTGCAGTCCAATCACTAGGGGCCGTAAGGGGATGGCACATAGACAGATCTTCAGCGCATTTAGCTGCCAAACTCTATCAAGGTTCTATTGAACATGTCCAAAATGATTTTTTTCAGACGCTTATAATTTGTCCAAATTTGGGTGGATTTTCACGCAGATGACATAAGGCCTGCCACAAAGGCTTCGAGGCTCTAGAGCTTTGCAAAGAAACAACCAAAAATAATTTTATTTAGTTTTATTGTTTTTTAACATGGGAAAAACAACATATTTTTCCCCTAACCTCATTATCAGAAACAGCTAAACTATTTTAGCTGAAATTTTCCAAAAAAGTTGAGCCTGAGGCAGACTCCCAGCACAGGAAATTACACTTCAAATGGTTAAAATTTAGCAAAGTTAAAAGCAGCCATAAACAGGATCTTACAAGGGAAATTTTCAGACAAGCTTAAACTATAACTGCATTGCCTATAGCACACATGCACACCCACACACCCTACAACAATTCTAAGAGATGTATGATACTTTTGTGTGATAGAGATGATTCTCAAATTACTGTAAAAGATGCAGTATTAGAAGGGCCAGAACCTTCTCTGCTACCTGTGCAATCACAAAACAGTATGATGTACGGTCATATAAAAGATAAGGAGAGGCTGACAGCAGTCTTGTTGCAAAACTGGCCCAAGGTTCACTTACTTTAGCATTTATCTCAATATTTCTCACCAGTAGGGGGAGTGTTAGTTCAGACAGGCCACCAGTGTTTTAAACACTCATCTAGACCTACTGTACACAACATGGTGATTTAAACACCGCCAGCTAATCCACACTATTGTCTCTTGATACTACTACTGATGGAATTGCAACCCTGAATAGTGCAGCAGTGGGAACTGGTAAGGAAAATGCTAGCATGGTCAAAGTCAATGAGTGAAATGCTACTAAGTAGCATCTGTTAAAACAATGGGCCTCGAGATTTTTTATTGAGAAAATACAAAGTAAGCTCGTAATCCTGGGCCTCATGGAACCATCGCTTTTTAAATTTTTATTCAAAGGTTCTATTTCATTTTTGTATAAATAGAAATAAAAGGGGGAAGGAAGGCAAAAAATCTGTATTGGCAACCAAGCTGGAAAAGAAGCTGGAAACCAAGGAATTATCAGAAGTGGTGGTGTTCATGTGCAACAAGCAAGATACAGTTTAACAAACAACAAAACCCAACACTCTACAAAGCTACTCAAGGGGGTCTCAAATCTTGTGATGGGAGTTCTCTAAACTCCCAGTACACACATTTGGAAGTCAGGCAGATGGATATGGAACATTTGTTCCTTTTCTTATTTAAAAATATGTTTGGCTTAATTATTGTGCTGCAGTTCAGAGGGAGCACTAATAATTTTTGTGTCTAGAGAAATTAGTATATGCCACCATAACATACAGCTGGTAGCAGCCGATAGTGCTAGCTAACTTTCAATGTCGGCAAGACAGAAGCATATAAGAAAGGAATGCTTATTTAAAATGTACACAAGTGTCTGGCTTCTCTACATACAAGTGGGATTGTCGGTTAACATAACATCCTTCAGGATGATAATATTATACAGATTGGTGAAACTGGCAGGTCACAGTGAGATGAAAAGACATTCTCTGTCCCATAATCAAATGAGCATCTCTTTTAAAAGGGTATTTAAAAAACTATTTATTCCAAAAATCAAAAATATAACGAACAAGTACCCTGGGATGATTAGATAATGATTTGTTAGGTTCTTTAGTAGATGTTACTGATTATTCCATATCAATTTGAAGAATAGACAAAGAACAAAAACTAAACCTTGCAATCTTTGTAAATTATATTTAAAAAAGGGACTATCATGATCCATTTGCTATGCCACAAATAATCTCCACAACATTGTTCAATGCTGAGTCCTTAGAGAGGGTTAACAAGCTTGTGGACAAGGGTGATATAGTGGATATCGTGTACTTAGATTTTCAGAAAGTCTTTGACAAGGTTGCTCACCAAAGGCTCCTAAGCAAAGTAAGCAGTCATGCGCTAAGAGTGAAGGTCCTCTCCTGGATCTGTAACTGATTAAAAGATAGGAAACAAAGGGTAGGAATAAATGGTCAGTTTTCAGAATGGAGAGAGGTAAATAGTGGTGTCCCCCCAAGAGTCTGTACTGGGACCAGTACTGTTCAACATATTCATAAATGATCTGGAAAAAAGGGTAAACTGAGGCAGCAAAATTCGCAGATGATACAATACTACTCAAGATAGTTAAGTCCAAAGCAGACTGCAAAGAGTTACAAAGGGATCTTCCAAAACTGGGTGACTGGGCAACAAAATGGCAGATGAAATCCAAGGTTGATAAATGCAAAGTAATGCACATTGGTAAACATAATCCCAACTGTCCATATAAAATGATGGACTCTAAATTAGCTGTTACCACTCAAGAAAGATCTTGGAGTTATTGTGGATAGTTCTCTGAAAACATCCACTCAATGTGCAGTTGCAGTCAAAAAAGCTAACAGAACGTTGGGAATCATTAGGAAAGGGATAGATGATAAGACAAAAAATATTGTATTGCCTCTTTACAAATCACTGGTAGGCCCACATCTTGAATACTGCGTGCAGATCTGGTCGCCCCATCTCAAAAGAGATATATTGGAAAAGGAAAAGAAAAGGGCAACAAAAATTATCAGGGATCTGGACAAGCTTCCATGTGAGAAGAGATTAATAAAACTGGGACTTTTCAGCTTGAAAAAGAGATGACTAAGGGTGGATAGGATAGAGGTCTATAAAGTCATGACTGGTTTGGAGAAAGTAAATAAGGAAGTGTTATTTACTCCTCATAAACACAAAAACTAGTGGTCACCAAATGAAATTAAAAGGCAGTGGGTTTAAAATGAACAAAAGGAGGCATTTCTTCACACAATGCACAGTCAACCTGTGGAACTCCTTGCCAGATGTTGCAAAGGCCAAGACTATAATGGGGTTAAAAAAAAACTACATGAGTTCATGGAGGATAGGTCCATCAATGGCTATTAGCCAGGATAGGCAAGTATTACTGTTTGCCAGAGGCTGGGAATGGTCAACAGGATGGATCACTTGATTACCTGTTCTATTCATTCCCTCTGAAGCACCTGGCATTGGCCACTGCTGGAAGACAGGATACTGGGATAGATGGACCATTGGTCTGACCTAATATGGCCATTCTTACGTAAATCTACCTCTCTCTTATCCCCTCCTCTGAAGTTCTCGCTCTTTGTTATGCCTAATTTAGGACCTGTCTACACCATTTAAAACATGATGAATTTCCTATGTGGACAAAAATAAAGCCACATCACAATCTTAGAAAACTGCATTTTAATCCCAGAAGATTTTTGGCCTAAAACCCAATTCCCTAACGTAGCTTTGAGTACTTCACACCCAGGCGTCCTTACTGGTAAAAATCAGCCATGAAACATGTATCAGAAAGATGTTACCACACAATCTCTGAATGTGATTATTTTTGCCGTATAGTAGAGTACACAGCGCAGTAGGCTGTGAGCTCATTCTGGGATAGGTTTCTGTCTGTAAAACACCATGCAAAACTGTGACACTATACAAATAAATAAATAAATAATTTTGAAGTAGCATTCAATTCTGGAAGTTGATTGTTTATTAAATCAACCCTCTGACAAATCCCATGTCCAGATTATATTTAATGTTTCCCTCAGGGATAAAGAATACTTATTCTCAGGTATCCGTTTCAGATATTGTTGACATGATACAGAATTTTAGGCCAACAATATGTGCTTCAAATCCAATTCTACTTAGCTGCTATGGGGAACGTTTGCCTGCTCTGGCTATGATAATTCAGGATAATGAATCTGGAAATGTTCCATCAAATTTTAAACAAGATTTAATTTATTTGTTGAGGAAACCATCCAGGAAAAAAAGATGTATCTAATATTCATCCAGCTTCTAATTTATGCTTTTAAATCAAGAGGGAAATTTTCCAATTATGTATATTTAATTGCAAACACAGCTTGCTCTGTTTGATTTGCTTGAAAATTTAAATCAAGTTTCAGAATACATCAGAGAAACTGAATTGTGGAAATGTATACGATAGTTCCGTTAACTGCCGCTGATTCAGGTTTCTTTCACATTTGAGAACAGCAGCCTTCACAATAACTGACACTGATGTACATAGTGGTTTTTTGTTTTGTTTAAAACACAAATATAATTTTTACCATGTATACTGCACTGTTTCCTTTTCTACAGTACTTGAATAACCTTAGACAATGGAATAAGAGCAGTCAGTCTCACATTTATTTCAGATCAATTTCACTTACAAGGTCTTCTAAACGAAAACAATACTAAAATGTTTGGGTTGCAAACACTTGATTTAGAAAGTCCCTTCCACCAATAAACAATTTCCATTACATTTTTTAATAACCATGAAACAACTTTTCCTTTCTGTGCTGCACCTCTGATGCGGTCCATTTTGTGACTGATTACTTAGTGGAAAGACCATTACTGTAAACAGAGCCTTGTAATGTACATGTCCATGTGTAGTTCAAAATGTAACCTTCAACATATAGGGCTACATGGTCGCTATCTCTAATATGGCCATGCAGGGTGTCAGAAAGACAGCTGCTCTAGGTCCCTCCACAGCAAGTGAGGAGAGAGGGGGCAGAACCATGACCGCTCTCCCCAACAGAGGTGGTAGGGCTTGAGACGAGAAATAAGCTGCACCTTTTTCAGGACTACAGTTATTTACTTCTGCCCCCACTACCATCCTCACAGAAGGGGGGGGAACCACTATTCCCATTTAGTCAGGGCTGACTCTGAAGGATCACTTTAGCCCATAGAAAGGGAATTACTTTTTCTTCATATTTTATACCTTTTGAGTTTGCACCAATGTCTTTCACATTGGGCATACCTGGGTAGTTGTTGCAGTGAGGTTAAAGGCCTCAAGATGAGCCTCTCCTCAAGCCAGCTGCCAGGAAATCTTCTCCCAGTCAGAATGGTGTAAGTATGGTAGCTTTTGAAGACAACTGAATATAGCAGGTTATTTTTTTTTTAAATGATAATTGTTTAATTATATGATTGTCAAAATCATCACTAGCTTCAGTGAAGAACATTCAACAGAGAGACAGGCAAGATTTCAAGATTTTTAAGTGAACTGCTTCTTCTGACAGAAATAGAGGCAGTATTTTTCATCTGTCAGAGGGCATAATTGTAATTTTGTTTTGAAAGAACTTAGATTCAAGAGTTTTCCAAGTATTTTCAGTATAAAGGCCTGCTTGAAGCTTTTTTGGATTATTTTACAACAAAAAGTAAAAAGCATGTACAAATTCACAGTGGGGCGCTCTGGCTATACTTTGCTTTTAATTTTCTCAGGCAATCTAAAGTTTTAAATTGTTATTGTTCGTAAAAACATTCTAGACTGCTCACTTTCTCTTCAAGTTCTACAGCGTTTATGTTAAAAGAATTTGTACAATACATAGTGTAGAGTGTACAATTCCAATTCTTTCGGTTACCAAGTTTTATTTATGTAATGGATTTATTTTATAATTGTGGTGTAGTCCAGGAACACCTTCTGTTTTGGTTTTCATCCTCAACCATGGACATACATTATTGCTATTCTTAGTCTGTCTTTCTTTCTCTCATACATGATTCTACATCCATGTCATTTATATATTATACAGTATGTGCATTAATTCATTTTTTGCTACATTATAAATTGAACCATAAGACAGAGTAATAGCTTTTGTATGCCTATTTACTGTAAAATTAAGGCATGGAAATTTCTATGTCAGACTGTATCAAAATAATATTTTAGGGCTGCAAAAGCAATCCAGTGGTACTGCAATACAGGACAATAAATTCATGACACCACTAGCAAAATACTAGATCCATAATTTACTCTTGGTGCAACACCTCTGGTGCTAACATTTGTGGGAGTGCTAGTGTAGACAGTGCTGAGGCATGTGTACTACTGGATGGTACATCAGTAAAACTTCAGGCCTGTCTACACTCACACTGTTGTTACCACTGGTGGAGCTGCACTGTTGCTAACAGACGGGAATAAAATTTGAGAGAGGAAAAAAAAAAAGAAAAATGTGATTACAAATCCTCAGAATCAGACAGGGGGACCTCTGAGCAGTTGTAGCACCTGAATTTTCCTTCAACTTTAACTGGTAAATAAGATGTTGAGTTGCTCAAGGCAGAGGGCTAAATCCTCAGGAGAGGAAGGTGGCTTAAGAACACTTTTCTGGCTCTCTTGCTCCTGACATATATTAAAACAGCCTAAGGACTGTCAAATTGTGCAAGTGGTCCCACAGGAACTGCTATACAGGCAGAACATTGGATACTCCTGTCCCATCCCTCCTATTGCCCACCTAATTCCACCCCAATACTCCACTTATGTGGAGAGCAGTTGCGTAGACCCAGCTATACACCAGCTTTAGCCTACCTGAGGGTTTCTCTAGGTCAGAAGGAATCCTTAAACAGCCTTTTAGGGCATCTAACCAACCAACTGGACTAGAGGCCAAGAACTGAGCCCAAGGACCATAAGCCAAATTTTCAAAGGCATTTAATGCACACAAAGATGCAGAAGGCACTAGCAGGATTTTCAAAAGCACATAGGCCCCTAACTCCCATTTAAATCAATAGGAGTTAGGTGCCTAAGTGCTTCTGAAATCTCACTAGACATCTGTCTGCATCTTTAGGTGCCTGAATACTTCTGAAAATATGGCTTCACGTGTCTTCCTGTGTGTAAAGTGCCTAACACAGTGAGGCCCTGTATGTGAATAGGGACTTTCAGAGCAAACCAAAGAACAGAGGCACATGTATTCTTTTCATGAACAGGGTTAAAATCCGTTCTCTGAAACCTTGGTTTGGGAAGCACCCTGGACTGGAAGCAAAATAAAAATCAAACTTATTACCAAATCCTTATCCTAATTAAATAGATTTTATCAAAAAATTAAGTCCACTAGCAACCTTGCTTAATCATTGTACGTAACACTATTCGTTTAATCACCAACAGGCATGTTCTAACATAGAGATACAGAGAAATGAAGTTGGAATATGGGGAAAAGAAAGAAGAAATAAAAGTCAGATTTTACACTGTCACCATTTGGACTTTCCCTTGCTTCTGGAATTAGAGAGCCTTCAGAAACCTTTTTCTGAAATGATACAATAAATGCAGTTTGACATGCTGTACCAGAAAAACCTCCAGCACGGTTTCTGAAATGGAAATTAACTAAAATGCTCCCACAGTATTTGGCTTTTACTTCCTGGGAGGAAGACTGTTTCTCACATAAAACCAGATATATCTATACCAGATGAGTCAAAATATTAGCATTTTACTTAGATGAAAGACACCAGAAATAAATTATCCTGATAGAAATGTATTCAAACTCCCTCTATTCAACTTGTTTTTTTCCCCAAGATCCCTTTACAACAACCTCTGAACACAAATTATTTATTAGTTTTGGGGCAACAGCTAGAGGTCCCAACAAGGAATTATGGCCCTTTATGCTAGACACTGTATACACAAAAAGACATTCTGTGTCCCAGAAAGCTTACAGTTATCTATAGTGACTATAGGTCACAGTTAAGGATTACACTGGGCACTATACAAACAAGTTAAAACCCATCAAATAAAAGATAGATTGTAAACTCTCTGGGTCAGGGGCTGTGATCATGACAAGAAGCAAAGAATGGATGAAACAAACATTTAGAGAGATGGGGGAGGACCAGGTAACTTCAAAATGAATGCATTATGTATAATAAGTATTACATTCAGCTCACAATTTGCCTAAGCAACATCACATGACTACGCAATCATCTTGCAAAATGTCAGACAGTGACAGAACTAGGAACAGAACTCATGACACCCAATCCTGTGGTCCTAACCATTAGACCATGATTCATCCTGCTTGACTTGCAAAAAACCCCACAGATTTGCACATTTTGGGTGTCTTAGTTATGGTCACCACTCTATATGCTGATAGTCACATCACACATCATAACAAGGGAAAGATAGGAACCAGCTACACATGAAAAAATCTCACAAGAAACAACCTGTCTATAAAACCAATGTCAGCGATAAGTAGTTCCAAAGTCCTTTCTTTGCATTAGTGACTATAATGTTGTATTTGATAGCAAGGATACAACAATATTGTTGATGAGGCCATATGCTTGCTATGATAAGTAAATGGTGCAAATGCTACAAATGTATTTTATCTTTTACATAATGTCTCATTAAGACAATGATAAGCCACTCTGAGGTGACCAAAACATAGCAGGATGACTAACTCATAGCAGTGCCATTTTAGAATGAAAAAGTTTCACGTTTTCCTTGCCAACTTTTTTTTTAAAGTTATACAAACTGTTAATAGTTTTATTTAATCAATTTTAATTTTGCATACAATTCAAATGTACTCAGTGCTAGTCTAACTCCACTCCCACCGAAGTCCATGGGAAAATTCCAGCTGATTTTTGCCTGTTTCACAGCTGAATAGCAGCGCTGATGGTGACACACTCTTAATTTCACACTGCTGCTGTTTGGGAATGCAACAAAAGAAAAACAGAAGCAGGCAGTAGAGCTATCTTTATCTGCTGATCAGGAAGTCATCAATACGTCAGCTCATACTTCTCCATGACTATAACAACTAAAAACTTACATTTTATTTAAATAGAAGTTTACATTGTGCAAAAAACTGATGGCTTCGGTGCTCTCACACTTGCCAGAAAGAGGTCTCTACTCTCCACTGACAAGTAGCCAAATGGGTTTTTCAGATTCTAATATACAGATTCTCTCTTTCTGACTTAGTATTTTGAAAACAAATAAACCATTTAGTTAGGCTACAGGTACATTTTGCAAGATACATGCTTTGTACACACCCTCCAATATATTTCCCATTTTGTTTTCACGTGGGAATTTATTATTTGAGATATCAGGACCTAAATAAGTAGCTACACAACAAGTCAGGAAGGTCAGTCCAAAGTCCAAGGAAGAAGCTGCCACAGGGAGCTCCTGATCTGCTGTTGTTGCAGCCAAAACCTGGCCTGGAGCTGGAGTGGAGGCGCTGCACTCTGGAGGAGTTTTAAAGGGCCACAGCCCGTGCACCGATGCAGCCCAAGCTTTGCCCGTGACTGCACTCCTGGATATTGGGAGTGCAAGGGGCAGGGGAAGGAGGGGTATTGGCAGCCTTGCTGCCTCTGGAGCCTGGCGAGCAGTGCACAGAACATAGTGCGCCCTGGGGAGATGCGGCTGAAAGCTGGGGCTTGTAGTGCCAAGGGTGCAGGGCAGGACTCCCCAGTTCAGCCCAAAGGGAAGAAACAGGAATAGGGCAGTGCTGCCAAGTGCCACCTTTGCAGAGATCTCTCCCAGCCTCAGCTGGAAGAGACTGACTGCAGGGTACTATGCCATAATGTTTTGTTTAGGGTTACGAACATTTCAGAGTTACGAACAACCTCTATTCCCGAGGTGTTCGTATCTTTGAGGTTTTACTATACAATGCAAATGTATGAAAACATTCCAACATAATTAAATTAAACCATAACAGGAGGTGTGTGAAGAATCTCAGAGACTCAAAATAAAGCCATATAATGGCAAGGCAAATTACTTTACTTTACCAAAAAAAACCTTCAATGGAAAATGAACAAGAATGGTTTTCAATTTTAAGTTCACATGAACAAGGAAACATGCAGGGAAAGTCTGAGATAACATTTCACATTAAGAATGCCCCTCACCCAGCTCCATTTTTCTTAGAACTGTAACACATCAGCTCTTTTATCAAGGTCTTTGACTAATAGGTGTTCTGAAGTAACACATAAAAATGAAAGAGGTGTGCATAACTCAGACTTTACAGTAGCAAACCAAAATCTGAAATTCCTTGCTTTTGTGTAACTAAGGGCTGATCTCTAGCCAAAAAATAAATAAATAAAAAATAGAAAGACTTCCACTCACTTGGATGAACTTTGGGGTTAGGCCTTTAGAACAGATATCCCAGCTACTCTGTGTGAGATTGGATGCTTAATATCTTTAATTCTGATCATTAATATAATACTTGGACAAGAGGACATTCTACTTGAGACTTCTGGGCCAAATCTTCGGAGTGGTGGCGAGTTGAAATCAATGTGACTTTTGGGGTGCTCCTCAGGGCGCAATCCAGCTCCCCCTAGACTTCAGGAGGAGTTGGATCAGACCCTAAGTACTTAGCTAATTGCAGAATTTCACCCCTTTTACAGAGGCACATTATTGGAGCGAGGAAGAGAAAACCTCTAATACTGTAATAATATTTTAAATGGAAGTCTATCAATTTAAAACAGTATTCTGAGTGCAATGGAGCGGTGGGGAGTATTAATTCCACAGGAGATTTTATGGACTTTTCTTGTTTAATCCCATTTCTATTGGCTGCCTGCCTGTACAGGCGACATCTGTAGTCATACCGTACAAACAAATTGCTATTCACAGTTTGCCAATAGCTATGGCACAGTTACCCACATTAGAGCACTGGGACTTGAATATCAAATTGACATCCATCAATTCCACAAATTTCAAATAAAAGGCATCCTGCAGCATCCACCCTAAATCTTTCACTAGCGCCTGAAAACCACAAGATGCAGAAGTTCCACAGAGACTGCTTTATATTTTCAACCTGTAAAATATTAAATTATATTTATCAGATAGGATTTCAAAGCCCATACTGAAAAATGGTTTCCTTTGGTAACAGTCACTTAAGAAGGGTGATTATTTTTTTAAACCAAAAAAATTATGGTCTGAACAAACATTCTTTGTGAATTTTCAATAAAAAACTTGCAGCTAATTATTTTGACAACTGTGATTAAATTAACAAAGGTTAAAGAAAACATCCACTGATTACATCCCCAACGTTACAAATGAATGAAAGCATGAACCAAGTTAAATTCATTATATCCATCTTCAAAGGAAACTTTAATTTGACTGCAATTCTTTCACATAAATTGAACATACCCCTTCGGCATTATAAAAGGGAAAATGCTCTGACATCTACTATAAAACAAACTGTATGAAACATTAACCTACTTCTGAGTATCTAGGATAATTGAAGAAAAACAACAACCTACTTCCTCTTTATATCATTTACCAGTAGAACCACACGTATATATACCTAACCTCTCACTTATGTGTACATCTTCCTATAACTAGCCTTTTGAAACTCAAGCAGTTGCTGAGCTGCAAATAATATTATATTATTTATTATTGTTATTATTTTAAGATCTGGAATTGTAATCCTAACAAAAACATCTACTTATCTCACCAAAATAGAGTTTCCATTCCGGTGGTCTACTGATGAAAAACACATATGCGCTTGATGCTAATGCAAACACTGCACTCA